>NC_086237.1:15463836-15775002 GCF_036321145.2 Pelmatolapia mariae | reverse complement strand
TGTCCGTCTTCTAGAGCCTGCAGACAGTCTCTAAACGGGCCTAGACAGAAAGATTAAAGCATAATGTGTACACAGCATGTAAAACACACTCAGTTGCAAGTCTTTGCTCAAAGGTTGAGAGTCAGAAAAAGAGAAAAACTCAGAGTGACACAAAGAGTTACTGTACTTTACCACAGGGAATCCCAGTTTTCTGCACAGGCTCTCATTTTAACAGTAGAATTGACTTTGGCTTCTACTATCACAAGGGAAATGGCTGCTGATTGCGCAGCCAAAAGAAACACTGGCATGAGGGCAAAGGGAATCCTGACTGCTGAATGATGAAACAATAGCAAAAAAGTTTCAGTCATGTATAACACGTTAGAGTTTTGTGTGTGTTTATATTACCAAGATGTTAATGTTATTGCAGAGGGGAAAGAAACTGCACAGAACAGCCTGAGCAGCATCAAAACTGCATTATTTTTCAGCAGCTGTATCTACCCTAATTTGAACATGTGCCTATATTTCTTCCAAGCATAGCAAATATGGTAAAAACACTCATCTGCAAAAATGTTAAAATGTATTTAAGTTCTCAAGATTGCATGCTTGAGTGGTTTGCTAACTGGCCCGTGTTACAGTTTTTAAATGCAAAAAGAAAGACAATTATGGGCCGCACGGCGCGTTGGAGGTGGAGGATGAGGTCCATCAGTGTTTTACAAGAGGAAAAAAAGGAAGCATATGAAAGAAAGAAGCAAAGAACGTGTTGTTATACACATGTTTCTGGTTTCAAGAAATCACTGTGGATGATATCTGTTTCATAGTCCACTCTTAGCCACCCATTTACTCTCAGGAATGTCTGTGTTGGGCCGATACAAGCCAGAAAGTTGCCCTGCCCTGCCCTTGCTCTGTTCTGCCTGATAAAGTCTGCTTCTTCGGTGGAACATATGACTGAGTCTTGCCTGGTTCAGCTGGAACAAATGATATCATTGACTCAGGGTATCTCTTTCTGTTTGTAGTTACACCCTCCCTTTTTTTTGTGTGTAAGACTTCATCCTCATGTTTTCTGTTTGCCTTTCAAATCCCTGTCTTCCTCTCTTTACTTCTTCATGGTGTGTAGCTTTCTGTTACGGTTTTGAATAACTTTTTGGGGTGTTAGTTGCATGACCGTGGGCAGGAAATTACTTGCCTCCTTTCAAAAATTCATACAAAGGCTACTGTTCACATGCAGCCTGGTGAAAAGTGGCATGCAGTGGCACGAAATGTCAACGGAAAACGCTCCCACTGGAAATGCTGGGAATAGGCCGCTGTTTTTCCACCAAAATGAAAGTCTTTTAATAAAAAGGAGTGGCGGTGTACTATTCACTGCAACTGATCCCACCAAATGCCCTTCGCATCAATTCTTAAATCTGCACACACATGTTCAAAAGGACAATGGGCTTAGGGCCAGGTATCCATTTAGGCACACACAGTTAGCCATGCTTGTGTTTTTATGCGGGTTAAATCGTGGCAATTTGATGATATGCATCTGAAAAGGCAGAAGACAACAGCGTTTCTGTTCTCACGGCCAGCTCTCTCCTCTAGGAATGTGTGGGACAAATTTAAATTCGCTATGACTATGAAGAATGGGTGTTAATGATTAAGAGGTTCACTCACAAACACGGTCTTTGTTTGCGAATGCTGTTTGTCATGGCAGCTGGTTTGTTTTGGTACCAATGCATCAAATACAAATGTTTTCTGTTGGACTGTTAGACTCACCAGAGGGCTTGTCAGTGGTAGATGGGCTGTGCGTACCAGTGGGCATTGTTGGAAGAACTGGTGGAAGAGACTTTTGGTCACTCTGGATTTCATTGCTGATTGGGTTGTTGATGCGTGGGATTACAGGCGGCTGGTAGGGCTTGTTAATAGGGGGTGAGGGTTGTGGTGGAGGCTGAGGCCGCTGCTGGGGCTGGGGCACGGGAACATGGCGAGGAGGAGGTCGACTCCGGCACTGCTCCTCCAACACGGCAATGAGAGCTGACTGGTTGGTGGCTAAAGAAGCCAAGTGCTGGTATTTGTGCTCGAGATCTTTGTACCGACTGGTGAGCTGTTGCATCTCAGAGGTTTGGTTGAGGATCTTGTTCTCCATCTGTGCCAGTTCTAGCGCATTGTCTCTCTTCCTGATGATCTCGTGGAGCAGCTGCATGTACAGCTGAGTGACCCTGGAGTTCATGTTTCGACTCTCTTTCCTCAGAAGCTTGACCTCGTTGACGATGCCCCCATCCACCTCGACCAACTGCTGCAGGGTCTCGATCTGCCTCTTCTGCTTCTGTAGTTCCACATTAAGCAGCTCTAACTCTTGTTTGTTGACCCGGTTCTCCAGCATGGCCTCTGGCTCCTTGGAGTTGACACAGATGGCTCCAGTCACTTTTTGTTGAGGTACAATGAAAGTGTAGGAACATTTGTCCTGCTGCTGGTCAGCTGGAGCACGTTTGCTCCTTCCTGCGTAGATAAAATCTCTTTCCAGACCCTCCTCGCTGCTCTCAAATTCTTGGGTACTGCCCCTGCCACGGCTGCCGTCTGAGCGACTCCCCAACGTCTGCTGGACTCCACAGGTTAGTCCATAAACTAGAAGGAGCCCTAGCAGGACCACTGAAGGGGGCTCCATGAGTTAGTGTCCAACTCTAAAGAATGCAAGTAAGAAAATGGAAAACATGGAGATGTTTAGGGGGAAACTATCAACTGTTAAGCAGAAGACACAGCTATGCTCAATCTGTTACTTCTACATTTAAAAGCACAAATAGGAATAAACCAAAACCTTATTTTGATGCAATATCAAGAGAATCTTGATGTTAACATAGGTCTATTACCAGAAAAAGCTTGCTCATCAAGATACACTGGTTTTGTCTTCATTAACCACAAGAAACAAACAGGTACAGAAGCAACATGCATACACATGTCAGTGTAGGCTGGGCAGAAGTTGGCAAAGATACAGTCAACTGAAAGAAAATGGCTCACTTGCCCTGCTGAGTGTCACAGATGCATTATATTCATGCGTAATCCATAAATCTGAGTGTCTCAGTGTCTTTGCTGTTCATATCACTGCTGGTGTGAGCAGACACTGTTGCTTTGCCTCTGGCTGTAAGTGTAATTTATAAAATATGCTGAGCCTGGTTTGTTTAAATTGAAGTCCGAGCTTCAAAAGCAATACATACACACGTGGTTTGATAGTTACTAATACACCTCACTGCCCCGAACAGTGATGTGCTGATCACTTTGGTTAATTAAGTCGCTGGTAGGATCGTGCGCTTAGCTTAGTTTGTCGTTCTGGCTGCGGCTCCGCTTGAGCGACTGCCACCGCTTGTCCCTTACGCACTCCAACATGCATCTGTTCCACTCTGCAGGCCTGGACATCTTAACTCATGGAAAATTTGAGACACCACCAGATGATGCTATTCAAAGCTCTGTTTAAAGTATTGAGCATGTTGCATCAGTTCTGTGTATATATAGCTCCTACCAAAACTGGGAAATTGGTTGCATTCAGACAATTAATCATAAGTCATGAAGGAAATTCATCTTAATTTGCAGACTTTAAATGCGTCTGTTTCTGCTTTGACCGCAAGAGTGAAAGCTTACTTTAGCATTCAGCATGAATATGAATGAATAAAGGCAGCTAATATTATCCTCATCTTTGCTTGATTGAATCTGAGATAAAGTTCAGTTTAGAATCTCTTTAAAATCATATTTCCTGTGTGTAATTAAGCATTTCCTCAAGGGTTCAGGAGAATTAAAATATGAGCTATTCCCCTAGAATTCATTTATATTATTAGTAAAATAAGTTTTCAGAGTTTTTGAAGATCTGGAGGAATGTGCTACTGGTTGTTGAGGTAAATGTAACTCCTGCATAAGGATAACAAGGCCTGTAACTCCTTGGGCAGCATAATTGAAAGCTGCTGCATATTGGATTACAGAGGGGTCGTGTTTAACACCTCCTCGGAGTCAAAGTGGGCCGGCCTAATCATAAAGCATTACAGAGAAACCTAAATTGGCTGTGTAACGATTGCCAGCCTTCAGGACTTCCATTTGTTATTGCTTATCTTTGTGTAAAAGACCATCTACCATATAATGGTGAGCACAAAATTGGGAAGAGAGCAGAAATGTTTTTGTCTTGTTAATCCGGGCGTGTAGCCAGCGCATTAGATTGGAGACATGGAGAAGAGAAATGCAGCACTGTCCAAGATCATGACCCTTGGCACATTTGACTCTTCTGGCTTTATCTGTCTAGAATCAAATGTGTAAACACTTTCTTACTGGGGGAAAAAAAAGTAATAGAAATGATCTTCTGCACAGTTCATGGTAGTCTTATGTAACCTGTGTTTTTGATGTCATCGTTTACTCAGCCAGAACATTTTTTTTAAATTACAGTACAAAAGAGCATAAGGTCTCAGAGGTACTCTGGTAATACAATACTTTAAAGCACTCGTCACCTATGCAAAAAAAAAATAATAAAAAAATAAGTGCACAGTTTCTTCTTTAGATAAAGCACGAAACTCTTCTGTCTTTCAGAAAAGCTAATCCATCTGACAAAGCCCGGCTCAGTGAGGGCATCTCTGCAATCGCTGATTGACGCCGCAATTGTAGTGTCAAAATATTTTTCACACTATGCAAAATTCTTCTTATCAGGTCTGACAAATATAGTCTTAAAGTCTTACAGATCAAACCCTGAAGAAGTGACTAATAATAGCTTACAAGTAAGCCCGCGGCATGATAATAGAGCAGCTCAGGGCCTGTCCTGCAATGTGCTGATGACTGTATTTGTCCACGGCTCCTGCGGTTTCTCCCCCCCTGGAACATGAGCTCTGTCTCAGAGAAATGCCGTGTGATTTGCCCCTGCTGTGGAGGACTCCCATTTTGGACGTAGTTAGCCTGGAATCTCCTGCTCTAGGCTTCTCTACACTTCAAAGCTGAGGGGAAAATGTTTGCAGCTTGCGGTGAAACGTGTGTTCGCAAGTGTGATGCAGTCTGTGCATGTCTATGAATGTTTTTCCCCCTGTTAATGTGTTTTCTAATAACAACACTTGCTGGCTTTCAGTATCCCGGGGACAATAGCCAGTCTCATCTGCCCCAGCAGAGGCAGCATGTTATTACCTTATCCATAGTCTGCCAGGGGGATCAGCGGAAAAGCCTTTACCTCCTTATTTGCTGTTAAAACCCCCGTGGACTTTATAGTCCTAAGATCAGTCCACCTAAACAAACTGCTACTGACCACCAAACGCTACAATTATTGAGTGGTGCTTAAAAGTGCCATATCCATACATACTCTGCATAAAGGCATCTAACCGAAGTGCAATGAGTGAGCCTTCTCGTTGCAGTATGATTGGCAGCTCCTCTTAGGTAATTTCTTCAAGTCTGCTTCACACCAACATGTTTTGGTTTTACTGTTTTCAGGTGGTAAGTCTGTGTTTACACGACTCCTCTTTCTGGATTTTACTCCGTGTTAAATTAAGTGTGATGGGCGGGTGAAGGGGGCGAGGTCACTGTGTCTCTGACCAGCGCCATGGTCATGCTCAGCACATATTAATTAGAAGGTGGGCTGCCTTGCTCCGGCTGGTCCATGCCTCTCACCCCAGCCCCTCTCATTTCAGAGTGAGCATGGCATTCCAAACATTCTTCGTCACCTCATTAGAGCGAGCCGCCATACTCACACCGAGAGTCAGTGGTAGTGGCGGAACCGAGAGCGCCGGACCCTGTAGATGGAGGACCACTACTACGCCCCCACCCCCCGCCCCTCGTCATCTACCTATAAGATGCTCCATAGCTGCTGACCCACTTCATTCATTGTAGTACTTTCTGTGTGAATGCATCACAATCACACCATCATCATCAACCTCAACAGGAGATCACAACACGGCTACACAGCATCTCATTTGCCAGTTGCCAAAAAAGAAGCGGACACTTTGCCGCGTGGCTTTGTGCTGCATGTTCAAATTAGCGCCATCGCTGCTGAGAACTGGCAGAGTCTCTTGCATGACACCCAATAAGTGTTGGATCAGAGTCAAATTCAATCTGCACTATTGCTTTACCTTGAGGCGAACCTCATTTTTTCCTCAAGCATGTAATCCTTATGAGCGTGTAACATGTCATTTGAGGCATGATTAACCCCAGTTACCAGCTCGGCATTTATTTTTGTAATTTCCACTGTCTACTGAAAAGTGGAGATAATGATTTTTTTTTTTTTGAATGTAGGTTTTGTTCCACTCGATGCTCTTTTTTTTCCCTCTCTTGTGATTTCAGACGGGGAGGCAGGGGGTCTTGGGAATTGTTTCGATAAGTTCCAGCATTCTACCTCAAAGCCCCCTTATCCAAACACCACCCTGGCAACAGAAACAAAGACTAGATTCAACCGCCTGCTTCCCTGTCCTCTTGAGTCGAGGGGAACATCCTGAAGCTGCAGTGTGCTTAACATAGTAAAGTTGTCCCTTTTTTTCTCCCCCCTCTTTATAAATGAGCAGTTATTTATAGATAATAAAAAGAAGTCTTGTGTCCGGCACCATCATAAAGAGCTCTTCATACATATAACACGTACAGGGCATGTCCCTTCATTTTAAACTTTAAGCCCCCTGTGTTTTGAAAAAAAAAACACAGAGTTTTTTTTTCCTAATGAGTAATAAAGAGGAACTTCACTATAGAGGCTCACTCACCAGCATCCCCCTGTGCTGAATTAACCTCCCCTTGGCCAAATCTGTCATAGTCAGCATCAGTCCAGTTAGTCACCATAAAGCATAATTACCTTTTGGCTACAAGCAGTGAGTCAGATGACGGATGCTGCATGATGACTGCTGAATTCAGGATTCGGCAGAAATCATTAAACCAAGTACAGAAGTCTGACTTCAGCCTGCTGTAACAAAGTGAGCTTAACCACACTACTAGAACTAGTTAATGAGACCGAGTCTACTCACAACTCGCTACCTCAAGATAACTAAAAACGAGCAAAGTCATTTTTGAATGAATGCAACACCCTGTTGAAATAAACCAGATCATAAGGTAACTGCGGATTCATGACAAGGTTACATCATGCTTACGAGATAATTGCACAATACTGGTGAGGCTCCTTCAGTTCCTTTGCCCTCCTGCCAGACTTGTCTGAAGTTTCTTATGGTTGAACGTCATCCCAAGGGTGAAACCTGCACCCCCGCGTAGTCCTCTCTGCGCTCTGGCTGTCTATAGTTACTCAGCCTTTTCTCACCTTAGTCCACTCCACCGGTGGAAAGGTGGCGTTTCAAAGCCTATTGTTGTAATTGTTAAAAAAGAAAAAAAAACTGTCAGTAGCCAAACAGAACGTCAAATTGAAACTAATCTTCAAACATTAAGGAGATTGCTCCCAGATCCACTTTAACAAAAAAAAAAAAAAAAGTTGTGAAGAGAAAAAAGCGACAGCTGGTAACGTCAGCCAGGTGGCAGAGGTAGTTTCCTGATCAACAGTGAGAGTCTGAGGCAGGTTGTGTGCTGCCCGCGGCCCGTTAGGAGAGGACTGTCACTTTCCTGTGGGCTGAATCCATCACTTCTGCCTCACAGCTCTAAGAGGCTGTCTCTCTCCACTGCACCTCTCTCTCTCTCACCCACCCGCTCTCTCTCTGTCTTTCTCTCTCTCTCCTCTGTGCTTTTAAATGATGAAAAATCCTGTAGTAGTCTCAGTAGTCAGAGCCCCGCACCCCCACCCTCCACACACACACACACGCACTTAAAATGAACACATTCTTTTTTTAAAGCACAAGCCTTCTGTCTTCTACCCCTCCCCCCATGGCACAGAAGAGATTCACAATCACGCACAACACAAGCTACACACTCACACACACTCTACTCAGATTTCCAACCCCTGCCCCCTGGCTACTGGTTCACCACCACCACTATTTCTGGCTTGGATTGCACGGTTCTCCTGGTGTTGGACAGCAGGGACATCAGACTGATCACATCCTAACTGGGCGTGAATGAGCGCCCATCCTGAGAAACAGCCTGACGGATGGGAAGCAGATCCAGGTGTTTGACTAAAGCCAGGTCTGCTTCACATCGTGGACATGACGTGTTTGAAGCAGGCTGGATTCCTGCTATGTGAACTAACATGCTGCTCAGAGATAGTAAAAATGAATTAACTTCAGGAGTGTATCAATCATACAGGGCTAAACAAGAGGACATGAAAAACACGATGATGTGCGTGTGGAGAGCGCTGCCAGCAATCTACAAATTCCTCAATTGGTCTCATGTGGCTGGTTGTCTGTTGTTCTTGTGTTGTCTTCCTGTTTTGCATTTTGCCGTGCCAGTAATGTGGGATTCCTGTCTCTACTAAGATTATTGCCATTTCATAATTTTCTATTCAAAGCAAGAACGTATCATAGAAACACATACAGTGCCATAATTACAGAGGAATTTATCCTCCTCTTGCTGCTCTTAATCTAATTTCTCCTTCTTCTTAAAACTTTAGTCAGCTATTTAAATTGTTTCAAACCAGCTTGTATTACAAAGACGTGCTAACTGTTAATCTGGCCAATATTCAGTTTTTTAGCATTAGACAATGTGACAGTGAGGTGATCACATCCTATCTAATGACAGACCACCGGCAGTCAGCAAAGTCAAAACTGACTTATACTGATTTATGACTCACAAATTGCTGCATCTCTAAACTTGCAGATGGGCTTCATTGTCAATCATCTTCTTTTAACTGGCTTCGAGCCTTTTTTATGCCTGAGTGAATAAAAAGATGGTATCACTACTGTAAGTATTCATTTTCTCATGCTTTGAATAATTAAATAGTATATGTGCAAACATCATTGTGTTTTTCTGACTCCGTGTTGTCTAAAGTTGTCAGTTCTGCTGCCGGGTTTGTTTTACGGGATATCTCATTCTCCCTTCTGGAATATAAACCTTAAATATGTTGCAGATGGCGACTACCTTTTATGTGCGTTAACGAACCTGTAAAAGTGTTGGGATGCATATAAAAAGGAAAGAATGGGGAAGAAATTCATGAAGTTTCTGCAACATAGCTTTAATTCGAGAGTTAAGTAGCAGACATCTCCCTTATTGGACACGTCCAAATGCACTCATTCTAAATAAAGGGGCCACAAGTGGTGCGCAAGTTAATAGCTGAAGTCTTACAGTTATATGACCCCCCCCTTTTATTTTTGTTCTTAACTATGTATGCAGCTGTTCCAGTAATTGTGTATCCTAAAATCAGCATTTTTTCCATTGTGTTATTTGGTTATCCATGTTAAGTTCCTTTTAAGCCTGCAGATTTAAACATTGGCTTGAATACACCTCTGAAATCAAGGCTGTTGTACGGTTTTCATTCTCTCCGAGGAATAGGCCAATCATAAAAAAGTCATACCTCAGTTTTGGGAAATGTTTCAGTGCACTATTAAATAACTTCTAGCAAGAAAGGAAAAGAGCTATGCACATCAGGCACTGTTGAACCTTGCTCATGTTTCATGCATTTTTGCAGTTAATAAAAAGAAATTACTGCAAACGGCTGCGTGCTGAAAGTACAACGAGAAACAGAGAAAGAAATCAAGCAAAAGACAACAAATATTTGAATATGTGTAATGGTTAACCTCATCACCACAATAAGCAGCATGGTACTGTTGATATATTTGCTTCACATTCTTCTGTCGGTTTCTTTGCACAGATCACGTGTGGTTCAGTGTTTACAGGCTGACAGATGTTGATTTCAGTTTCTTCCTAAAGTGAATAGAACAGTCTAAATGTTCCTCCTGAGGACACAGTGGGAATGTAAAACTGCGTTTGTGGAGCAAAGTTGCTGGCAAAAGATACTGGACCGGCAACATCCTGGATTAAGCCAGACTGATGGAGTAGTCACTCATTTGACAAAATAATCCCTTAAAGGGATTTGTGATCAAAGAAACTGTGATTCCACTTAGATCTCATGGATCACATGTTACACTGGCATTTTTTTTAATGCCCTCCTTGTTTTCTTCCCTGTCTTATATGACAGCTGCAGCTGAATGTGGTCAGCGCATGAATGACAGTGCTTTCAGCATTTTTGACTGACTCATTGTTGAATCTCATCCAAAACCACCGTGTTGGTGCAGTGATTAGGTCTCTTTCCATCTCTAATCTCTAGCAGGTGGGAGGAACACTGAAGTCAGTGGGAAAATGTTGCACCCATGCTGAAATGGTGACCAATCAATGCATTTTAAAGCTGCTACCACATGGGAGAGAGTGCGGAAAGGATCTTCAGTTTGGAAATGTTTCACAGATGGCCTCCTATGTTGGTGAATGAGTTAATAATTTGAGAGCCTGGTTGCTTGCCAGTACATCGTTTGGGGTTTTGCAGGTTTTGTAGCAGGAAAGTTCCTGTTATTACTAGAAATGGAGTCGAGTTTAACGGTTTCTATTTCTTGATTTAAAGGTAAGTTTTTCTGGTTCTTTTTGCTGACATTCGGTGAATGTTGTAAATAGGTTAACAGATGTAGCAGGATATGTCCTTCGATGTGCATATCAAACAAATATGCTTTCTTGCATCAGTGATGCTCAAAAGCTCAAAACCTAGATGATGTATTTATTACTTCTTTTGTCATTATCATCGGGTTGTCCTAAAAGCTCCCTGTAAAGTCGTCATTTGATGAAAAGAGTGAAAGATAGAGCATTTTTCTCCCATATTAGTTTCTCCTCATTGGCTCACTGTAAATCTAATTTAAAATCCTGCTCCCCACATACATTGTCTTGAATACTCAGGCCCCATCTTATCTTATTGGCCGTATAGTGTCGTATAACCCCAACAGAGCATTGTACTTACAGCGAGCAGGCTTACTTGTGGTTCCTACAGAATGTAAAAGTAAAATAGGAGGCAGAGCCTTCAGCTTTCAGGCCCCTCTTCAGTGGAACAAACTCCCAGTTTGCATTCGGGAGACAGACACACTGTCTGCTTTTAAATTAAGCTCAAAGCTTTCCTTTTTGACAAAGCCCCTCCCAGAGCCTGGTTGTGCTGGAGGTTTCTTCCTGCTAAAAGGGAGTTTTTCCTTCCCACTGTCACCAAGTGCTGCTGTATTATTACAGTATCTCTACCATACAATATAAAGCTCCTTGAGGTGACTGCTGTTGTGATGTGCTATATAAATAAAATTGAATTGAAGCGAAATTAACTGCTGTATAGAACATTTTGGATCTGTTTAAGATAAAAAAATGTAGCTTCTTCTTCTCTTAGACATGTTCCTGCAGCAACTCTGAACACATGTCCACACACATAAGAGGAAATGGAAAGAAACAGCTAAAAACAGCTTTTTCATATAAGCAAACTATTCTAGTCCCCATGTGTTTCAAATATTACAACATATTGTATTTAAAAGATTTGCGTTGTCCTGACTTGAATGCTGATGTTGTTGATTACGAAAGCTTATTGAAAGAGAACTGTAGTCCTCTACTTTGATAGAAATATTACTGGCCAAAATACAAGTGCTAGAGTTTTCAATAAAACAGAGCTTCAGGATTACATCAATAGACATGTTTTTTTTTTCCTTTTTTTTCCATGAGCTGATGTTTCATCAACAGCGCTTTCCCTTGAGAACTGGAAGGAAAAGCATGACATCATGTTTTCCCCTCCTTTTTAGTGACTTTGAAGGCAATTAAATCTTATCGCTGCACTCATACAACATAACATGCTGTGGAATCAATTCAGACTTTAAGAGTTTAACATCAGTGGGTCAGTGAGACACTATTAAATACAAAAGTATAAAAGTACACGTTGACCAAACATGTGACCAAACAACTCCACTTTGCTCTGGTCGGTTCAGAAAACATCGCTACAGAAACCTTTGTGCAGCTTTGTTAACCGAACCTGTGCTGCCATGTTCATTTTAGAGAGAAGAGGCTTTCTCACAACAGCTCTTCTAAATAAGTTGTTTTGTCCTTTTCTAACTGTACTGTCATGAAATTTAACATTTAACTGAGGCCAGTAACGTCTAGAGTAGAGGATCATTGACACATAATGACACACTTATGATATTTTTTCCTAATTTTTCCACCGACTAATGACCAGATCATTTGTTATTACATTTTAATATATCTAAAACATTAGAACTAACAGAGTGTGTACTGTAATATTACTACTATGTACCATTTATGTACTCTGGGTGAACTAGAATATTTCTCATGATATAGGAAAAAAATCTATGACTAACTCATTTATTTAGATTTGGGTCACACGTCACCTTTATAGCCTGTTTGTACTCAATGCTGGGTTTTTGCCTCAAGTTGAAAAGCATCCTGCACTTTACTTTAAGTACTTTATTGGAGGTTGTTAAAGTAGTTCCTTTTTTAGGAAGCAGACGTGCTCTTGCTCTCAGACATGCCTGGGCTTGTCCCCTTGTTGCGTGCACTAAGGAGCGTAAACGCATGGTGCGTAAAAATCAGTCTCGGCACTAATACGACAGATGGTTTTGAATTGTATATACAAGAAGATGGTAAGGTTGTAAACACTACATTATCAAAATCAATAAATGACCTTTTTTTCAAGGAGTATTTCATTCTGTGAAAGTAATAGTTTAAAGAAACTGTTGTGTACTTGAAGGCTTTCTTGGGGGGTATAATGCAAAGAAAGTTCAAGATTGTCAGGCTTTCTTAGTTTTAGCTTGCCTGACAACACTTAAAACCCTCGTTAGTACAATTGTGTATAATCAGTTTTTTCTGTTAAACCCTAGCTTCTGCTTCAGGCTCTGTACACACCCGCATAAAACGGGGTGTCTGATGTCTAACTGCTGGCTCAGAGACATTATCAGAGGAAGGAGCAATTAATACAAATAAGGGAAGCACATAATGTTGCAGAGGATTCATAATATTGTGAAGATAGTGTTAGGGTCATTACTCAAAAAAAGTAATGCATTACACATTACTTGTAAGATTTCTTAAAAGTAATGCAGTATGTTACTTAATTACTTGCCAGAAAAAGTAATTTGTTACACTACTCTTTACATTTCTTTCTCTTCACTCCATAAAATGACCTCAAACGTACTGTCAAATAATTCATTAGTAATTAGTGATATAAATCTGAGGCTTTATTCCTTTAGGGACTTTATCCTAAAGAGTACACACATGCAATCTTTCCTTTGCTTTGAACATATAAACATGAAGCCACGCAATCAGCCCAAAGAGGCTTCAAAGCAATCGCATCAGTGATTATTTTAGAAACACGAACAGGCAGAAATGGCGGCTGCAGCCTGACTGCTCATCACTTCCTTTTTTGTCTGTTGACGATCAGGCTCTGGCTGCCGGGTTGTGGTCGGCATGCAGTCAGCATTAAAATAGCTCTGGCTTCTTGGCTAGCTTTGTGTTAGCATGCTGTCTGTGCAGATAGTTGGATAGAGTCCAAGTTCTGTTAGCACTATAATGTGGTTGTTTATGTCCTGGATGCAGGTTTCATTTTAACATCACGCTCTTGTCTTTTTGTGGGATAAAAATAAAAGTAATGTCCATATATCACCTCCTCAGAAGACGTAGCTCACTCTGCCATTTTCCTCCTCCGCAAACTGAAATCAGCTGATCGTACTACAAATACACAGGAAGACAAAAGCATGTTTGTTTGTTTAGTTAAAATAGTTACAAATTACTATTAAGGTCATGTATTCTTTAATATGTAGTGAAAGTGCAGATATATAACCAGAATGAATTTGATTAAACAAATTACCACAATTTGGTATTTATTTAGGAAAATACCACAAGTATGACTCTGAGCCCCCATGAGGATTTGAACAAAAGACTATATTTCTACAGGAACCAGATATTTCAACTTTAATGGAGAAAATTCTTTGAGGAATTTGAAAAACTAAATGATCCCAGGTCTGTTCCAGCTGTGCCAGGCTGCTCTGCATGAGAGGTTAGGAATTATAAATAAAGCAGAAAAGACTTACGAAGCATTGTATTCATGGGGAAATGCTCCTGTATCTTTTAATGGATGTTGTTAAACTTATAGTTATATTGTCTTCTTGATTGTTCAGTTTCAGGGTCGCTGTTTGGTTTAAATTTTAAACCTTAGATATTAATGACCCTAAACTAAAGCTTCACAGGAAGACGTTTCTAGTGCACTTTCATTAATGGATTCTATTATATTGAAGTCAGCAGTTTATTAGTCAAACATAAAATGTACTTCAGGTAGTTGTCCCATTTACTTTCATCCTTTTTTGACAAAATGTTATTATGTTTTCACAACATGTATCTGTATTTCTTTGCAAATCAGATGATTTAAGTCACTGATTTGTATCTTGGCAGTTAGTGTACGTCCGTAGCAGATGTGTCTCCATAGCGACCTTTGTTTAAATGCAGTCTTGTACAGGCCAGCTTTTCTCCCTGTCTGCCTGGCATGATGGATGGGTCTGTGGTGACCTTCGTCAACCTTGTCACCCGCGGCTTGTTGCTTCTTTGTTATCAGTGTTTGATTGACAAGCCTATTAGATCTGTGATTTCGCCTCTGTAAGCTGCTGCTGTAACAGCCTTTTTTGACACATCTCTCCGCTCTGATGAGATGGCACCCCAACAAAGCTATTAAAACATAAATATTCATATTTTCATAAATATGATGTGGTATGGAAAGAGTTTGCTTAATTATTCCATGGCCTTGCTGTGTAGGGCTTACTGTTCCCTGTGGTTGGGCCTACAAGGACCATTCTGTTGGGAGGAAAACTTTGAGTTTTATGATCCGAGTGGAAAGAATGGGACTGGCTCAGGATTTTGTCGAGCTCACCCCAACTGTTGCACAAAACCGCCAAATGAGACTAGTAAATATTCAACGTGTGAGAATTCAGAGGAACAGGATTTCATTCAGACTTCATTATTCTGACGTTGAAGGAATGAGCAACCTGTGTGGCCCCGTCTGAAATTCACTCGACGTTATTCATGCAGCGATTTAACGGTGTAACGGTCTAACAATGCGTTTCCTGCTAATAACATTAAGAGATCTGTCCACATGTGCAGCTTGTGACCAAACTTCAGAAATTCAGAAGTTACTAACTTTGCTTGATGTTCACCTTTTTCCCTGTTTCTAAACCCGAAATAATCTCAATAAGCTACAAATACATCTTGTCTCGTGACATTGAATTTAAAGATTGATGTTACCGTATGGATTTTTCGAGAGCGTTAAAGATTTGTTGTGTGCTTTCCAGACAAGTCTGGTCTTCCTTACATCACTTGGAAAGAATCCAAAGGAGCACTCAGGTAAAGGCTTTTGCAGGTGCTGTGCCTTGGGATCCATGGATGCAGAGCAGGACAACAAATAAAGACCTAGTTGAAAATATAATTAAGTGTGACCTAATGTACTGGTGAAAAGCAATCCCACTTGTTTTCTACGGGTGTTGTACATGGATAAGTTTTAATAGGCCATCCCGGTGGCCTGTCAAAAGCTTGACAAGGAATGTGTTTCACACATAACACATATAGCTCTGTCATTAGTGCAGGCTGGCTGTGGTGCAGTTCAGATTTCACAGTTCACAATGAAATTGGTAAGTCTCTGTGTGAATTATGTCAGCAGCATATTTGACCTAGTTTTTCAGCTTGATGACCACAGTTACACAGAATGTCCCCTAAAACTCACCTGGTAGAACAAATAGTATACTAGATAATCACTACATACAGTATATATATATGTGTGTCTGTAGGTGTATTAGCAATTAAATCAGCCATTAGAGGCCCACAAGCCAGTGCACTCCTATACCGCCAGTCCCATGCCTGGATAAATAGGGAGGGTTGTGTCAGAAAGGGCATCTGGCGAAAAATGGTGGCCAAATCAAACATGTGGATCATAAAAAATAAAATTTCCATGACCAATTGGACAGAGCCCGGGTTAACAACTACTGTCTCTACTGTTGGACAACAGGGTGCAAGTGGAAACTGTGCTACTATTGGCAAAGGAAAATGGGGAGGCATGTTGAGGTCAGGCAGGACTCTCTGTGGACTATGATGTTTGCAGACGACATTATGATGTGTAGTGAGCGTAGGGAACAGGTGGAAGAGAGCCTGGAGAGCAGGAGGTATTCTCTAAAGGGAAGAGGAAAAAAAACAGTAGAAGCAAGAAAGAATACGTGTGTGTGAATGAGAGATAGACAGGTGTAACTGTGAAGCTGCCAGGAATAAAGGTAGTGAACATGGACGAGTTTAAACACCACGTCAGGGGTGATTGGTGAACAATGGCAACAATATTTAAAGGGAAAGTTTACAATGGTTTGGAGACAGTAGCACTGATGAAAACACAGAACTGGAGATGGCAGAGTTAAAGATGTTTAAATTTTCACTGGGAGAGATGGACAGGATTAGAAACGAGTATATCAGGACTTTTGACAGTTTTTTTCCACTGTTGCATTGATCACTGTTTAAATGTTATCTTTTGGTCTCTTTCCAGTCTTACTGAACATTTATAGGACACGTTTCTTTGAATAAGCTCGATAAGTCCTTGAATTATTGTCTGGTTCCTTCTAGTTTCCTCTAGTTTTGCCTCCTTTATTTGTGAAAACTGTATTCTGCTGCTATATTTTTAGGTTCAGGTCCACTAGATTTAATGGCTGAAGTTCTGGATGAAAAGCAGCCTGAGGAAAGATTGGAAAGGCACCCTGCCGCAGCATGGCCCATAGCTCATTTCATTACTGTTTATGGAAATACTGATGATAGCAGGGCCACCCCCAAACCCCAGGAGGCCTGGGGGTGCCTTTAAAACTCTATACAACTATGCTATACTGCCTAACACATTAGTAGCAGCACTAGGGAGACATTATGCCAAAGAAGTCAGGAATTTATGGCGTTTATGGGCATATTCCAATGTAAGGAACTTTGTTGAAAATTTGCAGCCTCCACTCTGTCAGAGAACTTCTTATTAATAATGTCCTTTGTGCAAAAAACGGTTGGAAGTTTTGTTTTTAATACCACTTCAAAATAATGCTGCTTTTATGACAAAGAGATGTTACACATCATAAAGTATGTGTTTGTCCAAATATTTGATTGTCACTCCACTTTCAGGAACAGTATCAGGCTTTCTACACCTTCATGCTGCACAATGATGATCATCAGTTACCAGTTACTGGTGTTAGTAAGTAGATGGAAAACCAGCTTTTTATACTGATCCTATCATTATATTGTATACTATACTATACATTTGCAAGTCAAAATTTTGGCATCACCTTTCAAACACAGGGCAGCTCGTTCACTCGAGCTGCAGACTAACTCAGTTTGTGACATAGTAGGCTTCAATTGTGACATGCTTACATGCAATGTGTAAATAAAAATATTACATTTGAATTAATGAATAACAATAAAAAATATTGGTAAGGCCATTGATTTAATAATTGTGTTCTCCTATTCTAAACAGGCTGATGATAAAAGTTTTAAAAGCTAGTAGACAAGAGAGTCCAACAAATGTAAAAGAAGACATTATAAGTAGACTATTACATTTAGACAAAATTAGAGAGAAAATTAATTACAGAAACATTAAAAATTAGACCTGATATACAAATTTATTTTTTAAAATAAAGGAAACAGATGCAGACTTAAGCATAGATGTTTGCATCAACTACACATACACATTTATTGTCATCCCACAAATCAAAGGCAGCTGTAAGCACCAATACTGAATATATTGAATTCATTTTGATCAGTTTGATGATGATGAATATTGAACAACATTCGTCATTTGACTTTTTTTCCTAACAAAATCTGAAATAATGAACAAGCAAAGCACAAAAAATGCAACATTATTCTTGGATTATGGCTTTTATTCTTATTTTTATTCTTCTTTGCTTTGTATCGTGAACTTCAGCCTTAATGACGAGATTTCCAAATGAAAGCCGTTGACCTGAAAGTCCCAAGGAATATGTACTCCGGTTTATGTGACTAAATTCAGTCAAGTGTGGCCTTTTCCATTCCTTCAGTAGAGTACGTGTGTGTTTGTGTGATTCTCGTAAAAACGTGAACACTGCTGTGAGTATTAAGTTCTTGCTAACCTACTAAATTTAAATCTACGAGGCTAATTAGCTGTGCTACTAATGAGCTCTAAAGCACTTGTAATTAAAACTTAGTAGATGCTTTTTATGAATTATTTTTATCATCAAGCCTTTTAAAGTTTGAACTTGCATAACAAATTAAAAAAGTCTCAGTAAAGCGTTCGACCACCAGCCGTCTTCAGAACAGCTGTTGCATTTAACATATGTGAAACCTTCTGAGTGCTGAAGGATAATGACCTGAATCTAAACCTGATACCCAAATAAGAAGGTCTTTAGCAAAGTCTACCAGCCAGGATTAATGTCGCCATTAGTTAGCCTTGACAGCTTGTGAAATCAGGAAAGAATGTTAAATACCAGCACTAAATGTTGTAAAATGTAAATTCCAAAATGCCAACTCTTACTATAAAAACAGAGTAATTATGCATTAAACATTCAAGATAAAACAATTGACACGTAATGATAGCAAAAGTATAATTTAGATTTCAAGTTTGTATTTGTTTTGAATAATATGTGAGCCAGTGTAATGAATAACAACATGCCTGGGCTGCTAAAATGAATAAATAGTGGATTTAATGCCTGACCTCCTCCATTTACACATTATTTAACTTTTTTTAAACATTAGATGCGATTTAACATCACATCTGTTGCTGGACTGCCTAAATGCTAATACCTGGCAATCATAAGATGGTGATATAATAATATCAGATGTAACAGTTTGATGGGTTTGACATAAACACAGCATTAGAAAAAGTGGCTGGCTGTGGATCTTCCATTAGAAAGAGTTGCACAGATTACAGTGACATCTGAAGGGGAAGCAACAAAAGGAAACTGTTCATTTTTAACCACATGTTGCAATCTCACTGGTTCTTGTGTTGATTAAACAATGGTCAGCACTTCCTGATAACCTCCAGTTGCTAGGGAGAAATGTGTATTTCCTCACCAGGAGGCGGGTGGTTGATGGAAGCAGCTGATTGTCACGATCACCTGTAGTTTGTGTGAAAGATTCCTGTTTGTCTGCAAACACTTACTTTTGTAAACAGAGTACGTGACACTGAAGTATCAGGTTGATGACGAAATGGACATAAGATAGAAGTAAATCAAAAGAATTGGGATTTATGATTAATTTAAAAAGAACGTATTATTAAAGTTACTAATCACTGTAACTATGACGATGTGCAAAGTTTTGTTCAAATTGAGCCACTCATTAAAGGGAGACAGGGTGCATACACATATATACACTACAATCATTACAGTAAAATAAAGCAATGCTCAAATTTCTTTTTAATTAATTAGTTAATTAGGTTAAAACTGCACTTAATTACATTAGAAAAAGACCATCTTTTCTTGAACATGAAATTTCGTTTATTTGTTCAATTTATTCACGCACGATAGGCATTTCAAAAACAACAGAAAGACATTTCTATCTAATAGAGTAACAAAAAATTATTGCCTTGTCTGTGTGGAGACTGGTTATGGTTTAAAGCATAGTCACCTCCCCCAAAATCGACTCTGAACCAGGAAAAGGTACCACAGAGAGAAACCCAACAGTTTGCCCATGAGCCAGCACTTCAGTCATGAGGAAAAACATCCTTTTAAATGAAAGAAACCTTTGTAAGAACCAGATTCGGGGTGCGCCATCCACCTTGATCAGTTGGAGTTAGAGCCATGTCCCCCCACCACGAGGTAAGTAAGCATTTTTCCCCCAAATACTGACTTTTATAGTAAAAGACACCCCTCATATAGAAATGTGGCTCAAGAGGTACAACCACATAGTCAACTAATCAAAAGGTTGGCGGTTTGTTCCCCGGGGCTCCTCCAGTCTACTAGTTGAAGTATCCTTGGGTGAATATGGATCGTAGTGCGAAATGCTTTGAGCATTAAAAACATCAATTAAGAATGACATTTATGGGGCAAACTATTTTACTCAAATTTCTTTAAACACTGTCAAATCATATAACTTACACAATCAGCTTGTGTGACCTGACAGTTTTCTATACTCAGCACTTAAGAGCTTAATATGTGACTGAATGTCCCTCTGAGCAGAATTCACAGGCAAAAACCGTTCAGTTATCATCCCCTGTTGTGACAGTGACTCAGATAATCAGCTGTGTGTGCAGACTTTTCTTGCACTTTTTTTGAGTGCTTTCATTGAAGCAGGTCTGCTTGCACTCTTGCGAGTTTTACTGCATCCCTTTGCTTTCAGGTTTTCATCACAAATCACCACTCTTTAGTTCAATTAGGACCTTGACTGTGGCATTCAAGCATTCAAACTATTCAGTAATTATATAAAGGCATCAAGCATAAGAGTGTTTGGCTTGGCGCTGATTTGTACATATTTTCATTTCTCAGTAGCCTTACCTTTCCACGAGGTATTTTCCACAATACAACCCAGCAGGAAGTAAAAGTGGATTAGATTTTCTGTTTACTGTCCCCGTGGTGATTTTTTGTTAGACAGCGTACAAATCATTTGTTATGGTTTCCTCTGTGAAAACAGTAGTTAATCAGTAGCCGGAAAGCTTTGGCTCTCTCAATGTCAAAAACAGAAGGGAGTCATTTTGCTTTGAAGGAAGCACTACTTGCTCCACTTGTTTTGATGACTTCTCCATGTGTGAAGTGCAAGTATTCGATTGAACATGGGAAGCTTTCCACACAGGGCAATGAAACCTCATGACACGTCAGTGTCATCTATTAGGACTCTGCTGGCGGGAGGTAAAAGAGTCACCTGAAAGCTCAAAGTTCAATGAACGTTTTAAATGGTCTGGGTGAGCACAACTTAGTTTAGTACAGACTAATATAACCATTACCTGAGGGTTTTTCTTTGCTGTTCCTGCCATTCTGCATAATGTGCGGGCCAATACAAAAGCCCACTTTAGAGGAAGATGGAAAAAGAGTAGCGGAGGATGGGGGCCAAGCGGTTTGCTGTGGTGAGGTAAAATTGCAGACGAAAGCATATCTCCTAATCACGCAGCCCAGAGGATGGAAGAGGAGGAATCCTCTTACTGTTATTGTTTCCCATGTTCTTCCACCCCCAGTAATATTTTCCAGATTAAAGCATGCTCTTTGCCCTCGCTCCAAAGACGGACCCAAATTTCACAGGAGAAAACCAAAGGAACCGCAAAAAACGACCGGGAGAACCCATGTCTGCTCAAGACTTAAATAATACTTTTATACGACAAAGTCCTACAGATGAGCTACTGGCTTAGAAACGGCCGTATTCTTCTTTAATTTATTGGATTCAACTGCTCACACTGATGTAATGTGATTTCAAGCTTTATAGTTACAGTAATGAGTAGATGCCTTTGGAAAGATTTTATAAGACTCTTACACCACGGGTCTTACAGCGCGGAGAAATCTGGATACAAAATGTTTACTAGTATAACCTAAACGTGGCTCGAGTGGAACAGTGAGGCATTTCCTGGACCACATCAGAAAACGAGACAAGCTTAATTACCACACGCTTCTGAACAAACACATGTATACACTTAGTTCCCCATTCAGCACAGACTGCTTTCAGGGGCCAGTGTTGAGCTCATAATTTGGCTGAGTGTCTGCAAGCTTTTTTGTCTCGTTCGTTCAGACTACCTCATAAGAACAGTCTTCCAATCCCGCTTTGGACATGCATGTTTAGTTTGGAAGTTTAGCTTGGGAATCATTTCTGAACATGCAAAGTCAAGTCCTTTTAGCTGAAGTCAAGCACAGAGGTTTGAATTTGGTTAGCTGAACAGGCAGATGTCAGGGACAAAGTTTCATCTCTGTAAGCTGAAACTTTTCCTTTGAAAAGTTTCTGAAGTGCGAAGTGTTTACTAGTGAAATGCCACCGGCTTCCTGCACATGAATGTGCACAGTGCACACTTTACTGCGTCAAGTGTTTAATTTCCGGCAAGCGGCGGAGCTGGTTGCCATAATTACTGTCCATTTGACAGGTCGTTGTAAATGTCGCATGTCATTCCCGAGGACCTGATGCCGTGACATAAAACGCCTGCTGAAACTACTCAAAAGTTACATTCATCCAGCAACAGCAATCAAATGAAACTTTTTATTACTCGTACTTTTCCTTCACAGCACTGGCAGTCGGTTTCACTGTGGAACAATAGGGTGCCTGTCGATCGAATTGTCTCAAAAGGAAAACTTTATAACGTTTGCTGTTCTTCCAGAGCCATGCAGCAAATTTCTTTTCCAAGAGCTCTGTTCGTATAACCTTACTTGGATGACCTTAAGGTACCGGATTGCAATGTACTCAGTCGAAAAAACTCCATGGCTTTTGTTTCAACCGTTGCTCTAGTCAGACACTTAATCAGCCCTAAACTCTCATTTGCACGGCTATTTGTAGCAGATGCTGTACTTGATTACTCCCCTATTTGTGGACTACAAGAATAAAGTAGAGTAATTCATGGTCTGTTCGTTTGCAAAAACATAGCTGGTAGCCTGCTGCATAAAGATTATTTTAAATGCGGATCATTATGCTTGTGTTATGTTACCTCTGTCTTAATACCTTAAATTGAAGGTGCTTAACCACAGTTACCTAATGTTTGTCTGTCATGGCTTCCCTGAGCCAGCCTTAACAACTTAGCCAATATTTAGTCAGCTATTTCCACTGGTCAGGCAGTGCATAGCCATTAAAAAGACTGGAGCCCCAGACAGACAGTATTGCACCAGTGTGTCTGTTCAGGCAACATCCTCAGATTATGTAAACACTGTGCGTTATAGTGCTGAGTCTCCTGTCAGCATAGAAGTCTGCATCTGTGACAAAGACTGTTATCTACTATGTGTGCTTAGCTAAACCAGTATCAGAGTATTTAAATTTACTTAGTGTACGTTTTACTGCCAGCTTTTCAGCAGCCTGATTTAACATTCTCAAACCCAATTTCCTTTTTAAATCTTTTAATTGTGTGCACGTGTGCATTAAACATTTCATTAAGCTGTGAATCAGCCCTCGTTATGCAATCCATCATTTGTAGTTTTAGGTAATCGCAGCTATAAGTGGTTGTTTGCCTCCTATACAACATGCGGAAGTGGTTAGAGGGAGTCAACAGGAGACAGCTGTCTGCTCATTCAGCTAAATAATTCTTTGATATTTCCTTATATTGTAGATTTTCTTATTGTTAGCTTTCCTTATTCTTCTCTGAGAGAGAGAGAGACTAACAGTACTGTGCACAAGTCTTGAGCCACCCTTTCTTTCTGTTTAGCTTCTTGTAATTCTTAAAGTGGAAAACAATAGTTGAGCAATAGTTCTCCAGGATTTCTGATGGTCTTCTTCTTTTTTTATATATTGGCTGCTTTCACACTCGTTTTCAGTCCAGACTTTGTACTTGACCATTTTCAAAAAAATATGATTTTTGTGTTAAGCCACTTTACAGTCATTTAAGCATAAAAAATGCACCTAAGTTAAACAGGCAAATTACCAATGAAACAATCTAAAATTGCATCTTTAAGCAATTTGTTACAAGCAGCCTGTCATCAAAAGAAATAATTTTTTATCATCTCTTTGGTAAAATCTATGAGAATTGTATGGAAGCCTGTTTCTGCTACAACAAAAAAATATATATATCCATAACTCGAAATTTTGACATATTAACTCAAAATTTTGAGAAAAGTAACTCGAAATTTCAAGTTAGCGCTGACAATGAGTAATCTTCATGAATGACATCATTTCCTTGTTACCCGAAAGCTGAAGCCCTGAACTACAAATGCTACAGCTAAGCTACCAGTATTACAATCAGTCAGTCATGAATGCACAAATTGCTGAGTATTTTCAGCGTGGCTTCACAAATGATGAAATCCTTGTGTTATTAGCTGAATCACATGGCATTACTATCAGCAAACATACTCTCGAAAGCGCCAATTTGTTGCTATACATTGGTAGCTCACGATCCGGTTTTGAGTATGCATTCCTCTGCTCTATATCCTTCTGGGTAACAAGAAAATGAAATAATTCACGTAGAATACTGATTGGCAGCGCTAACTTGAAATTTCGAGTTACTTTTCTCAAAATTTCAAGTTAATAAGTCAAAATTTCAGGAAAATAACTCCAAATTTCAAGTTATGGATACTTTTGTTTTGATTCCCAAGAATCTATTAAAACTAGACATAACTCAGCAACTGGATAAGTGAAGGCCAAAAGACTCAGCATCAGGCCTCCAAAAATAAATAATTAAACAACAAAAATCTACAGCAGATTATCCTCAAGAAATAGGGAAAAAAAAATCCAACAAAGTCCTAACACAGGACCTGAGCGATGTATTTGGCCCTTCAGCTGATCCATGAAGTGACCTCAGTGGAAGAGTGGCTGTCAGGAAACCTAAAGGATGGGGACAGGGAGAAAAGACTGAGGTATACCAAATTAACACAAGCACTAGACTGAATGACTAGACTGTTTTGAACGCAAGTATCAAGGAGGTTAGGAGCCGGTGGTTGAAAAATGGTTGAAATTATGAAAGCAGAAAAGCATGGTCAGATTTTCATCCACCGAGCAAGACAATCTAGAAAGCATCTGATTGGCAACAGCTTCCTCTTTCAGCGTGACAATGATCCCAAACATATGGCCAATGCAGTAAAAGCACATGTGGACAGCAAAAACGCAATTGAACACTATCAGTCATGGATCATGGATCAGTCATGGATCAAGATTATTGGAGCAGTGTGGGATCATCTTGACAAAGAAAAGAACAAAAGGCAGAAACATCCAAAGAAGTGCCTTGAATATATTTCAAGAAGTCTGGAGAACTATTACTGAAGACTGCTTAAAGAAATAAGAAGAAAGCATGCCAGAGTTCAGGCTATGTTGAAAGATAAAGGTGGTCATACCAAATACTGACTTTCAGGCTTGTTAGAATTGTTCAAACTCCAATTTTTTCCTTATATACTGTATTTCTATGTGTGTTTGCACATGTTTGCACAAGTCACTGTACCTGTTTCCCAATTTCTGAGCAATTTGAGATAAAGCTAGCTGGATTGTCTTTTTGTTTTTCTTCCACAAGCTATTTGCCATTGCATAACAGCAAAGCAAGGACGTCCTTGTTATGGAACCTCCAGAGACACTACTGAGAGTAAAGACAGCAGCTTCTCCCTCAGCAGCAGGTATTCAGCTCAGCCATGCTGAAATGCCAGAGTCTGGCTGCGTGGTTGGCATGCTGGTCATTCTGTAGAATGAAGTTTGGACCAATAATCATCTGCTTCCTGACTGTATTGTAAGGATAATAATCTAAACGTCTAAAGTGCCTAAAACCTTTGCCCTGTACTGTATATTCTCCATGTCCTATGTTCCAGTTTAATTTAAATAATTACAGGAAACAGTGTTTGCAGGTTTTTAAATTCTTTCCTGAAGTTAAAGAAGCCCTTGGCTTAAGCGTGGCCTTTGGACATCTGAAACCCGACCTGTCCCCATGCATGTACATCAAAACACTGCAAACCAAAATTAAACTTTTAGCTAACTCAGGTGTAAAGTTAGACTTTAGCCACTATAAAGTTGCAACACTTTGGGACGTGGGAGTTTATCCCTCAGCAGTTTAAGTCATTACAACCTCTTTGCTACAGGTTGGAACTTTAGCCCCGAACAATGAACCTGGAGAGCTGATGGAAAAGCCATCTATACTGAGACTGGTTTTATTGCTTTCCAGACCTGCTTTCCCCCCTATGAGGTAATTTTGGAGGAATGTCCCAGAGAGTAAAATAAAAGTCAGGTCAGAGTACTTGACCTGTTTGTTTTGAGCCTAACTCTTGCAACTTTCCTTTTTTGGAAACAAAGCTAAGAAGCTTAAATTTCTTGACTCCTGACTTTACTACTGCGCTAACATCGAGCTTGTAAAAGAACAGTGCTTGTGTCAGCACCCACGGTGTGTATCAAATGAATGTAAGACCTGTCTTGGGGGAAGCCTTCATTGAGGTTGTAAAATTGAGTCACTGACTTGTAGGTGAGGGTACTGTAACCACTGGCTAAAATCGCTCAGTTTCATATTTTACACACTGACAAGGTTCATAGTAGTGTGTGAAATATAACAGCTTAGACTTGTGATAATATACCTAGAAATAAATCCTCCCCAGTTAACAATTTGGTTTAATTCCCGGTAATAAATAAAATAGAGAACATGTATCTCTAGAGTCTTTAAATAAGTCCACAGAAGAAGTGCAAACTGCTTCTGCTGATATCACAGAGAGTGGGTTTTACAGTAGTTTGGCCTGGGACGTTTTCACCAACTGTGGGCAGTACGCAGAGTAGCTGTTTTTCATTAAATTTAAGTCGGATCGTTTGTCATAAACTCAACGGCGCAACATATTTGCGAAAAGGATGGCAAGGCACAAGGAAAAGCTGTGTTAATACTTCACGTTGTTAACCAGATGTGATCAAAGAGGCAAACAGTACATGCTGTAACAGCTTAATTCTGATAAGTCAGTCTGGTATAGGTACTGCTGTTTATTCAAAAGGGGCAATGCATATTAATTCACATAAGCACTTAAATGCATCATGTAAATGTGCCAGATTTAGCCACACAGGCTAAATTTCACATTTTCATATCTAAAATAAAAGACATACCCACATAACACTGAAAACACCTATGTTACTCACTATGACAAAAACATCAGATTTATTGAATTGGACCGTACCGTGAAGAATTATATGCCCATTTTATCTAATGTTTTAATATCCAGTTGGTGCTGCTCAAAAACCCCACTCCTCTCCAAGTGGGATCTCACCGAGGCTCGGCACTTTTTTTGGCCTCTTCAGCTTTGATTTTTGTATCTCTGTTTACTATAAAAGCTCATGTGATCACCGGCCGTTGGTTTATATTTACTGTGGCAACGGATAAGCTCGATCCTGACTGTCAACGTCTGAAAGTCTGAACACGATGTTGTCTCCGGTCGTTGTATGTTTTCATGTTTATGGAGAGGAGGACAGTTGTAATCACTCAGGCCAGAAGTTTTTAAAAGGAGTCAGCTGTTTATACCAAGTATTTGGATAAAGTTCAGCTGTCTGATCACTAATGACATTGACCGGTTTTGACTTTATTTACTAAATACTCCTAGAAAAATGTTGTGCCTCTACCTCAGTGCATTTCTGAAGCGAGGAGTAATGTGTTATGGAAACAAAGATCACTTCCATTTAAAGTCGTGACGTCACGTGTCAAAGGATTTCAGCTTCTTACGGCCTCTGTCTTCATTTGTAGGTACAGCAGAGCTCTAAACTTACACTGCGATTCTTTGAATAGTTAAGTGATTTCCTAAACTTGGGATGCGAGATGTGGCAAAAACAAATATTAAAATTAAGCTGTTTAGTCAAATATGCCACAAAGAGTTTCTCCATTTTCAGGGGATATTGTGTGTGGCGCTTACAAGTGCTAACCGTGCTATATGAGAAGGTTGATGAAATATTTTAGGCTTTAGGTTGCTAACTTCTTCTTTTTTTCTTTTTTTTTTAAGAAGTTGCAACATAATTACCCGAATGTGCTGATTTATTGTCCACAGCTGACTTCCATTTGTCATTCTTTTTTGGTTGTTTATCTCTCTGGTCACTCGCTGCTACGTGTCATTTGCAACAACAAAGAAACAGCAGAGCGGTTGCAGTTCGTTGCCATGGACAGGATTTCATACAACACCCATGAACGGTTATGTCTCATACTAGAGCCATGAGTCTTTGTTGGCTCTGTCCGTGTTGTAAAATGTGGAGAGGACAAGCTAAATATAAATGTGTATTGGATTTCAAGAAGCACGAAATGAACGGTGCTGAGAGGAAAGCCGGAGAGCACACCGTGGCTGGTCCCATGGCACCGTCTGTGATGGATGGCTGTCAGCCCCTCCAGTGCCACCCCATTTCCTGGGGTCACACCACTGGAGGTCATGTCTCTCTGGAAGTCAGCCACCAGAACTCTCAGCTCCATGACGGGAAAAGCTCCGATACATCTTTGAAACTCATAAACTGTCGAATAGAGCCAAAGCAACAAAACGTAAATGTTGCACTAAATGGCTGCCAAGACAAACAATGCTTGTACTGCGGGATGGTGTCTTCGTGGTTTTTTCCAAGACTTCTTCTTGAAAATATACAACATTGACTGACTCTCAGATGTGGTATAGCGTGTCTTTATTGGAACCATATAAGGCCCATTCTTTTCTTATGAGGTAATTCTGTTTGCAGTTATATAGGGGGGGTGTATCCAGTGATGTCACCCCGTAATTTACTCTATGCTCCCTTCACAGATTTGCTGATGGTCTATGTAGTGTCTGACTTCTCATCAGAGGCAGGAAATGACCAGTTATGGCTGCAACTGTTGCTGCTTAAGAAGAGTCCTTAAAGACTTCATTAGTTCTTTTTAAAGCACGGCGACACATGTTCAGCTCTTACTTAACTAAATGATTTAAAAGCAGTGTTAGTACCGTCTAAAATATGAGAGTAGCTTTTTCAAATCATTATGCAACCGGTTGTTCAGAGTCATAACCGCTTTTTCCCCATAGACGCTGAACGGAAGACTTTTGGCTTATCCTGAACCTCTTTGTTGCAAAGCTATTTATAATGTTGATATTTCCATTTCGTCCCGTTCCAGGCTGTAGATGAAATGAATGGAGTGTCGCACTCTGCCAGCTGCAGCTTGCTGGTGTTGATTGCGCTGAATATGTGTAATAAAGTCAACTCTGAAGTTGGAAAGCACCAAGTGTCTACAGACTGGCGACCAGATGTCAAAAACACCTAAAATGAACAGCGTGACCTTTTAAAAAGTCATTTCACAAGTGTGTGATTACAGGCATGGAGCAGAGGGGCATCTGGTTGATAACGAGGGAGTTTTTCCTCCTCACTGTCTCCAAGTGCCTGCTCACAGAGGGTCGTCTGATTGATGGGGCTTCTTTCTAATATTGTAGCATCTTCGCCTTTATGATATAAAGGTCGCCAAGGCAACTGTTGTTGTGATTTGGTGCAATATAAGTAAAGCTGAATTGAACTGACCTATGCTCATATTGGTAAAGTATATTATATATTATAGCAATATGGAATATATTTTGTAAAATTAACAAAACATATGTGTTATGTCTTACTCAGGGAGTAAATCTTGATTTGCAGTCACATGTCTAAGCAACTATATTTCTGTAACCAAAACACCAAAACTTGCATGTAGCATGTGAGTTGTTGCAGGGCTGGGACTGAGGGGGGGGTTAGATGGCTTCTATAGCCTCGGGTGTTCATCTCAGCGTTACTGCCTCTTGCTTTAGGCTGTAAAGCACTTCTTTAGTATCAGTCCTACACAGCATGGGGTGTGTCTAAAAGTCATTGCTGGAGCAAGATTGACAATTACCTATCCTGTCAGGGCTGTAGATCTAAGCAGAGTGATTAGGTAACAACTGTGGGTCTGACCTCACTAATGGTGCAGACACAAAATATCCTGAGGGAGCAAAGAGTGCTTGTGCCGCCAACTATTTAAACTGGCGGGGGTTGCAAGTAAAATAAAAGTCTTTTTATCTGGAGCTTTAAACTAGATATCTACAGACAGCAGAGCCTTTTCTCTCTGCTCACTATCGAGGGGCATACCTGGCTATCTAAGTACTCGATTTATCATGACAAGAGTTCTGTTGTTAAAAGTCTGATTGTTGCCTGCTGTTGCTGAATGTGGCATTAATGAGAGTGGTGTGGTTGAGCTGGAACAGCTGAGCTGAAAGGCTGTAGAGAATAGGCTCATAATTATCACTGGATTTCTCACAGTGAGTTACAGCAGTTACATCATTTATTACTATATTGATTATAGCAGCTTTATAAGTCTCAATGTCTTTGTGTAATTCTCTATAATTATGTAGTTATAGCGGTTACTGAATTATGTGCAATTAAAACAACAAAATTCAGCTCGTGCACGTTACTACTCTTAGTGGTGTGCTGCGTTGCTTTATTTTGCTTGGACCTCTTTGTGCAAGTGGTTATATAAGAGTTTTATTCAATTGAGCCTGGAAAGTCTTTTTTCTAGGAAGAAATGTGAATGTGAGGAAGAAGAAAATCTGGCGTCTGATGTCCTGCTATAATGCCAGGACTGATGTGAATGACATTAAATGTCGAATCGAACCCAAAACAGTAGCCTTTGAGACATTTGTGTAAGAGTGTGTATGTGGTGGTCTTTATTCCTATTTCCTTCTGTAGCAACAAAATGTTTGATTTGGTACAACGCCCCCCCCACTCCCGCTCCCATCTGCAGTCCCGTGGAGTAATGAAAGGAAGCAGGGCTTGGCTGGCAGATTGGGTAGCAGGATGGATGGAACTACTGTGGTGAACTCTGTGGGGATGAAGTCAGTGTCTGGCTCGCATTAAATCTCTACCAGACACATTCAGTCAACCAACAGCTAGATTCCAGCCAACATGCTTAGAACACATGAAGGTGTTAGCCTAGATCAAGACAAGCTGATGTCTCTGTTGCATGTGTTGGAGGAGCGCTGTGGGTGGCTGGAAGAGTGTCCCAGTAATGATATCACTGGCTATTCTACAGAGAGCCACGTGATGTCTTATACAGCGCTGTAAAAGGTAAAGACCAGTTCAAAACTTACTAATGTTCTTGGCAAGCTGTTCACTGACGTGTGCAGGAAATATTGTCAAGCTAGTTGAAAAGAATGATGTCAACGAATATGCCACACAGCGTTTGTGTTTTATTGCCCCAGCGAGAGGAGAGATGGCTTTGAGGGCTTCGCTGGTGCAGACTTTGTAATGCAGGTCGGCGTGAGCTCGTGGACACGTCTGACACGTCTGCCCGAGATATCAGCCTCTGATCATGATTAGCCCTTTTTCCATGCAAAAAAATAAACATATAAATAAATAAATAAATAAACATTTTATCCTTTTTAACAACTGCCTTAGTGAGAGAAAGTTCACTCAGCACCACAAAAAATAAGCTAAAATGTGTGAGTGCACGTGCATTATAAATAACCTTTTAAATACAAAATTACCCAAATTATTATTTATGGACCATGTCTGCATTATTCCACACTTACCTATTTTCCTCTGGCTTACTTTTATAAAGATTTTCTTTTTTTATGTATGTATGCTCATCTGCTGCTATGACAACAAGTAAATATTGCCATGTCATGCTTTTCATCTGTGCACAAGTGGTTTCCAGGAGGGCACAGGGTAATGTTCTGGTTAATACTATACTGCGTATGTATGTTGATTATCACATTTATTGGCAGTACAGCTATATGGAGCAAGAAACTTAAAATGGAAAATAGATTTCAATTTCATAAATTGGTCTCCACACTTGAGTGCTATGCTGACAAAGTATGTGCTAACAAAATGCATTAATGGCTCTCAAGCATGTTGCCAGCATCTTTATATTCACACAGTTACTGCAGTGTGCAGCATGATTACATTTGCATTAGTTGGGCTTTCGGTGACCCTCATCCTCTGTTTCAACTTCATGCACTGATTCGGTGCCAGACAATCTGCTCTAAACTTTACATTTTAAGATGTCTAACAATAATGATGAATATGCAAGCAATACTCAGTGTTTGGTGAATTGGCTCAGACTACACTTTTGCTCATGGACATTCTCCATTACGCTTTTACCAGTAGTTCAGTCGCCACTTCATAGTATTACTCAGTCTCTCCACAGATGCTGGTGACCATATGAATGTGGGACATTAGTCATATTCCTTACTGGTTTGGATTCCAGTTGTGTCTGATGTTAAATAAAAGGGTGTCATTGAAAAAGCAAAAAAAAAAAAAAAAAAATGTCTGGAAAACTTCTTGCACCAACTTTAATGGATACAAGCTCTTTCAACACACACAGAATCAGCCATGCTTTTCTTGCAAATTCTTGAGTTTTTCCTTCAATTACCAATGTTAAACAATTCAAAGTTACTTTCAAGGTATATTTAGCTGTTTTTTGAGGTTATTGAAAAGAAAAAATGATATCGTGCAAGGATTAAATGTATAAATGTAGAATTTTGTGGACCCCGACCCCCCTTACTTTAGAGTTCCCGGTCACAATAGACCAGTCAGTTTTAACAGCTCTTAAATTAACATAACAAACATTTTTCACCAACAAATTCAGTTCAATGGGTCGTTCAGTGGGTCTTTCATTTATTTGGTCATTCAGTGGGCCATTCAGGGGGTCAGAGGCTGAAAGGGGTGGGGGGTGGATTCCCATTCATTTTAAGGTGAATCCAGGTTTTAAGAATACACAGGAACAAATCTGTGGAAACCGAGATGTTGTCCCATCATCTTAAACACAGTGGCCGAGATGGACATGGCCGTTCCATCTAAGTGCGTATTAAGTTTGTGGCGAGGGAACGGCCACATACGCGGTAACCTGCAAAAGAAAACAAGACAAGGAGATAACTCACAGGTAAGAAAACAGAGTTCAGTTGACTGCAATCTGTAATCTACTGCCATCTAGTGGTGAGATTTTACACGCGCTACCTTTAATTATGAATGTTAGACTCTTCAAGGCTACATGAATTGCATTAAATTTAGGTTTGAGTCGTGAAGCTGCTCACGAATTAAACACAAAATCATGAATACAAATACTGAATACAAAACAGCAATTTTGCAAGTCGTTAACTTTGCTGAAAAAAAGCCAAACATTAAGGAAGTTCAACAATATAAACATATACTGGTCAGCCTCTTCTGTTATTCCCTGATATCATTTGTAAAACTTTTCAGAGTCTCTGTCTGCTCACAAAAGAAGGACCAAGTTGAAAAGCTGAATCTGGCAAGTTTTTATTGAGCCAAGTTTTGGTCAGAAGAAAGCAACAATTCCTTATCTGCTTTCAGTCTTAGCCAGAGAAAGTCTAATTTATTGTCCATGGAGCTAAAGCTGGCTCAGTCAGTGTACCATAAAAAGTACTTTGAGTGTAATATTTGGAGGTAAAATGGTAACATATTATTGCCTTAACTCTTTTGTTGCCGTTTCTGGACAGTTGAACTAGATATAAAAACACAGCATTGACACATTATCAGCTTATAAAAAAATGTATTATCAAACCAGTGCTTGCTCGCACACCCTACAGATGGCGAGAAATGTGAAATATTAAAACCACTTGTCTAGTATTGTGTAGCGCTCCCTCATCCCTGCAAAACAGTTCTTTTACCACCGGTGCACTGATGAGGACCCTCCTGTGTCCTGTGGTGTCTGGAGCCATTCCTCCTTTGTTTTATAGCAAAGTTTGAAAATGAGTTTATTTTTGTGGCACACATATAAGTAACATCCACAAGAAATCCAGAGAGACTGCCCCATAAGAAGACGATCAATACTCCTTATTTCTCACGTCAGTGGTTTTAATATCTGACATTCATCCTCCTATTAACTGCGTTTTTATTCCACTGACTTCTGAGAAAATCTCTTTATCAGCTAAATATTCCAGTGTGTTCACCAGATGCTAACTTTCTCAGTATACTGATGCTCAACAGGTAGTTTGAAATACATTTATCATTGTATTTTTTTGAATAAAACCAGCTGCCTGCATCTGGAAAAGAGAGCTTAAAGACTCAAAAGAAAAGCTCTGCAGGGAGCTTGAGAGTTGAATAATAATTCTTTGTGAGTTCATCATGAGCTAAACCCTTCATATTACACACTGTCATTTTTGTTTAAAATACGGACTACTTCAGCCCTTTTTTTTGGTCTTTTTAAATATTTTTCAGGATGTGAAAGTTTTCTGAGTGATTAATGAGCGGCTGATTTGTGCGTGAAGCAGAATCTAGGACAAAGTGAAATGTTTGACAAGAGTTTGACTCGAAGAATTCTTTTGTTTGCAGGTTTAATTTGTTAATTATGGTTATGCTCCGAGCTTCATTGCTTATACCTACTAATAGGCAGCAGTGTTGTGCTCATTAGCGAGTGGAGCACAGCAAGTCCCCATTTCTCCTGACATCCTGACTGTGTAAAGCAGTAGGGGAGATGGTACTGGTAGCCATCGCTCAGCCTTAAGCATTCATTCCCACTAATACTTTGTGTTTTATAGAAAAGGGGAAAACAGCCTTCAGTCTGCCTTACAGCGCTTTTTTTATTTCATTTTTTTTACATGGGTTACAGGGAATTAGTGATACTTAATGAAGGATAAGCTTCCAAGTTTGTGTGCAGTCCTGCTGTTTTTTTCTCTGAAAGAAATGGGAGAAGGAAATGTAATTTTTTCTCATTTTAAAGCTATTTTTAATTATTTGCTACTACTGCTCGTTCTATTTACACATATCTGTTAAAAATTCCAGTGGTAGCACTGATTTAGTTATTGCCCATGCTTCAGAAATATTAAAGACTCGGCACAGATGGTTTTAATTAGCCTGGCATGCACCATAGTCAAAAAGAATTAAGTTTAATGCGTGTTTGTTTAGAAACTCAAGCAGCATGGAACATAATGGGACAGTATTCACAGACCTGCATGTTTTTTATAAAGGAAACATTTTTACATAATAGTAATGTTAGTATTGCTACATGACAGATTTTGGCTTTAACAGAGTGCTCCAACATTATTTCAGCAGATCAATTCTCTTGTAAATGTTGCAACAAGTACTAAATCTTCACAAACGACATCAGCTTTGTACTCACTAGTTATTCCTAACATGCAGTCACGGCTAATGAGCACATCATAGAAAACAACCTGAGGCAACTGCACACACACACAACACTGAAGCATCAACAAACACGCTTCCCCCGGTACAGCTCAGGCCAGCTTTCCTTGACCTTCTCTATTACTCATTTCGGGGAAATGAACAGCAAAGAAACGGGCTCTGTATTCCAGATGAGCACATCATAGGTTTCAGGAGAAACGGTGTACGATGTGGGAGGGCTAATATAAACATCTCTCCTGTAAAGTTCGAGCTGCCCAGTGCGATTTGGGTTTTGTCAGTTATGACCAGCAGCTCAACATCTGAGATTAATGACGCTAAGAGAGCACCGTTACCCAGCAGCGAGGACTTTAGAGATGATCCGCGAGTGGATCTTTTTAAAAACGGGCTAAATCCTGCTCCATCTACAGAGCAGCTGAGGTATTACCTCAGGCAACGGCTATTTACTGGAGATTTCCTGTTTTCCAAAGTGAAGAATCTATGATTCATATGACTTCCTGGTTTTGATTACAGCGCTGAAAGATTCTTGATTTAAAGCATATTTTGTCCAAAGCAAATTTTATGTTGCAGATGGGGGACAAATTAAAAAAAAAAAAGCAGGAAGTTTCTTGGTGTTGGGCCATCACGTGGTGTTAGAACAGCTTTACTGTGTTGGCATTGACTCTCTACTGAAGGGATGGTTGAGATCTGGCCACTGTGAAGCTGATGATCTATCATGACCCATCATGGCCTGTAGATGGGGATATTATCATTCTGGAAGAGATCACTCTTATCAGTACAGAAGTATTGTTTTTGCAACAATATAATAATTGTGATTAATTTTGTATTGGTCGGACTCTAATTTGTTATCCCTGTGTATATCCTGTTAGATTTGACCCCTTCCTGATTGAAATATAAAACTGCTTTTTTAAATGTAAAAAATTCAGATTAAATGAAGGTCTGGACTGAGATCACCAAAAAGGAATAATGATATAGCAAGATTCAGCTCAAACACTCAAAGTTTAATGGCTGAATTCTTCTTGCCTCATTAAAGGGAGGATTTTCTCAGTATGGTCCCCAAAGTTAAAGTTTGTTTTATGAGTTCTAGGATAAGTTTTTCTTCCTCAACAGAAGATAATTAAAACTACGGTGGTACAGCAGTAAGATAGACAAAAACAAAATTGTGGTCCATTTTATTTCTGTGAATATCTGACATTCATTTACAGCAACAGGGACATACTGTACTTAAACTGCACTTTATGGTTTTCAGGTTATGTTCCTTTTCAGATTTGTACAACAGCGCACATATTTGACTACTGAACACCATCGATAACTTTCAATACAGTGCTCTGTACAGTGGCGTGAAAGCAGGAGAGGCATGCTAGTTTGTAGCGCCACGCTGGAGAAAATGTAAGTGCAGTCCAACTGTGCTTCATTATTTGTTAATAACTATATTACCTTTGTAAAATCAGCACCAATCACATCGCTTGTAATGGTATCCCCAAAATACATTCAGAATAGCACCTTTACAATTTACGTGACAACAAAACGTAAGAAAAGAGTACAAAAATATTAAGATAGATGAAAGACTGTTGTTAGCTAGTTACAATGTGCCATTACAATGCCAGTAGATCCTTAATAAGTCAAACTCTCTGTGACAGGAAGTTTTATTAACCAGTGATGTGTTCAAATTCCTTAAATAAATTAAAATAATAGGGGTAACATTGTACAGTTTCGTAGCTGTGATAGTAGCTTAGCAGCAGGCTTGTATTTCCAAGTACATGCTGCAAACATGTTTTTATATGAAAAGGAATTTCTCCCAGTAATAGAAATGCAACACTTTAAACTAACATACAAAATGTTTGATAGAAGAACATAAAAAAAAGTTCCTGATAGTTCCTGATACATTCTGAATTTTCAGATGTGAATTAGATAGATGCGCTCTCTGCATTTTTTAACCCCAAAGAGGGTGCAGGGTAATGAAATGAACTTCAGATGTCTTCCGAACAGGATGTTCTGCTCTGTGATCAAAAGATCCCACAGAAGCCAAGATTTGGAACAGGACTTTTCCTGCTATGATTCAGTCGCAAGTCAAGATACACAATAATTATCCACTTGCTAACATCCTGGGGGGGCAGAGTCATGTGGAAAGCAGCATGGACGATCAGTAGGGGTAGGGTGAAATGGAAATGTAGATGATAAAGATGCTCTGGTAGGTAATGCGGCCTTGCAGCGATATAGTGGTGGCCTGCACTTTGAGCCTCACTAGTCCGGGTCTGTCCAGAACCTGCAGGGTGTAGATGATCCCTCTGCCGGCCTCGTCTCTGATACCGAACACCTGGCCCAGCCCGCCTGCCTCCGGTTCTTGCTCAAGTATCGTAAAGGATGTGCGCTCCTGCAGGATGCCCGACTCTGAGAAAGCTGACAGTCGTACCACGTTGTGATTGGCTGGAATGCCGGAGGGAAGAGTGAGCAGCTTGTACTGCAGGAGCAGAGGAGAGCCTCCTGTGGCGCAATCCAGCGAGCAAGGCCTGTAACAGGTCCTTTAAAAGTCGTCCGGAAAAAAAAAAAAAATTATTAATTCATATAATGAACATAATTTTGCATTTGTGTGGTATCTACAACTTAATTAATAACCCTGTATAACATTTATTAATGTTGCAAATTACCCGGGTCTTCTTCCACTCTGGTAGGATGCAGGGCAGGGTGTATCCAGACACTGGTATCCTCCTCGGGTGTTAAAACACATCTGGTTGCGTCCACACTGGATGCCTTGTTCTACACACTCATCGATGTCTAAGAGAAAGAGAGGGGATAAGAATATAGCTGTAATAATTTGAGGGGAAGGTGGAAGTTTTAAAACAGTTTAAGGAGACATTTACCTTTACAGCTTCGGCCATTGGGTAGCAACTGGTATCCAGGGGGACACAGGCACTGGAAACTACCAATCGTATTTCGGCATTCATGTTGGCACGGTTTCCTGAGCAGGCACTCGTCCACATCTGTAAGTGGAAAACAACAGAACATCGTCTGGGCTTATATTGTAAGATTCCTTTGTTATTTTACATCTTTTAGAGTCTTTTTGATCTCAACTTACCAACACACTTGCCGTCTCTGTTGGTGTGCCCGACAGGACAGCTCTGCCTGGTGATGCGAGATACTCCATGGGAACGGGAGAGGATTGGCCTGCCGAGGGATGACACCAGCTGTGGGACGAGTCTCGCCCTGACTCTGGTTCCGTTTGTGAAGGTGTGCCCTCTCTCAAGCCCTGCGCAGGAGCGCCCATCGCCGAGTAGCACGGTCCCAGGGGGGCACAGACACCTGAAGCTGCCTGGCACATTGCGGCACTGATAGGCGCAGGGATTCGGCGTTTGCAGACACTCATCGATGTCTGGAAATGAAAAACAAAAGTTAAGTATTTATGTTATGTGCTTCCGTTTGGTGTGATGTTTAGGGGTTTTTTTTGTTAAACAAACGTAATAATCACCCAAACATGGAAGCCCAACTCCCTGGGATCGATAGCCTCTGGGACACACGCATCCATAACCTCCGACTGTGTTTCGACAGATCTGAGTGTAGCGACACATGTGACTTCCATCCTGGCATTCATCAATATCTGAAAAATGTCCAGATCAAAAAAGGATGATTTTCACACAGTCATATCCAGCTATACCTTAACGATAGATTAAGGTTAATGGTTATATTGACAAAACCGATAACTTTAGTTTGCTTTTCCTCACCTTGGCTAAATAAATGTTGATTTAAGCCTGGATTATGTGTCTTGTTCTTGTTGTATTTTTCCTGAAATTATCTTTTTCTCTTTATTAAGAAAACAAAAGACCCCTTTACACACGTCTGTGTTTAGTGATTGCTCCTACGCTGCAAACACTGCCTCTTTTACGTGAGTGCACTCGGCTAGATTGGGACGACCTGAGCTAATATGTGTGTTAATGCTGACTGCGATTGCTGACATGAAGCCAGTTAAAGAGAAGACATCCTGAGTACGTTAAAGCTGCCGTGTAGCAGTGTCTACCATAAACTCTGCTGCATCTTGTTACAGAAGTTTTCTTTTCGCAGCAGTGGATTTACAGTTCATAAAATCTTTTGCTCTCTATTTGGCCTCTTTTGACCAGTGATCAGTGGTTCTTTTGGCTTTCAAAAGGATTACAAGGGGTTTCATTTCCACTTATTAGGAAAACCATTTTAGCAAATTCACGATACAGTGTTGAAGGGTTGGAGGTAGAAGCCAAATCTGAGTCTTTCAAGGCATGAATGAGTTCATGCTGTCAGTAAATAAATTAAGCAGTGATTAATGAACAGGAACTGTTAAATGCAGCAGTGTCTAAATAAATAAAGTGGATAAAAGCAGCTTACCCACGCAGGCCCCATTCTCTGCTTTGGTCATTCCAGCTGGGCAGCTGTCAAAACACTGGTATCCTCCTTCTGTGTTACGGCACTGCTGGTGAGCCGGGCATACGTTCCTCGTGCATTCATTGATGTCTGCAAAAGTTAAACGGTCATATCATAGCTGTTAGTAAATATTCTGCAGGGCCCGCATTACTGTGGATGCTGTACCAATGGAAAATACATCCAAGGGGAATAAACAGGCTTTCCAACATTATAAGTATAAGAAGCAGCGTTACAACAAAGAAATAACTAAACACAAACTTCCTTACTTTTTGTGCCAAGTTTGTATATAAAAAAATGCAGTTGGGTGTAGTCTTATCTTTTGAAATCTTCTGTAGCATAACTTAATAAGAATTCAAACAAGTTAAGGTAGGCAGGTAGTTTTCGTTCTTTATATCTCAACTGACCAATGCAGTGACGTCCTGACAGCTGGTATCCAGGGTGGCAAACACAGCGGTAGGAACCCAGAGTATTGAGGCACTGGTGCTGGCACGGGGAGACAGCGGACTCTTGGCACTCATCTACATCTAAAAGACCAATTTGACACATACAGCAGGGCTTTATCGCTGCTTAACACTTAAGTGCTTGGCAAGAAATGAGATTTTTATTATTGTTGCAGGTGCAAATATAATAAAATATTACATGAACAGGAAAATAATGAGACGTTTATGCCTCCATATGAAATGCTGGACATTTTAACAGTGATTAACAGCTGCTTGCCTTCACAGCTGGTTCCTGTGATGCTGGCCTTAAATCCTGGTCCACACTTGGCCTGGCAGCGATACGTTCCCACTGTGTTGACACACTGCTGGTTGTAGTGGCACATGTGTGAGCCTTGGGAACACTCATCGATATCTGCATGAGGGAAACAGTTAGTGAGATCATTTTAGATTTACTTAAGTAGGACATTATCTCTGTGCACTGTGTTTTGTAATATTGGATATTGCAATGCTAAATCACCCAGCAGGTTTTCTTTGTCTTACCTTGGCATACATTGGTGTCTGCAGAAATGGTGAAGCCAGACGGACAGGTACAGGAAAAGCCTCCCATAATGTTGTTACACGAATGAGAGCAGGGAGACTGGAGCGCACACTCATCTTCATCTAATAAGAATGCATTTGATGATAATAATAAAATAGAACAGTCACAAATGTTCAAATAAATGGTGTTAAAAAATGATTGAGGTATTAAAAAATAAGCACAGCATACCAGCACAGTAGGAGGTGGTGTCCAGAGTGAAACCTTTAGGGCATGCGTCTTCATAACCATCTGTAAACACAGAGTACATGCAATGTTAGGCTTTCCAACAGATCCTGGATTTCATGTAAAATCGAGTTTAAATTGCTGGGATTTTTAAATATTTTTGCAGACCTGGTACGTGTAGGCTGGCAGTAACATGGAAGTCCAAAGTGAGCGTAAACATGTTGTAGGCACTATTCATCCCAGAAACCTTGAGCAGTTGGAGCACAGGCCCCTGGCGCTCTTCCTGGCCCTCGTAAATAATTGTGTGATTACAACGCAGCACCATGGGGCTTCCTCCTCTCTGGTGGGTTTGCGATGACCACGAGTACAGCTGCCCTTGGCCCGTCTGCACATATGACTCATCGAACTCCTACGGGGCAGGAGTGAAATCGGGTCACACAAACCGAAGAGGATCGGAGGTGTGAAACTAAAGCGTCATGTCTTTAAGTCAGGATTTGATCTGAAAGATCTTTAAATACACATTGCGATGAAAGCTGTGAACACACCTGAAGGCTCATGTGAGATGATGATAATGAAGGAGGAACAAATCCGTTAATTACTATGTCAATTAGCAAAACACCCTCCGAATCCAGACCTCTGGCAACATGAGTCAAACGTAGGATTTCCCCTGTTAGAAGAGATTAAAAAAACAAAAACCAAAACACTGTAAATCCACTTAAAACCACAAGGGAGCGTGCTGTAACTGCTTAGAAGCACAAGCCTTCACGTTCAATGTATGTGACTGCTAGTAAGTGCTGCCATCTACTGGCTGTTTTGCAAAAGAGCGCATAATGGACATGAAAAACTCAACATTTGCTGTTGTTTCTGTAAAATCACACCACAGTTTACAGGAAAATACACAAAAATAACAAGAGTTGAACAAAACTTAAGCCTAGTATTTTCATCTATTAAATATGCAGTGCATTATCTTAAATGAATGAATCAAAAGCTTTAAATATTAACTGGCATATGCACAGTAAACAAAGCAAAAATGTGTAGTAGGCAAAGCTCACCAGTCTCGAACTCCAGCTGAGACTCCTGTCTGAACTGGCCCTGAGTGAAAGCGTAGCCATTTTTGGCTGCTCCATTCTGCAGCACGGTGGTCCAGTAGATGGGTGCAAACACAGACACCAGCACCCGCAGCAAGGGACCTGCAACAAGACAGCATTAGCTCTGTGCCTCTGCTGCTCTGCTACACATCAACATGTGATTTGAACAAGATTGGGAATGCATCCCCAAGAATTCAACTCTTTCTAGTAAAATTCAGCGTGACCCCTGTTTAATGAAGTGGTAACTGTTAGGTATGAGGCTGAGGTCAACAGCAAACAATGGTACATGCCATCACTCACCCACAGTGGGAGGAATATTGTCAAGGCGTGCCTGCACAGTGCTGCTCCCCTCGTCATCGTTGTCTGTAATGTTGGCCTCCAGGTAGGACACACCAAACTCTCTGTCATTGACCATTCCTATCAGGCTGCCTCTAGTCCTGCGTGGAACCTCACCTGTCAGCACCAAAATATGTTTAAATAAGCTACATTAACTGAAATTCATTAATATCAGGTTGTCCTAAACGCTGCCTGAAAGTGTTTAAAGTTACTGACATGGACTGGAAAGAAAGAGCATACTTCTGTGTTAGACACCACTCCTCATTTAATTATTACTTATTATTAATCTCTGGCTTTCTTCCATATTGCGTCTCTTGTCCTGTCTTCCTCCCTCCACCCCCAACTGGTCACAAGAGATGACTGCCCCTCCTTGAGCCTGGTTGTGCTGGAGGTTTCTTCCTGTTAAAAGGGAGTTTTTCCTTCCCACTGTCACCAAGTGCTTGGTTTTCTCTGTATTATTTTTAGTTCTTATGGTACTGAGCTAACTTGAGATGACTGTTGTTGTGATTTGGCGTTATATATATAAAATTGCTTTGAAGGGTTGAATAATGAAATATTTTGTAGTTATTGGCAACAGCCAAGACTGCGAATACTGAGATAATATATTTTAATTTTCAAATTTCCTCATGCATTACACAGACATATTTTTTGGGAGGCATCAAAATGAATCGAAATGAATAACAAAGCCACTGGTACCTGGACACAAGCCGACCTGACATTTTCTAGAGTCGATACTGGGGCCGCTGCATGATCGGCCACCATTAGCTGGTTCTGGGTTGTTGCATAGTCTGATTCGCTCTTGGAAGCCTTGGCCACAGGTGCTACTGCATGGTCCCCACTCCTGCCAGCTAGAGTAGCCTCCATTGACTAAGAGAGGAAGAGAAGAAAATAATTTTCAACAGTGGGTCCTCAGGAAGTTCATTTGCACAAGTTATGTTGTGCAAACTTGCTGTTGTCCAAAGGAAAGGAGCACTTGCAACACATGAAAGCAACAGACATGAATAAGTGAACACGGGGGGAAACTAACATTTTAAAGTTGTTCTTAAAAGTGGATTGGAGGCAGTTTGGGAAGTACATTATGGTACAAACTTGTTTGAATTTTTTATTTCATAACCCGTTAAATAAATCATATAGACAGAACTCACTCTGGACCTTGAGTGTAATGGTCCTCTCAGCTGTTCCAGCCTCACTTTCAGCCACACACTGATACTCCCCTTCATCTGCAGCCTGTAGATCAACCAGGTAGAGGTTTAGCTGATTATTGAATTATCTAAGGAACAGTTATCCTTTAATAGGACTACAAACCTTCAAGACAAACATATCTCTAAATTGGGTACAGTTTTACAGTTTAGGGAAATTACCATACAAGCAAACAAAATCTGACATTTTCAATGGGGCAGTTGACTTTATTCCATTGAATTGTTTGTCATAATTAATATTACAGGGACAGAGAGAGGAAATTTCATAATAAGAGCACTCTGCTGGAAGGACAGTCATCTGTCTGTGAGAAAGTCTCAGCTGCAGGCTGTGCAATTACAGCAGCAGTTAGAGACCATAATAAGGTTAGAGGCTACGGAAAGAGGGGCAGAGTCTGGGAACATACAGCATTCTGTTTGTTTCTTCCCTCTGTGCCTAATGCTGTTAGCCTCTCCGGCTGAACTGAATCTGATTTAGATGGGAGCAGGACACTACAGGACAGTCACACGCTGTTCCTCTACCCAAGGGGATTGTAGATGAAGCTCAGATGGGATGAATAAAGCGCTGCTGTTCTACTCAGATTGCGTGATGGAGCCTTCTTGCGCAGACTACATCGGAAAATGTTTTATGCCAGATTGAGCTAGGCTTGACTGAACTTGTTTAGAAGCAGGATTACTGCTTAAAAGAACAGAAATAGGAGGAGAAAAGAAAATGTTATATTTACAGTGGTGCTGTAAATGACCAGAGATCCGTTGTGGAGGGTTTGCATTCGGAGGAAGCGAGGTAGCGGTTTTCCATTTCTGAGCCAGCGGAGGACAGGGCTGGGGTCTCCGTGGACGGGACAGTCAAGCACAGCAGAGCCACCCTGAATGACTGTCTGAGACATGTGGGCTTCACCCTTCAACACCGGAGGCTCTGGAAACACATAGCATGTGTATTTTCAGATAAAATGTGTCATAATGTAAATATCTATATAAAGTTCAGTGAGTGGGAATCCTCGAGGATAAATCTCACCTCTGATACGGACGAACGAGAGCGCTCTAATGGAACCCACGCTGTTTGCTGCTATGCACACGTAGGTCCCAGCATTACTCCGAGTCACATTCTCAATGCTGATGGAGCTTCTGCCTGCCTCATCTACAGTGGCACCTGCAACAGTTTTGCAGTTTTATTTTAAATTAGGCTTTTTTTTTTTTATCTGAATGCATTACACATAATTACAAATACAGTAATCTGTGTAGCAATTATGAGCTGTTTAACTGAAGAAAAAAAAGGAAAACACTACCTGCATAGGGACTGTTGTTGACAGTCCAGGAGATAGTAGGAGAAGGCGTTCCCTGAGCATGGCACGATAAGGCAAGAGTCTGCCCTTTGTTTAGCGTTGCATCGCCTGGCAGCTCCTTGAATGCAGGCCTCATATTGATGGTCAGCCGGATGTCTTGCCTTGCAGAGCCTGCTGCATTGGTGGCTACGCATGTAAACACACCAGTGTCTCCTGACTGTTGAAGGAAAGAAGCAGCAGCTGAGTGTTGCACATGGAACTACAGAGACATGCAGTTCATAATAAAGTGCAGAGAAAGCATGACATAGAGGCTAACCTCAGCCCTCTCAATGATCAGCTCTCCTGATCGTAGGACGGTGAATTTGCCAGGGAGGTTGGGCACCACGCTGCCGTCCTTCTCCCATGACACTTTAGGCTCTGGTGAACCCTGAGCAGCACAGGGCAGCAGAGCCTGAAATCCTTGGATAACTGACAGTTGCGTCTGTGTAGGAGCAATCACGGGTGGGACTGAAAAGAGACACCACTATTAACACAAACATGTTACGACACAGAGCAGCTTGTAAAGTGCTTCACTCACCTTGAATGAGCAGCCTCATATCATGGCTGGCTCTGCCGGCGGGGTTTTTAGCAGTACACGTGTAAAGACCCGCATCACTGCGCTGGGTAGAAATAATTGCCAGAGTTCCATTGGAAAAGACGCGCACATGAGCGCCATCAAGCACAGGCCTCCTCTCTTTGTGCCAGGTGACTTCAGGCAGAGGCTGCCCATCAGCTATGCACTCCAGGCTGACTGGCTGGCCTAGCACAGCCATGTACTCGACATGAGGCACGCTCAACACTGGTGGAACTGCAGAAACATAAGATGAGCAGATATTTATTTGCAAATTTCCTAAAATGTAATGTTTCATAAGATTATGAAACATTACATAATGTTATTCCCATGGTGAGATAAAAAATCTGCATTACCTTGAAGGACTAATTTTGTCCGGCCCACAGCTACACCAGCTTCATTCTTTGCCAGGCACTGATAGGTCCCCGCATCACCAAGCGTCACACGGGAAAACTTCAGAGCTCCGTTCGGGAGTACAGCCAGCCTGTGACCTAGACACACAGTCACATGAAATTTAATGGCCCACATGAGACAGGTCAAATTAAAGCCCACTGCATGATGACATTGCTGTCCTATCTGTAAAAAGTTAAAGCAAAAAAAAAGATTCTTGTTGGAGTATGACTTTGTTGCTGTTAAATGTGTTGGATTCTAATATATGAAAACTGTGCACAATTATAGCAATGTTTATCTGTCTGTCTCTTTATAAATAAGGATTTTGTTCATATTTTTTGTACCGTTACCTGTTGCTATGGGAACTCCCTCTCTTTGCCAGGTGATTGATGGTCTGGGGAAGCCCTGAACTTCACAGGGGAGAACAGTCCCGTGATTCAGCACTACTTGTACCTCTTCTGCCATTGGCCTGATCTCTGGCAGCTCTGTGTGTGGAAGACAGAACACAGTGTCATATGGTTTCATACATTTTAACATAAACATAATAAGATAACATATGTCCTTGGAGGCCTACCATGCACCGAGAGAGAGATGTGTTTGTGAGCCACTCCAGCTGGGTTTCTGGCTGAGCATGTATATTTGCCAGCATGACTGGGCAAAGCAGCAGTTATCTCCAACTCTCCTGCATTAAAGTGAGTGCAAAAAGAAGATGTGTTTACAGAGGACCGTGATGTATGAAAATGTAAGGAAACAGCAACTGGTGTGCTGCTTTACCAGTGGGAAGGACACGGTAGCTTCCTCCTCTGGAGCTCAGTTTGGCTCCACCCTTTGTCCAGGTGACAGTGGGCACTGGGCGTCCTTGTATGTGACAAGGCAACACGAGGGGAGACATTTTCACAGCTTTAACTGCCGTGACATCATCTTCAATAGATGGAGGGACTACGGGAGAGAACAGCAAATTTGTGGGCTGAATTATCTGAAACGGCATTCTACAGCCGGCTGATTTTCACAAAACTTTAAATCAATACCTTGCAGGATGACCTCGATGACTCTGCGCTCCTCTCCAACATCATTGACTGCAGTGCACTCAAAATAACCTTCATCCTCATTGGCTGGGGACAAAAGAACCAGAGACCCTGAGGACAGTAACCTGAACAGATAAGCAGAACTGCATCAGCTTTGAAGTTTTTATAGCTGTACGAGTTGTACTGCATACCAATTGTGTATTTGAAGCGTACAGGCATAGCTTTGTCTATACCTGTATGCACCAGGCTGCTGGCTGATATCCAGGGGAGTGCCATTCCTCTTCCAGGATACTTTAGGAGAAGGTATACCTGCAGCCTCACAGCTAAGCAGGGCTCTGATACCAGTGGTTACTGTCACGTTGAATGGACCCGGACTGATTGAGGGACCCACTAATAAGACAAGGAAGACCTTCAGCTAAGCTATTTCAACAATAAAAAATTGTGCTAAAAACTGAATCTGCCGGCATCCCCAAAATCTTCATAAGCTAAGTACTGCTTATACTGTCTTTACCAAACACACGAAGATCCACTCCTCGGTGATCTGAGCCAGCCTGGTTGGACACAGTGCAGTAGTAGCGACCTGCGTTATTCAGCTGAGCTGCATGTACGCGCAACGAGCCCTCAGATAATATGGTGTACCTTAAATGCACGAAAAATGAATGAATTGGGGATACACCGTGTCTGTGTTCGACAGATACAGTCGAGTGTGACATATACAATTACAGACACCTGCGAGAAATCTCAGGACGTACTTATTGTTATCTTGACGCACGGGGAAGCCGTCTTTCCTCCACATGACCACAGGTGAGGAGTCGCCTTCGACTTCACAGGGTAAAACTGCATCCTGGCCAATATGTACAGTCACCACTGAGCTGCTCTCCTTTATTACAGGTGGTACTGGAAGCAAAGAGACAGAATCTTGTTGTTTTTAGCATATAAAACTCTTTTTTTTTCTCCCCAGACATGAATGTTGAACGACACACCAAACACTTATTTCCCTTAAAACCACCCTGAACGCACAAACAGTGGTTTCCCCTGAAACTTGCTTGAGTAGGTGGCTCTTTTTAAGCCTCTCTTCAAATGATGACATGTTAATTGTTACTACATGTTACTTCTAATTCTTTACTCAGCCTCCTAAATAAACTTCTTGAACTTTGCTCCAGCTACCCACCTACAGTCAACCTTAAAAAAGTGGCAGCATTAAAAGTTGAAATACGACGGTGGAATTTCTCTTTCATCTCTATTAGTTCTCACACATATAAATATTTTTAGGAATCTGGATCATATGCAAGTACAAAGTTACTTCCCACCTTTCTAAATTAATACAACACAGAGATTTGATTGCTTTCTCACAAAGTGATTGCACATGTCGCCAAAACTTTGTGCAAACAGTTGCAGTCTGTTGCAGACAGGTTGCCAACAGTCTGACTGAGTCTTTGTTAATGAGCAAACCTCAAGGGGACTCAACTCAATGGACTGCCAGTTGGTTGTATTTTAGTTTTATTCCTGTAGAGCAGGAATGCTGCTGAGGTCAAAGATATCATCTTTATCCCAGAGTTATCCCAGTTGCTGTATTATCAGCTATAATAGTAAATATAACATTATAGTATAATAAAATAGTAGAATAATAGTAGACTAACTCCATCTTATAGAAACATTCATGGCAGGTTTCAGTAGCAGTGTTGGTATATTTGACAACCTCATTATCCAAGTGACTTGAGATAACTTTATCTTATTGGATAAAAAGTGTAACTTTGATAACATGATTAGCAGATGAAAAAGGGGATAAATCACAATATATGTGCAATATTCAACACTCAGCACATCACAATAGTATTGCATCGTGAAGAACTGTGATAATATCATACCGTGGGGTGTCTGGGGATTTCCACCTCGAACAATTAATTAGGCTTCTGTTCTATTGTACTGCAGAGCCTCAGCTACAACTAGCTACTCTTTGCATGTACCTATGACCTTCTTATGTAAGTTCATGAGTCGTGATAATGTATTAAAGTGACAGCTCTTTTAGCTCTTTTAAACATTTTTTTGTTTTTTCTAACAGGCATTTCAGAAACTAGTGGCTCCGTGGTGTAGTGGTTAACACATTTGCCTTACAAGTAGGTCCCCGGTTTGAGACCAGGAGGCGATAGAAACCAAGCCTCAGGGGCTCACGAGGTATCGTACTTGCATTTGTCTTATTCCAAGACTGGCTCAATAAGAGGGTTACACCACAAAGGTCATCCACTGTTTGGTTATGTTTGGGTTTTTTTAATCTGTGACAAATCAAAGCATCCAGATTTATTCACTGTGGCAACCCCTGATAAATATGGGAGCAGCTCATCGTGCCAGTCATTCATAGCTCACTAACACTTTTACTGCAAAACTTTTTTAGAAGCAGCTCCATTGTCTGCAGTATTTGGCATGGCCCCAAAGAATGGCCCACATGCTGGTACTTTGGTCTTTCACTCTCTCCTTGATAACTTGGACTGGTTACTAACTGCAGTAACTGGCAACTTGCTGAGTTAAATATTTGGTTGTCATGTGTTTATGTCTACGGTTCAAAAGTTCAACAGTTTAAAAACAAGATCTGACAAGTAGACTTACAGAGAATTTCCACAGTGAAGAAGAGACTGCTGCTTCCAGCTATGTTGGTAACCACACAGCTATACTGGCCGCTATCCTCAGACCTGACTTCCTGTATCTCCAGGTACTGACCCCCTGCCAGCTGCTGGATACGACCACCCGGCTGATATAACAGAAGGAAAGGAAAGATAGAATACGCAAGTCAAAGAGCAGATCAATACTTTTAATAGCTGATGAATTTTTTGAGTTCACATTCTGTACCTGCAGTTTGGTTTCATCCTTGTACCACTCTATGTGTGGAGGAGGGTCGCTGTCAGCCAGGCACTCCAGAGTGAGGTGACCGTTAACCGGCACTGTCAATGTCCTCACATCACCGGAGCCAAGGAGCGTCGGTGGTACTGGAACACAACCACTGACCATTAAGATTTATGTGATCCACAATAACAGCAAAAAAAGGAAAGTAAAAGAAAAAAAAGCGCTGTGAGCCTGAAGTGCTCCTTCAGGAAGAGCTTGGTAAAGTTATGAGGCCGTGTGGAACAGATGAAGTCAGAATGTAGATCGGGGACAGATATAAAAAGCATGTGTTTTCACTTAAAAAAAGACATTACTAAAAAAAGTGCTATAAAAATGTGTGCCACACAGTTTTGAATCATCTAGAAGATTATGTCTTAATTATAGGAATGGGGAAAAGAAACACCATGAATTTGGGAAAACACTGATCTAAGCAGTCTGGCAGGTCTTAACTGCATTGTGTATGATTATATTATTAGAAGCATCATTTTACTCGAATATTAACAAGTGGAATAAATGGTGAGTAGTGCACACTCATAAATTAAAGTCAGGCCATCAATAAAAACCCAAGAAAATGCACCCTGCGCTGCATGCATGTCATATTGCGTGCAAAACAGCGAGGACGATATACAAGTAGTGCAAGTCTGTTTTTCACTTGTGTAAAAATCCAGACTTTTATTCCTGATTGCACACAGAGCTTTATTCATGCAGTACCAGGTGCAAAGAGAGGAGGAGGTTAAGGGAAAAGGGGGGCATGACATATTTCTTCCATGCTGAATAATATCCAAGAACAGCTTGTGTCACCTTGGACCCGGACCCAGTGGTTTTTTCCATCCTCTCCGGCTAGGCTGCTGGCCAAGCAGGTGTACAGACCTGCATCCTCGACCTTTAAAGAGACAATATCAATCAGCTTGAGTGGTTCTTGCATGACGATGCTTTATTTAAAAATTCACACTCAACTAAAGTGACGACTAAGGTTTAAAAAGAGTGGGTATGTTTTTCTGTTTGTTTTTTAACAGGAGTGATTGCTTAGAAAAAGTCTTAGCGACATACATTGTCTTAAATAAAGTTTTACCCCTTAAATTGCCAATCTCAGGAGAACATGTGCTCGCACAGTCAGTAATTTATACCTGAACTTTGCTAATCCTGATAAAGTTTCCGTCCTGCTGAACGATATCAGATCTCTCCATGGGCCGACCATCCTTGAGCCAGCTGAGGGTAGGAGGTGGGACTCCCACGGCAGAGCACTCCAGCTCAAGTGGACTGTTAACTGCTATGGTCAGCTCTTCTGGTGAGTTGGAGCTGGCTATCTTTGGAGGCTCTGCATTAGAAAGCAAAATGTGTTAGCTTATTTTCTTTTTCTTTTATTACAGATATAAATAAATAAAAAGAGGGTGATCGTACCAAGCACGGTGAGGTTGAAGCTCTTGGTACTGCTTCCAGCCTGGTTACTAGCCACGCAGCTGTAAAAGCCCGCATCTGAGGGGGCCACGTCAGGAAGCTGCAGTCTTGTCTCCTGTCCATCCAGCAGCAGGTTGCGGTGAAGGGACAGCGGCTGTCCGTCTTTCATCCACGTTAGCGTCGGAGGGGGGACGCCACGTGCTTCACAGGATAAAGTCACCAAGGATCCCTGGATTACTGAAACTGGCTCCACCGGTTCAACGTGATTCACACCAGGGGGCACTGCAGACCATAAACACAGAGTGTGAAACCCCTCCGACCCAGCATGTTCTGTTTTCATGTTATCTGCTGTTGGGATTGTACCTTGGACTTGGACATCATAGCTGAGCTCTGCAAGACCAGCTTGACTGCGTGCCACACACGTGTAAACTCCAGAATCAGACAGCTGCACAGGAGAAATCCTTTTTTTTATGAAGAAAGAGAACATTTAGAATGACTTCATCCACCAACCTGTAATCTTTTTACAACACAGTCTGTAATCATCTTAACTGACCTCAGCAAAGAGTCACCGGAGAGGAGGCGAGCGCGGGGAGAGAGGAGCAGCGGATGCCCATTCTTCAGCCAGCTGATCTGAGGCAGGGGGTTTCCTGCTGCCTGACACTCCAGCGTCACGGCGCTGTCCTGCGTGACCTGCACCTCTCTGGGGATGGTGGTCTCACCAGAAATAGATGGCGGTACTGCCACAGATGAAACAGACTGTGAAGAAATCGCTCAGAAACTTAACGCAGATAAACAAAGCGAAGGGGTGAAAAACCAACCTAGCGCAAAGACGGTGTAGATTTTGCTCTCCTGGCCGGCCGAATTCACAGCCAGGCAGGTGTACGTCCCAGAATCCTCAGGACTCAGGCGCAGCAAAGTCAGTGTGCTGCCATCGGAGGTCATGCTGCCAGAAAACAAGCACGCTTTGTTTTTACATCCATTTTTCTCTATTATTTGTCCACATCTGAACCTCGGTGTAATTCTTTCATTATCACCCACATCCCACAGTTTTCTCACAGTCGCATGCAGATACATAAACACAGTCGCTTGCTGTCTGATGACCACATAAGCTGGCGAACAGCTGTGAAGCAGCTGCTTTTACAGTTTTTCATGATCTAACTGGGCAAGACACTATAAACCATTTGTTCATCGTGCACATCATTCTCTGTGTTTCTGATTAACGGTGACACTTTCCCAAACCCTTAATGAAGGCTGCTCATCAATTCAAATATTTACCATTGTTATGATTACTTCACACTTCACAGAGCGGGGCCTGAGAATGACTTACGCAATGTGACGGGCATCCGATCCCTCCAGAGTCACTCCATCTTTCAACCAGCTGAGGCGAGGTGTGGGGATTCCATTTGCTCTGCACTCCAGGGTCAGCTCCTCTCCTCTGGGTGCACTCACTTCAGATGGGAGGTCAGAGTCCAGGATGGTTGGGGAGACTGAGTGGAGCAGAGATTAATGTTAAACACCTCTTGAAATCATTTCTCTCATAACACACGCTTTAAGAAACCTCGTTACCCTGCACGGTGACTGTGTACTCTTTTCGTGTTTCTCCCTCGCTGTTCTTGGCCACACACGTGTATGTTCCGGCGTGAGACAGGCTGAGAGGCCCCAGCTCTAGCCTGGTGCCTCGAACAGACCACTGCCACTGCAGGCTGCTTTCTGGAAACCACACAGATCCACTTAATCTAGCTGTGGATTACACCCTTTGGCATGTCTGCATTTCTCCACATTTCCATGTCACTCCCTCCCACTTACCAATAGGGGTTCCATCTTTAAGCCAAGAGATGCTGGGAACGGGTACTCCTGTGGCCTCACATAGCAGAGCCACGTGGGAGCCCAGGCTATAATTTAGAGACTCTCGAAGAGGTCCATCCAGGACAGGTGGAACTGTCAATATATATTTATGACAATTTAGTCCATTAAAGACATTTGTCTTCAGCGATTTTGTTCCAAAATACTACAGAGTGATTTTTACCATGAACCGTCAGCCTAAAGGTCCTGTCTGCATGTCCAGCCACATTGGACACTTTGCAAGTGTACGTGCCACTATCTCCCATCTAGTAACCACAAAGGAAAAAATTGTGAGTTGTGTTTTCTTTACAAGTTATAATCCAAAGGGATTCATGATTTATTTTTTTTTTTTTTTTGGAACACCGGCTTCAAATGCATTCAGATGGGTGATCTCAGCTCCAGCCTGTTAGAATTAGTCAGAATTATCTCAGGGGTTTTAAATGCACCAGATAAAGGAACAGTGAGTGCAGTGAAAATATGTATACATTACACATCAGCACGCTGTTGAAAAACCCTTAAAATCCTTTTTTATGTTTTGTTTGCAGTCATAAAAATTGTGTGATGAGTCTGACCTGGACTCCTATTATCTCCAGCTGGTACCGATCCATCTTTAGTCCGTTCCCTGCAGCCAACTGGAGCCCGTTCTTGTACCACGTGACTTCAGGCTCGGGGAAGCCGTGGGCTTCGCATCGCAAGGTGACTGAGGAGCCAACCTGAGGGGTCACCGAGTCCGACTCAGCATCGTGCCGGGGCTTCAGGGTGGGCACAACTGTTGGTTTGCACATTCAGAGAGGACATGATCTCAGTTTGATTCATTCAGAATTCGAATGAGTCACTCCTGAACTCTTCTCAGTCACAGCTGGCTTGAGATAAACAGATTTTTTTTGCCAGGCAGTGTTTTGGGATTTGATCATCTGTATATGTGGCTGAATTGTGCAGATGGGTCACAGTGTGTTTGCTCACCATAAACACTGAGGAGAATACTCTTCTGGTCCTGCCCTGCTGAGTTGGTGGCTGTGCAAACATATTGCCCTGCATCTTCTTGTCTGGCCCGGGGCAACTGTAGCATCTGGCCACCTATTACATATATATAGGCAATATATCAAATAATGATATGAAATATCAGTGCAAGAATTAGATTCTACCTAATATAATGCTTCTGATTGAAGGATTTGGGTATTGAAGATGGCCCAGAGGCTAACCTGGCAGAATGTGAATGCTGGTGCTGAAATGGAGGACTTGCCCATCTTTGGTCCAGGTGATCTCTGGAGGAGGGTATGCTTGGACGTCACACAGCAAAGACGCCATGTGGCCCTCAGTCACACTAACCTCCTCCTCTTTAGGGCCAGTTATTCTAGGAGGGACTGCAAGAAGAGAAGAGAGTTGCATATCACAATATCACAGTAAAGACTTTTTTGGGGTTTGTTTTTTTGCTTTTTTTACCTTGCACTGTCAGACTGAAGAGCTTCTCAACTGTTCCGACCTTGTTCTCCGCTACACACGAATACCCAGCCATGTCTGAAACCTGGACACTGAGAAGCTGTAAGTTAGGACACAAGCGTTATTCTTCACTACAGAACGTTACGGTCGGATCTGTCTATTTGCTGGCAACAGTGCACAAAGATCAGCGATAACTAACTTGAAGCTGAGTCCCATCCTCGCTGATATGGTGCTGTGAGTCCGTGTGCACCGGCTGCCCTTCTCTCAGCCAGGAGACGACTGGAGCTGGGTGTCCAATCACGTCGCAGTGTAGAACCACGGTGCTGTTAACCACTGCTCCCATCTCCTCCATAAACTCCTTTGATGCTCCAGTAATAACAGGAGGGACTATGGAAGTTAAACACAACTGAAATTATTAAGTTACATCTCTATAATCACAGATTTTATTATGCAAACATTTTAATTACAACTAACTTAGGTATATGTACTCACTTACCTAGAATCTCCAGATCAAAGTGCATGCGGTCCTCCCCTGCCTCATTAACAGCCTGACACGTATACCTTCCAGCATCCTCCTTCTGCACTCGGGCAATTTGTAGCACTTGTCCCCCTGTCATACATTAAAAATGACTCCTCAGTTACATATAACAACTGCACTAGTGGTTTTACATGAGGTTTTACAGAGTTTCCCTGACCTGGAAGAAGCACCACTCCATCTGCAGAAGTTAACTTTTTGCCGTCTTTATACCAGCTGAGCTTGGGAGGGGGAATGGCATTGCTCTCACAGGACAGGCTGATTTGATGGCCTAGCACAACTTCCCGCTTCTCCACCACGTTCTCATCATTAACGTCGTCTTCGTGTCCCAAACCCCAGGATGCTTCCCTGTTATTCACCCGGTGGAAAATCGGAGGGACTAGAGAGACAGCGGCACATTAGAGCCGGATTGCTTTCTATACAAAGGTTTAAAATGAAGTGTTTTTCTAGCTGCTATACACCGAATTAACCGAACACACCTTGAATAGTTACACGAAAGTGTCTCTTGTCCTCTCCTGCAGAGTTGGTGACCACACAGGTGTACTGACCCTCGTGGGACAGCATGGCATTCTCTATGTGCAGGAAGTGGCCGCTCTCTTTAATGCCAGCGTGGATGTTTCCAGTCAGCAGCTAAAACACAAAGAAAATACACAGTTAATGTGAAGTACTGCTCGCAGGAATCTGTGGGTTGATGAATAAATAAAACAAACTGTCTCTGATACTTTACACTGTTCAAAAGTGCTCTTTAAGCTCGATGGAGCCTCCTTACGATTTGTTGCCTCTTTGAACTACTGTGTCAAGAAAATATTTAGCAGATCTTTAAGTGTGGCTTAAAAACACCCAAGACATACAGAGCTTCCACCCACACTCAGAAAGAAAATCATATTTTACATCATCTTTAATCCAATTCCTGCTTCTCATATTGTAGGCCCTGCAGAATATTCACACACGCACACTCGCATACTGAACAGAATAAAGGACACAGCACATCAAAACACAGTAGGTCAAGAAAAAAACAAAAAAAGAAATCGCACAGTGTTTTATGTCTTGAGGTTTAATCACTGGATTCTTCCTCTATGTCTATAATTAACTGGCTTACTCATCACACTAAATAAGGCGAGTGGAGGTGGGTTGTGCAAGAGGGTTGCTGTAATTCATACCAGTTGCCAATAGAGGCTGGCAGAGGTTAGAACTTGTTCCATTGAAAACACATTTTGATTTTAGGAAGCACAGCTTTTAACGGTGACACACACAGACCTGTCCGTCTTTGAACCACTGCACTTTGGGCTCGGGGAAACCTTTGGCGAGGCAGGACAGAGTTAAGCTCCCGTTGATCCGCACTTTCTGTTCCTGACCACCAAACGTTAGGGAGGTAGAGTCTCCTTCTATCTGCGGTGGGACTGAAGAGATCAAAATGTTAAAAATCAAATCCCTCTTTGAGTTTTCACCTTGTTAGAGATGCACATGTCTCTTACCCAGAACACTGAGTGAATAGTGCTTGATGGCAGTGCCAGCTGGATTTGTAGCCCTGCAGGTGTAGAGGCCGCTGCTGTCTCCCTGTGCCGAACCCAGCCGCAGGGCCTGCCCACCGCGGGTGTATGTCAGCTGGGGAGTGGATACGATGGGGTGATTGTCCTTGAGCCAGGTGATGCTGGGTGTGGGGAAGCCCTCGACGTCGCAGGGGAGGATTGCAGGGAAACCCAGCACCACTGACACCTCTGATGTCTCAGTAGTCCCCTTAATAGTGGGAGGGGCTGGAGTAAAAGACAGAGAACACATTCATGTTTAACAGCCAAATCATTTTTACTGGTACACAGTACAGAATAAACAGAGCAACAGGCGAATGCTGTGCTTTTGTGTAGGAAACCTTCTAAAAGAGAAATGCAGCGTGTGGTACTCTGGGCTATTACAGCACCTGACAGAGAAATGTCCACTTAAAGAGAATTCAATATGTGCACATCGACCACACGGCTAAATACAATGTTAACTTATGTTACTATAGAGGCTGTGCATTCACATGAATTATATATGATGCCTCGCAATTCTCTTTCTCAGAGTGTTGCCATAACAGCAGCAATTTAGGGAAAAATGTCAGACTAATATCCTGAATCTATACAACTGTTTTGTTTTTTGTTTTGTTTTTTCATAGGTGTTAAATCAATAACTGCTGTTGAATTCAGGTGAGTGTAGTTGGAGGTTTACATTTTGTTAAAAAAAAAATGTTCAAAACAACCTTGGACGTTGAGTCTAAATTGGCGCATCTGAGTTCCTGCGTCGTTACTGGCCAGACACTGGTAAAGACCCTGGTCTCTCGGTCTTACTGACTTCACCTTCAGCACCTGGCCATCTTCCAGAAACTCCACATGAGGGTCTCCGTCGCGGGACAGAACCCTGGAGAAAGAACGGAAAGGATGATCGAATCAATTCAGTGAATCCTGCATCCTGTGTACGCTGCTGAATGTCACGTCGATAAAAGAGATTCTTACTCTCCGTCGCGGCTCCATTCCACTCTTGGTGCTGGTTTTCCACTAACCCGACACTGAAACTCCACCTCCTGGCCCAGTACCACAGTTAACTCCTGCATTCGAGACGTTCCTGAGATCACGGGTGGAGCTGGCGAAAAACACCACATACTCAATGACTAGTTTGCATTAAGAATGAATGCTGACTGTGTATCTTATCACAGATCCCCAAACTGGTCTTTCTTGCCGCCCTATACCTTCCTCTTAAATATCCATGTGAAAGCAGGTTTATAATGAGCTCACCTTGCACCACTATGTTATATTGTCTTTGGGTCTCTCCAGCTGAGTTTTGAGCTGTGCAGGCAAACTGTCCTGCATGTTCAGGCTGAACTCTGTAGATTCTGAGCAGCCTATTTCCGTTCTGAAGATACACCCCAGGGCTGTCCACCTGGACATACAGAAATCAGCTTGAGTGCATCCACACTGTTTAAATGTTATTGAAATAATTGCCACTTGGTGGCATTGTACCGCTAGAGATCGACAAGATAGCATTTACAGTAAAAACATGTAACCTGGCTTTTAGATTTTTCTGTAAATGGGAATCCAGGATGACACACTCACAGCTTTGCCATCTTTAGTCCAGGTGATTGTTGGAGAGGGGATCCCAAAGGCGTCACATCCCAGCGTGAGAGGCTGCTTCAAGGTGACAGTGAGGTTCAGCGGTTGGCCATTATCTTGAATTTCAGGGGGAACTAAGACAGCACAGAAAGAAAGGTTTATGGACCATCGTTATGTGTAAAATATACTTTCAACAGCAGGAAAATAGCCATAAGATAAGTTCTCACCATTCACTTTTAGCCTGGTCTTTCTCTCCACAGAGCCTGCCTCATTAACTGCCACACACTTGAAGTCCCCACTGTGGCTGGCAGACGCTGCGCTAATTACAAGAGCTCCATCCCTCGCCACGGAAAAGTCGGGCTGTTCGGGGTGTATCTCCAGGCCATTCTTGAACCAGCGTACTTTGGGATTAGGCGAACCTGCAGGTGCAGCGACAAGAAAAGCGAGTGAGGATAAAATGAGCTTTATTGATCATATCGGACAGAAAGAAGAGTTACTTCCATCTCTCTTCTTCTGTGCAGGATAACTTAACGGGCAAGCAGCCCAGACTACAAAAAAGCCAGCTCTCTACATTTATCTGTTGGACAGCAGGACAGCAGGGAGTGGATGCCAAAATGGTTAGAGTCCTTGTCGCCTGCAGGCTTAAGATTTCAAGGTCAAAGTCACATAAAAAAAGTAAAACACTGCATAGAGGAGTGACGGAGGATGTAATATTTAAAATGCAGACATAAAGATTTATTGCTAAACACTGGGATGAGAGTGAGTAGAGAGAGTAAGAGCAGTAAGGAAGATAGTGGTTGAACAAGTGGTTCAAAGACACTGGCGTGTTTCCTCAGGAGCCTTAAAAACACATGTGTTTGGTGGATTATTGGGTGGAAATAGAGCTAGAAATGCCCGATAGAAGAAAACTGGATCATGGACAAGGTGGAGAATTTTAAAAAGCTTTGTAACCCCCCCAAAAATCCCCACAACAGATTCCCTAACAGACTAACAGCGCAGCAGAGAGCCACACTCCCTCGATTTACAGAGGTGTCACATATACAAACACCACTTGAAAAATCAACCGCAGCACCCTTCCTTCTCGATCCCCCAAAAAGCAGGAGAAGACGCAGCACAACCAAAGGTGACGTTACTGTCTGTTTCCTCTCAGAACACGTGTTTACAGTTAAGGAGCTCTGAAGCAAATTCATTATCTCATTGCTGCGGGAAATGCATACAGATGTTGTGTTTTAGATGTTAACAGATCTCATTAGCCGGCTCTGAATTTATTTGCCGGGGCTGACGAAGTCAGAGATTATCTCTTCCATGTGTTTCTCCAATAATTACCTCTATCAAATGCAATGTGCTTGTTGGTGAATTAATCATTTCCTTCTGGCAGAGACTGTGCTTTTTTCCCCTCGTGCAGATAGATCGCAAAGAAAACAAAAGGACCAAAGAAAGTGGGGATCCTCGTTTGGTGCTGCAGGTTGACTGCCTCTCCGGCCCGTCAAGAGCATCAAGCATTTTTGTATTTCTGTGCTTGGTACTGTCAACCCGTCCGTATGACTCAGAAGAAAGGTGAGGCCAGCGAGGCTTCGTCTTTCTCTTCCTGTGCTTCACGGCGCACCTCAGACATCTCTGTCCTTTATCTGCCAGAAGCAGCCTGTAATTAGGATTCCACTCCCAGCAGGCCCGACACACAGGAAAGCAGATGTGGCTCACAGAGGCAGGAGGCAGACTGATGTTCCAGCTGTTGCTCCACATTAGACGCAGTCCTCACCTCCTCTCATTGAGCTGGTTACCATGGCACAGCTCCACACAAACAATACCTGTTTGCACGGGCTGCCACTGAGTAGCCGTCAGTGCAGACGGAGATGCGACACCGACACTTGCCGCGTTTTGATAAAACAGCAGGTCCTCCACATCCCTACAGAATGCCTCTCGTTCGCAAATGGACGTTGGGAAATAGAGACAACGGCATGCCTCCGGGTGCTGCAGTGAAAAGAAGCTTTTCCTTTTAAGATGGCAACTAGGAGTCTGTGGTGACAGTGAAACATTCTTTTGATTGTGCACAAAAACACATCACTGTCCTACATATAACATTGATTTCTCTCTTTTTTTCTCCTTTCTGTGTTACAGAAACAAACCTGAAAGATGACAGAGTTCAGTTTTAGGCTCCCTAAAACTTGAATTACACCTTTTGAGTGTGTCCACGCTGACTCATCTGTGAATCATTCCATACCTTTAGCGGGGCAAGGGATGATGACCTTGCTGTTTGCGACTTTCTCCATGATAACATCTCCAGGTTCGGCAAAGGACGGGGCCTCTGTGAGTACAGAAAAATATGTTAAGTGCTAGTTCAAAGTGCAAAGGCAGCTAATAAATAAGAGGTGCAATGACAATTAGTTTTTAGGTTTCGGAGTAAGAAGAAGCCTCAATAGGATCTAAACATGATTTGAAAAACCGAACAGATTCTCCCCAACGACCAGAGCGTGCATCATGCTTTGACAGCCTAAGCCAGGCTGACCTCTTTTTCTTATCTCTTTAATCAGACAGTCATATTGAGATCGAGATCATTTTTTAAGAGAGAGACCCCAAAAAATGCAACACAAAGTGACAGGACCACACAAACGGCACATATAAGTCAAACTGAAACCAACAAGTCAAGCGTGAAATAGAGAGAATCAAAGCAATTACAGGGGTTCCTGCAAAAAGAAACAACAGCTGTTAAAGCCTGAACATCTGTAAGAAGAATGGGAAAATCCAGTTTTTTGCTTTTAAAAGATGAGTTTTGGTTTAGGAGAAGTTAGAATGTCCCTGTGCGCTTGATCTCCTTGATGTTGAAAATGAGTAAATGATTAAGTAGGGAAGCTGGGAAAGCATCAAAGGCAGACTGCAGATGAGTAAGAGCGTGTGTCAGAGAGGAACAAGGGCATGGAAATATAAAAGGGGACTGATCGGGAAGAATAATATTATTTATATATCACATAAATAACAACAAGAAAGCTTGATTCAGTACAAATGGACACAAGTCTGAGTTCTTAACCCAAAGTCATTTCCCTTTGTGAATGTTTGTCAGAAGGTCAAATAGCTCACTGTTTAGCAAATTTGTACGGTCAATGTGCACCTAAAGTGAATGTGCCTCTAAACACTGAGAGGGCCGAAAACAGATGCATCATTAGTGAACCTTCATATGACCAGTGATAGTGAATAGTTATTCAGATATATCATAGAAAATAACCATGAGTCACAATTTAATAGTTCTGCAAGTGAACAAGCAGGTCTGAGGAATTGAACTCGTGACATTCACCAAGAATTTCCAGCTTGATCTCCAAGGTCTCCTGTCCTGCACTGTTCGAGGCCACACACCGGTAGGCGCCCTGGTCGGCGAGGCTGACCTGCTGGATCCTCAGGGGTGTAACATTCTTGACCCCAACAGGTGATCCATTGTGAAACCAGCTGATCTCAGGGCTCGGCTCTCCCTGTGCTACACATGGTAGAGTCACTGTTTGGCCGAGCAGGGCTTTCAGGAGGGAGGGTGCTGGCTGAATCCTGGGTTTAGCTGAGGACAAAACAAATATCCTAAATATTAGATGCACATAGTTTTGAACATTGACACAAACTTTATCATATTCAAGTTACAGGCTGTCCATGCTGTAGCTTTGAATAATCTCCAGTTCCTTTTTCCTGCTTAATTTATGAAGAAATAACAAAGGGATGGCCCACAACTACCGATAACCAACTGATTTCGCATCAACTGTCAAACCTGAAATGAAAAAACATAGAGACCTGTGCACAAAAATGAATGAATTTCCCCAGCTGTTAATGCAATATTGAAGCTCTTAAAAAAACAACAGCAGCTTTCAGCCCATCATAAAACTGTAACTTGAGTATGTTATGGTAAATGGCTTAAAAGTAGCAAAAATCTGTGTGCAAAAATATTTGGAACTGTATTCATACACACGTCTCACATATAAGTGATATATTCACACAGAGACTTAAAAGATATTGGCTGAACAAACAAGTTTCCATAAACTTCAACTTTTACTGAAACCCTGTGGAGTTACCTTGAATGTGTAAATTGTAGCTTAGGGACACGTTGCCTGCTGGGTTTTCTGCAGTGCAGGTGTACAGTTTACTATCAATCAGGCGCACATCAGTGATCTTCAGAGAGCCTGAAGGTAAAACAGTGAACCTGGGGAGTGGTTAGGGGTCAAGGGCAAAGACATGGAGAAAACACAGAACTTTATGAGTCACTGAAGATCTACAGTCGCTGTGTTCTGATAAAATAGGTGTGTCTGTTTTCTCTTTCTCTCCTATATCCTCCTATATTTTGAAGCATGCATATAAAAATAAATATGAATAAATAACTGTTGGGACAGGAATAACAAACTACATGTATGTGAGCATGATCCAGAAACACTGCCACCTCCTGCGGGCCAGAACTCCTTTAAAACTGACTGAGGAAAAGTGGAAAACTGTTCAGTGTTCAGATGAATCAAGACTTTAACTTCTTTTTTGGAGAAAATGGACACCAAAATCTCTGCAGCGAAGAAGAGAGGGAGCATCTGTCTTGTTATCAGCACTCATTTCAAAATCCTGCAGCGGGGTGCAATAGCAAAAGTGGCAGCTTGCACATCTGCAAAGCTAGCATCAACGCTGAAAGATTTCAGAGAAACTTTGTACCAGATGATGTCTTTTTCAGGGATGGTCTTGCACATTTCAGCAAAACAATGCTAAACTGCACACTGCATCTATTACAATGACTTCATAGCAGAAGAGTCTGGGTGTTGAACTGCAGTCCAAAGCATTTACCAACTGGAAACATCTGGCATCATGAAGTGAAAAACATGACAAAGAAGATCTAGGACTGCTGAGCAGCTAGAATCCTATATCAGATAAGAATGGGACAACATTCCAACAAGTCCCACAGCTGGTCTCTTCAGCTCCCAGATGTTTATGGACTGCTGTTAAAAGAAGAGGGAATGCTACACAGTGGTAAACATGGCCCTGCCCCAATTTTTCTAGATTTGTTGCTGCCATCAAATTCAGAATTAGCGCATATTTTTTCAGAGTTTAAACATTTGATATCTTTTCTGTGCTGTATTGTAAATAAAATGTGGGTTTATGAGAGATGCAAATCATTACGTTCTGTTTGACATTTTATACAGCGTCCAAACTTTTTTTTTTTTTTTTTGGTATTTGGGTTGTACAACAAGTATCAGAGCGTTTGACAGGCATACATAAATTGAATTATGCTGTCAAACACTTAGCGGTCCTTATTCAATTATGTTGTTTTGTTGAAGTGGAAAAAGAAAATGCGTGAGGGGTTAGAGTTCGAAAAGAGCAAGTACTAGCCGGAGTCTGGACCTCATCAGGAGCTAAATACTCCCGCAATGAGTTGCTGTTTTCACATTTACGATTGTCTGGGATAATTACAACGTGAAAGGGTCAGCAGTGTTTGACCTGATAATATCACCATGGGAAAGGTTGTAGGTTCAAAAAGATAAATGAGGATTTTTCTGTTTGCGTGTGCAGCTATTGTGCGTTTACGACCGCGGGGTCAGGAAATACAGATAAAGTGAAAATCAAAAGGTTGACTTAATGGTGGACCTCGAATGAAAGGTCGCACAGGTCTCCAAAGTCAAAGCGTCATCCTTCCTGGGACCAACTAAGTTCAAAGCAACGTTTTGGCCCAACTTGCCATTTGTTTTTTTGATGTTTGTCAAAGTCAAACAAGTGGACAGATGGTGGTCATCACATACACTGTAGTACACAACCTCAACTCCAAAGTCAGGCCTTGCTGCAGCCCCCCCCCCCCCCCCCCCCCCCCCAAAAAAAGGCAGAAGCAATTGTAGGTTAAAGGAGTTAAATGTGGGTCAGCAACTTTAAAGGAGGGTGTGGTAACCTGAAATGCTCCAGAAGCTATCCAGCTGTACAAATGTATAATATACAGCAATGTAAACACACCTCTGCGATTTATCTTTGATAAGTGTGTCTGCTAAGCAACCAAATTCTAACAATAACACGCCTGTCTAAGTGGAAACGGGCTAGAAGCACAAAGAGCTCTGTATTTTAGACGCACATATGGTGTAATGTCTTTCACCCACCCCCCACCTCCCCAAACAGCCGTAGGAGAGACGACAGCATCCAGCTCGAAAACCGAAAGGCGGCCTCTGCAGTGGTTAATCTGAGCTCAGGCTACAGCGGTGCTGCTCCGCGTGACATAAACCGCCCCTCTCGCTCATCCATCACTCCCCACATTGGTGTCATCTGTGTACACAGTGCGACTGGCCAAAGACTAACTGGGACAAATTGGCCTCATCAGGATCAGGTCTCCTGTGACCAAATCTTCTGACTCAGTATTGAAAAAAGGAAAGACAAAAACAAAAAACTCCCTGCCTGGTACTAGTCTAAATACATGGATACGAGATAAATATCATCTCCCACTGTTTAAGTTATTTTAAAAATCAGCACCCCTCGGTTATTTCCTCCGAACCTCAGAGTGTAGCTTAAAGGAGTTAATGTTCCTTTACAGACCCTGCTCCTTCCATAGGTCCCTGCGTGTGCAAAGCATGACGCTGGGTTTGTTCACGGGGATGTGTTATTCTCATCAGACAGGACTAGTAAAGAGTCAGCATGTTGTTTTACTGCCGAAACACCCCGGGGAATCTGAACATCAGACAGACACAGCTTGTATCTCTTCCACTGTCAGTTCACTTTCCGCCCCTCTTCCTGGCACCCCCTCCCTCCAACGCCACCCCCCACCATTTCCTTCTTCCTGACCCCACACAAGTCATACTGTATCTGAGTCACCACGGCTTTCAACTCCCTCTGTCATTCTTCTATCTGCACTAAATGATTCGGCCTGGTGTCTGGCCCAAAGAGTCTGTCTGTCATCCATCCAGCTCGTGTCTCGGGGCAGCCTGCCTGCCTGCCTGTCTGCGCCCAGAGTGACCACACATGAAAGCCAGGAATCAGGCAGCCATGTGGGACCAGATGTTCTACCTCGGTTTAGCCAACTGGTGATGCCCGCACACAGCTCTCTGGTCTCTGCTGCCTTTGCCTGGCCGCTCTTCCAGAGGCATTACGACATGTTAGCAGAAGCTTTGAACAACAGCCAGAGCTCTTTGTAAAAGCTGACTCAGGTGTTAGTTAAGTCAGAGGTAAAGTATGGTTAGTGCTTTTGGATTATGTCAGCTTATATTTGAGACATTTAACTGCATGATTGTCGGGGTGAGGTAAGGCTTCCTCTTACCCAGCTGTGACGGGGGGGATGGGATGCCCGTTTCGTCTCCACGTGACTAACGGGGAAGGACTCCCTTCAGCCTCACACGGGAGAACAACCTCTGCCCCCACCTCTGCAGCCATGTTTACTGTGTTGTCGTGACCAGTCACGCCCATTATCTTTGGCACAGCTTGAACACAACAAAAGAACTTGTTAGACGACCACACAGGCACTTCCTTTACAATTCCAAACGCAAACTGTTTGCCTCCGTTCGCCTTACTATTGACACTCAGCTGGATCTCGCGGCTAGCATAGCCCACAGGACTGGTGGCAGTGCAGATGTAGATGCCTGCATCTTCGGCAGAGGGGTTGGGGATGTGGAGGTGTCCCTCAGAGTCAGACTGAAGAGCGGAGCTGTCCCTGGGCAGGGGCTGCCTCCCCTGGCAGAATAAGATCAGACAGAACATATTATATTAGAAAAGTCCTCCACACAAGCGTGCGCATGGATGCTAAGATTAGTTCAAGGTTTACAACCCAACCTTTGACGTCTAATGGAATTACTGGCCACCCCTTTGGATTGCTCTCTATCTGCAGCGTGCACACACAAGAACCGAGGCAGCTGCGCATCCACTCGCTCTGAACATTAAAGCGCTTTAACAGATACACTTTTATCTGACAAGAAGGTAAATTTACTTGACTCTAGAGTAACATTTTGAAAATGTTAGGGGAAAGGCCGGGTGGAATATAAATCCGGCTCAGTTCAGCGACATGTAGACAACAACAGCATGCTGACCTCACTCAGTAGTACAGGGTATGTAATAGTGGCAGGGTATTTCATCGGCCATGTTTTTGTTGCCTTTAAAGAAAAGATGATATCACTGCAGTTCCTAATTTCAGTGGTGGAAGAGAAACAGATGCATTAACAGTATACAAACTGCCACTTCTGCTTCACTACACGTCAAAGATAAATGTACACTTTTTACCGGGCAATATTTATCTCACAGCTTTAGCAGCATTACAAATTATTAATCAGTTATATTGCAGCGGCTGTCAAAGGCAACGCTGCAGTACCGCACAAGCTGTAATAAGATCTGTTTTTGCATCCTGGATGGATCGAGAGCGTCGGCTTAGCACCGCCTGGTTGCACATAAACTTTTGTGTTTTCTTCTCGTGATATGATGAAGTGTTGTACTAAGAGTGGATGCGGGAAAGTCTTGAAATAGATTCCTAAGGTACAATAAAAACAGAGTGATTTGCACCAGTCAAGCAGCAATATAGTAAAGTTGCCATGGTTACTTCCCTCCCTGGTCAGGTTAATCAAGTCTTGATTGCAGTGGAAACTGTTTTTGTTGGTGGTGTTTTGTTTTGTTCTGTTTTTTCGTGTTCTGACAAATCAAAGAAAAGGCCAGGAGGGGAAAAAAAGAAAACTGTTTGAATAAGCCAAAAAAATGTAATTGTATTTATGCAAATGTAATCACAGTAAGCGAAGGCGATTTGAAGTGCTACAGATGTTTGTGTAAAATAAAAAAAATATCCCGAGTAACTCAGTGTGCCTCAAAATGAATTCAGAATTAAAAACCTTTTTCTTTATCAGTCATTTCACACTGATTTGATTCTGGTGTTATTAATATCATTATGCTTGTATTGACTGGCACGGTCCAAGATTGCACTCTTAAGGATAATCTAGATCCCATCACCGCTGGGTATTGATTTTTGCCGTTGCCTGATTGTGATAATTATTTCCAAAGTGCTAATAATGACTCATTGTAAGCTGAGCTGATACAAAGGGTTGACCTTGGACTAGATGGTGCTGTGGAAGAACGAGCCAGTTAGTCACGCTTGATTTACTGAGCTGAAGCCGAAGGTTGCGAGTGTTACCTTGGACCAGACAACATCTGGTTTGGGAACGCCGGTGGCTTCGCATGATAGCCTGATGGCTACACCCTCGTTGGCTATGTAGTGGTACGGACCAGCGCTGATCTCTGGGGGCACTGTGGAAGAATAAGGTCATAAAACACAGCTGTCTGACTGAGCGTGAAGAAGCGATCTGCTGCTGCATTATCACCGGCCTCAGCTGACCAGCAGCATTGGCGTTTGAGGCATTTCTTCATTACAAACTGATGATGAACCGTGATCCTGGCTGTCTGTCATTACATGCTCATGACCCCATTTATCAAAGCATGCAATAAAGCAGGCCCTCTCTCTGTGATGACAACAGGTGGTTGATTCATTCAAAAATTGTTTTCCATGCTGAGTTGGCACATTTTTGGCTTAATTGTCCAATTATATGGCCTGTGGTTGCAAACTTTGCACTGAGAAAGTGTATTCAGTGAGCGAAAGGGTCTGCTTTTAGATTAGGTTCATATATTTTCTTGCTGATATTTTATTAGTGCACATTAAATATGACGATAGAACCAGACGTAGGAGATGTAAGTTTAGTTTAGCTTGGATTATGGAAGCTTAGTATAAAGACTTGAAGAAAGTGGGAAACAACTAACCTGGCTGTGCCAAAAATGTAAATTACACACACAATTTGGGATTTTTCAGCAGGTCATTTACTACAATAATTTGAGTCAATTACTTTCTGGAGTATCTCCAAGATTATAAGCCTATCTTAGCTGCTTGTGCTTATTGTCTGCTGGCTTTGATTTTATTGGTAATGTGAGTGTTACTATTCCTTTACTCTCCTACCGTGAACCTCCAGGCTGACTGTGATGTTCGCGGAGCCTGCCACATTAACCGCAGTGCACACATAAATCCCAGTGTCCTCTGGGATGGCTCTTTCGATGTACAAACTGCCATCGCTCCTCAAGAACATCCTTCTGTTCAGATGGACCTGTGCAAACGAAAAAAATAAAAATATTCCTGTCACACACAAATGCAGATATGATCCATGGGAGAGGCAGATTTGAGTTTGATGTTTTTACCAGCCTTACAGGTTTTCCATTCTTGGACCAGTGTCTTTCTGGAAGAGGAATTCCATCCAATAACATGCAAGGAATACTAAGTGACTGACCGCTCCCGGTGGTGATCACTGGGGCAACTTGGGCCAATAGAGGTGGCTCTGCAAGAAAAAGGATTTGAAAAGATTACTAAACAACAAGAGCAGGAATATATGTCTTACAGCCACAGTGTCCTACTGTGTGTTTCTGCTACATACATATATGGGATCACAAAAAGAGCCTACCCAGTCCAGTGACACTAACTCTGGCCTCAGATTTGATGGTTCCAAACTGGTTCTTGGCCTCGCAGATGTATAGATCTTCATCATCCAGCCAGACACCTACAGTCAAACACATATCATTGAAAAATGCACCCCGCTGCACATTGCAATACATCTGAGAGTAGCAGCATCATCACACTTACCAAGAAAGAAAACAGTCTATCTAAAAAAACCCAAAATAAGTTCATGCTAATAGCAGCTAAGACCCCTACTCAGTAACAAGTGGTATTATTGGCCTGACAGTGCTGTAATTAGGAGCTAAAAATAGAAAATAACAGGATTAATGGGTTTGGCTCAGCTGCTATCCTGCTGTCCCACTCAGTAAATTCTCTTGAGATCACATCTTGGAAGATCAACATATGTTTCAATTCTTCTATTCTAGCAAATATTGAAGGATGCCAGGATAAAGCATTAAAGGTAACCCGTGAGGAGCACGATTCAAGGAGATAGTGGCGTTTGAGCACTACGTAATATGAACAGAGACATTTCTGAAACTGCAGGTGAAAAAAAAAAAATAAAGCCATCTGTACCAGATGGAGCCAATCAGGTCAGAGGGCAGCCGCAAATGGAAACAGTGACAGAAACGGCCCATGTAAATATGTCTGTTCCTGTCCAATATTATATTTCACACTATAAACATTTAGTCTCAGGAGCACAAAGCATCACGGTATGTGGCTAAGAATAGTCATGTTTCAGGCTGAAATATCTTCCAGAGTTCACAGCTTTGATCCCCCTGCCCTGATGAGGACAAAGAGAGACGCCTTCTCTTGCCAAATAATTAACAGCATTTTAAGGAGAGTCTTTTCACAGAGCAGAGATAATGCTTTTAGCAGGATGGATATTCGAGAGGCATCGGTTTACTGTAACTTTACCGATGGCAATGACATCCCGTCTCTCCCGCCTCTTAAGAAAATGTTATGTGGATTTAATATGATACTCTTCTATATATACTTGCAAAATTTGAGTCAAGCCAGTTCGAGCAGGGAAACCGTGAGGCTGCCACACAGCACACCAAAGCTCTTTGCTGTGATAACTCACTCTGGATTAGAAGATGTCCGTTCTCCAGCTGCATTGTTTTACTGTGGCTGTCTGAACGCATGAGAATCTGTCTGCCATCCTGTCTGCGCCAGGTCACCATCGGCTGCGGGAATCCCCGGGCAGTGCAGGGGAGGGTGATATTCTCCCCGACATTGGCTGTCACGTCAGCCGGTGCCTCGGAAAACAATGGACCCGCTGTGGAAGGAAGAGTGGTGCCAGATGGATGTTTTTTTCCTTTGTATAAATGTGAGAGAAATACAAGTTTTATGTGGAAAACTGTAGTGTGGCCTCACCTCCAACCACCAGACTAACAGTGCCAGAGGAGGTTCCAGCAGAGCTGCTCGCCACACAGCTGTACTGACCAGCGTCGACCTCCTGCACACCACGAATGTGCAGCGTCCCGTGATGTACGTCCTGCTCAACAAAAGGGGCAGAGCCCACCTCGAGCTCACCTGGAAGTACAAGCAATATAAGCATGTCATCCTCTAACAGAGACATCTCCACAGTCATTTTAATAAAAGCACTGTGTATGGCGTTAACTCACCTTTGAACCAGTGGACAAGAGGGGATGGAAAGCCTGTGGCCTGACACTCGAGAGTTGCATCACCACCAACAGTCACTAGCACAACCTGCTGTACCACTGTTATTCTTGGTGCCTCTGCAGAACAAAAAAATCAGTGGGATGAACTTTTTATTCCAGGGATGTCCAACTCATTTTGCATCATAGGCCTCGGGACTTTGATTTTAAACAGGCCAGACCAGTGAAAATCCCCTTTCTATCAGTGCAAAGGAGTTTAACTGCACGTTTAATCCCTGCGATATCTCAATGTAAGAAAAAGAAGTGGAATTTCAAAGGTGCGTCTCAGTTTTTCCACGTGATAAAGAAATGCTGCTATAGTAAAATAAAGAAATTTGTCAGCACGACTCTGTGGACTTAAACTGTAACAAATAAATGTGTAGTTACAGAAGTACTGACAGTTTGTGGCCCAGATTGTCCTGTGGTTTTAAAGTGGAACATTTTTGTTAAGTCACAAAATCAGAAAATGTTCTACTTTATTCATTTGTTTATTTAATGGTTTGATTGTAATTAACTGCTTAATTGTTTATCTATTACTGCATTACTTTGGTTTTTTTGGCTGTCAGGGAGGTCTATCAGTAGGACAAGCTGTGATATTTATGGAAATACATTTAAAAGTCCAAAATTTATGCCCTCCTTCACATTTTCTAAAGACATCTGGTGAGCCGGATTTGCTGGGCAAACTCTGGCCCCTGAGCCTTATGTAAGACCCCGTTTTTAGTTTATAGCAATGCACCGGTCTTTCACACAGCACTACTGTACGTAAACAGTAATGTGCTGTTTGTTTATACCAGCAAGGGCATCAGAAAAACCCTGATGTGAATGTAAAAATGATGCTTATACTTTAGACCCAGGCAGCTGAGCTGAAAGGATGAGATGATCTACTGTGTTATAAGGTTTTCACTGATTTGACAGATCAGTGTTGTTAAAAATGACATTCAGAGACAAGTGCGTATAATACCAGCAAGCCCCAGGAAAACGCTGCCATAATCCATCAGTGTTACGGTTTCTGTCAAGCACTAACTGACAGCCGTGAGTGAAACTTCAGGCCCACAACTGTCAGCGCTCACCAAACAAGGAGAGAAACATCACGTCGTGTGAGACAGAGCTGTATGTGGCCACGCTCGCTTGCTGTATACTCTGCTCTATCCTGCTGGATATCATTAAAAGAAATGCGCCTTAAAAACAGTCAACACGGGCAAAAATGCGTCATGTCACTGGAAGTTAAAAATGAAGTCAGAAGAGAAGCAATTATTCAGAACAGAAACTTTAACAACTCCGAATGACGAAAGGCTAATTCCAGCAACAATATATCTTCGCGCTGGCATCCTCAACCAGACATCTGTCAGGATGTGTTGACTTACCCGCATAACTAAGTGACACAGACTGAGAGGCAGTCCCAGCCTCATTGCTTGCCAGACATGTGTAGTTCCCAGCATCCTCTGGGAGGGCCCCTTTAATGGTTAGAACTCCATGCTGGTTCAGACTGAACCTGTAGCGTAGAGTGGACAGGATTCATGTTTGTTGATACTTTTGTTGATTACAAGCGCAGATGTAAAACAGAGATCCATCTCTCTGAATCTTTATGCTGCTGTTTGGTGTCACGGGAGAAATTTGTGTGTGTGCGAATGTATATTTCACTGCTGACATATAAAATACTTGTGGTTTGGAAAAAAAAAGTTTTGACATGAGTAGATGTAAATTTCGAAAGCGATGCAAACAAAATGTGGCAATGGCGCATGTAGGTCAAGTGGAACGTAATGACTCTCTGAGTCCTTTGTGCCAGAGGTGCCGAGTGGGCTGAGAGTTCCCCTCTTACCTCGGCCGATTAGTTAGGAACACGTTGCCTTGGCTCCAGAAGAGCCGGGGAGGGGGGGAGCCGGACGCCGAGCAGACCAGGCGGATCTCATCGCCTCGGGAGAAAGCCAGGGACTGCGGGTGAACTACCACAGAAGGAGCCTCTGCAGTTGAAATCAAAGGAAGGCAAAAAATTTAAAAAAATAAAAACCAGACGATGACTCAGGGACTTGTCACAGGCTGCATGATGTCATTTATAGCTATCACAAGCTTAACAAGAGCAAACTTGATGCTGTGGGCTGCAAAGCAATTACAAAAACACTCCATGTCTGACTTCATAACTACAGGATATTCTTGAAGACATATTTATTTGCCTGTTTGTTGAAATCATTGCAAATATCTGAGTGCATTCCCTCAGTAGAAGCCACACTTTTCAACACGCATAAGTCTTTGCTGATGAGAAAAGGAAGTGGCTTAATCTGATTGCAAGGAGGTCGAGGCAATAATGGAAAACAGATGACGGGGGCCCGCGAGGATCCGTTAAGCCCTGCCGCGTTAAATGTTTAAGCAGATGAGCCGCAGGGTATTGGGCTATCATACCTGGGACGTGGAGCCACACTGCGATTCTGCTGTCTCCGTAGGCGTTGGTTGCCACGCAGCGGTACTCCCCAGCATCCTGAGCCCGCACCTCGCTGATCTGCAGGTAAGAGTTGGGCAGCAGCTTCACCCTCCCTGCCCGTGCCCGGATAGCATGGCCCCCTCGGTGCCAGGTCAAATTGTGGCGCATGTTTCCCTCCACCTGACAGGACAGCACAGCCACGCCTCCCACAGAAGATGTCACATTCACCGGGGGCTTCAAGACCGGAGGAGGATCTGTTTTAGTGGAAACATGAGTGCAGACAATGTTTAAAACAAATATTTGTGCAGACATGATTTCTATCTAGTTTATGTCTAAACGATAAAGCAGAGGTTTGTATCTAAATGGCTGGAACGCACCCACGTCCAACTGAAGGGGAGTGTGCGCTTGCATTGTTGTTGTGTGACATACCTCTAACAGTTAACTGCGTTACAGCCCACCCCTGCCCTGCGCTGCTCTGCGCCATACACTCATACGGGCCTTCGTCCTCGGCTGATGCCTTCGGAATTTCCCATGATGCAATGGCAGAATACCTGAAGCAAAGACACGTTTGGTTTATTGGCCAGCACATATTCCTCTTATTTCATGTCACACCCAGTGGCTCTTTGGCACATCCACGCACTGGAAATAATTTTCATCAAAAGTCAGCTGCACTTCATGAAAGTAATTCAAGCCAGAGAGTCAACACCAAGAAGAAATAGTTGCTTTGTTAAATTGAGTATGTGATGTTTATAAAATCAACTGTGTATATATCCACTTGTTGACAGATGAACCAATAAAATGCAAGAGTGAGGCAGCACTAATGCATTACAGGCGTGCCCACTGGTAAGAGTAGGGAGTGACTTAATTAATGCTTTTAAATGAGGTAATAGGCGCGCGAAGCTTCGGGGATCTGAGGGAATCGGAAGGAAGGCGAGCCAAATGTTATGGAGTGCTGAGCAAATAGAGAAGAGACTCACTGAAAGAACCTCTCCTCTCCCAGTGTAATTCCACTTCTGGTGAATCTTAGTCTGTAGGGAATGTCACTCTTTACAGAGCAGCCAATCACAGCTGGCTGCATATAAACGCCCTTCACTACAGTCGGCATGCTCACAGCTGGAGGATCTGCACAAGGGAGGAAACAAAGGTTAAAGGCTATAAAGAGATTGATGAGGTATGGGAGACACTGCAGTGTGGCTTTGGTGAAGAGGGATGTCTTGCCTGGAATGATGTTGGTGTAGGAGACGCTGGACAGCCTCTGGAAGCGGTAGCCCTCTTCGTCTTTGCCCGTTACCTTGATGAAGAAGCTCTGGGAAGGGGTGCGGAATTCCGGGAGACTCCACAGGCCTTGTTTTCCAAGGTCGGAGGGCAGCGGTACAGGGATCGTTCGCAAGGAGCGGCCTGAGCCTGACACAAGCTCCACATGGCTCAGATGACCTGGAGGCTTCAGGCCGGTGCATTTCAGTAAAACATGGGATGGGAGTCCTGAAGGACATAGGAAAATCGGCATGAGGTAATTTTCTGCACATGGTCTCGGTCAAATAAAAGGCAAAGAGCTAACAGACACATGCCAGACACCTTTTATCGGCCTCTCTCTCGTGTGGTTGAACTCTGTAACAGGTACGCTGGAGAAGCCTGCGCGGAAGTCGAGACTGCTGACTCCTGTGACCCTCAGAGTGTGACGCCCACTACAGCTTATCTTTAGAGTGAAACGTGTGAAGTAAATTCAGCATCATAAAAAAGTCAGACAAAACACATTTGTGATTTATTCACCAAAATAAATACCTTCAGTTTCCAGGCACCGGGTCTAGGAAACTTGAGGTTTATCACACGAGCTGAGTTGGGAATATTCAAGAGTTCTTTAAGGCCCTGCTCTACACCAACTACCCGACCTTGGAAGAGGAAACATAACAGACGTCATTTCAAAGAAAAACATGACTTTCTTTAAAAGCACTGATAATGCTAGGAGTAGATAAGAATAAATAGGAAAAGCAGGAATGAGTTTTCTACCCAAAGGATCGCTGAGCTCGATATCTGGTGCTGGTCCACTGAGTGACACCGTGACCTCTCTGAGGCTCGGGTCAAAGGGAACTTCCCAGTTGTTTTCCTGGGCACTGTCATGATTGGAGGACAGAAGGTGGACCTTCATGGCCTGAACTGTTTCCTCTACCCACTTTAAAACCTGGCAAGAGGCAAAACACAGCATTTGCAGGAGCACAACCAAGCAAGATATTCCTGAGTACATTAATCAAACTGTCAGAGAGGTAAACTTCAAAAGGTAGGAGAGGGACAGGAAGGACGCACTGGCCTTAACTCCAAAAGCCCCCACCAAGCCCTTGCTTTTCCCTGTTCTTCGTCTTTCGGACTATTCTTTCATCACAAAACTATTCATGAGACGGATTTTGCCTAAACAAAGGAAAAGTGAAGCAGCTCAGCTGTCAAACTGATAACATACAGTTTTCTGCACTCTCAAGCACGTATTCCCAGAAAAAGTGTCTCTCACAGTGGAAGCCTGTCAGGCAGCAGTCCCGCTGCAGCGGCGCAGGTTTTATTAATCATAAAGCTTGTTCCTCAGAAGACAAAGCGGAAGCGGTGGATCGGGTTGTGGGAACGGCCGTGGTTTTGAATTAAACTTAAGCATTAAACTGAATCAGGCAGGCATTTCACACTTTTCTGCTGAAAGGTTTAAGCTGAAGAAGTCTGATGAGGTCAGACAGTGACTCTCTTCTTAGTCATTCCACCACTTTGAGCAAAGATTACAGAAAGGTTGAACGAGCTGATTGTACATAATGGTAAAAACAGTCATTACTTAGGCTTTAATTTCCCTCAGCAGCTCTCCACAGGAATCTGTGATGTTACAGGATTTCAGTTTTGACAGGTGCTTGACCCTCTGGGTGTAATCATCAGTGAGTTACTGATTAAAAATGCAGTTTCTCTTTTGTTTTCACTCAAATCAAAACAGAAGCACAGCAAAAGCCCACTGACTTTTCACAGAGTCCTATTTCAGCGGTCACAGCAAACTAAATGTCGTTCATCGTCCAAACGCTTAACAAGCAGCTGCTGTCTAATATTTGTTTTCACCTCGTATTGAGAGGCATCACAGTTTAACTGTGCCTGTAATGAAGCCAAATGAAAACATTTCCTCGGCAGGCCCTTCAGAGATGAGGCCAACACCAACACGTTTTACGACACAGACGTAAAAATGAAACAGGGAAAGCCTTTGATAATTTAATTATCAGCCCTCGACTTCTCCTCTATCGGGTCTGCAAGGTCCTGACAGCAGCTGGTTCCTCTTGCCATTTTACAACTGGAAACAGCTGTAATGTCTGCCACATGTGCAGTCATCACAGTCAGAGCAGGAAACTGCTTAGAAGTGACCTACATCTATGTCTGTGTCTTATGCGGTAGAGCAAAGAGGAGTGGGCATTTCTCTGCCCTCGGACCTCAGATGAAAGAGAAGAAGAGCCCAGAGGTGGGGCCAGTTCCCTGTCTGGGCTGGCCTGCGGGGTCTAGAAGAGCCGAGCGCCGTAGCCTCTCCCTGGCTCTACCACTGGGAATGCAAAGGACCTTAAGTCCCCGTGAAACCTCATCCAGCGTGTCTCAGATGAACAGGCTTACAGGGCTGTAACAGGAAAGACCCCCTGCTGCTATTCATAGAACCATGACAGATGGGCCAGAGAAGAAGTGTTACCTAAAGCTGGGGTGATGGTGTATTCCCCACATCGATTCAGGTACATTACCTGAAGAAGAAAATGCGTAACCGTGCCACTGTAAGGTAGAACAGCTTGCCTCCAGACCTCCCAGAGGGCTAGAGGTCAGCTCTGTCTTTACACGGGTATAAACACAGCATTTACCGGATATTTGCATGAAGATGGTCCGCTCCAAATCAAGGTTATTAAAGTAAACGAGACCCAGACAGAACCCCTGCTCCTTCTGAGTGGGAGTTTCCACATAGAGAGCCTCAGCTACACGATAAGCAGTGCTTTTGTTTAGCCGGACTGTGGGTAAAAGTTACCTAGATTTTATGCCTGGCAACCATTACCATTGCCATTTCCCTTAACTCGCTGCAGCACCCATAATCAGAAAAGACCCCGAGGCTAATCTTATAAACAACTCATCAAGGTGCTCGAGTTATCCATGTGTGCACCAACTAGAAACACAAAACTAATAAATCTCAGGTCTTTCTTTGAGCGAACATCACATCACCCAGTAAAACATCACATTCCTCATTGTTCTTCGGCACTTTAGGGCAGCATCAACTGGAAGAACGCAGATATTTTAAAATGTTCAACACTTTAAAGACAGCGGTTCTCATTGCCTGTGCTCCGTGTTACCATTTTCACTCACTGATCATAACCAATCAAAATTTAAAGCGCGTAAAGAGCGCGTTACACAGAGCTGACAATAAACTGTTGTGCGAGGACCTGGAGCCAATTCCACTGGGCAGCTGTGTTGGAAGAAGCGAAACCATGAAAGATCACATCCTGGGATTAGAGAGTAAAATAAGCAGTCTGTTTTCTCTGCGCTGGCCCCCCTGGAGACCACAAAAAGACATTGTATATTTCATTTGGCTGCACATTATTAAACTGCTATTAATGGCGAATATTTTGGTTAGATTTGTACTACTTCTGAGGATTTTTAAGGGATTAAAGGATTTGCATTAATTTGGTAAAAGCATGCCACCCAGGAGCTAAAAAAATCATACAGGTTAAAAAAAGAGAAGCGACTGACAGACACTCAGCGTAAATCCAAGAAGGAAAAAAAAGCCTGTTTATATGAAAATGTACACAAAGACTATGTTCAAAATAATAGGGCTACATTAGCACAAAGCCATCTGGTGTTGAGGTATAAGGTCTAGACTACATTTGGTCCCCTGTTCCCTTAATACGACAACACTAAAATGACTTTTAAGCACTCCTTAAACAGCTGGTAGGATTATGGAGTGATAATGAAACGAGCTGCCACACACACACACACACACACACACACACACACACACAGGCATTGTATGTCTAGCTATATGCAAGCATGACTTGACAGGAAACAGACCCCCACACACACACACAAAGACCCACACAAACACATCTGAGTTCAGAGGTTCAGTGGGCCACCAGTGTGCAGAGTTGTTGGCTCCAGCTCAGCGCTGCCCAGCCATCTCCTGTGTTGACATGTAGGATACCAGTGTCTCGTCCAGAGGAAACTCTGGCTTCTTTTACGTCTGCTTGGGAAGTGAGCCCCGCTGTCTTTGGCTTCTGAGACTCGGCTCCTGTTACATGCTGCTTCCGATATAAAGGAACCACCGGCCCGTATCGTATGACCAGGAAGTTTAATATCAGCACTGGAATCATTTGATTACGCTAAATGAATTCCTCATTATCATCTATTATCGGTGGGTCAAATGGGAGTTGATGTTGTTCTGCTCCTGCTCTCCTCTGTTATTAGAAAATATCACCCCTTTCATATTCAAATACACTAGAGAGTTCCAATTTAGGGGCTAATTCATTATGTGTGAGGGCTTAATGGGGGTTCGGTGGCCAGTCGTCAGAGCACACGTTTACTCTGCCTTGCTCTCACCTCGTTGACCTGCTGCTTATCCAAGTGAAAGATTTGCCCAGAGGAGGTGGCGGCGATCTCTTCGTACGCCCTGTAACCAGGCTGAGAGCGGTCTCCACAGTCCCCGGTCAACACAAATACTACCTGGGAACGAAGAGGACAGAGGAGTTAAGAGGATTACATTTGTTGAGTGTTTGCTTTCTGCTGAGTCGCTTTCACTTTGCTCCAAATGCTCATTGTCATGCATCATGTAGGGGCTGAGACGGAGCAACTTTCCTGCACTCAGCTGATCCCGGGAACTTCTCTGGAATGCAGATGTTTTTTTTACAGCATTGCTGTTGTATCCCTTTTGTGACAGCATGCAATAAATGCAGAGACTCTAAAGACAGTGTGGGATGGGGCTCGTGTTTGTAGGTTCAACAGTGTTCCAGATAACATCAGTTAAATGGCATCTTGATCATTATGGGAGTATTCAGCACCAGTGAATACAAATGAGATGCTTGTGGGCATGTTTTTATTTTCTTTTAATCAGTTTAAATACCATAGATTTGATCAAAGAGGAGCCTGCATCTATCGGATGTTTGACATTGAATAAAGAGCACACATTGGACTGATTAAGTATGTATCAGTTTTGTCCTGATGTATAAGAGGCCTGTTTAAATTTCCTGCCTTGTACCTGTGATTGACGGAGTTGCACCAGTTGCAGAACATCTCTCTTCAGGCGATAGTCTTTGGCCCTGGCATCAGTAAACACATAGATAAAGGATCCAGGCAGGGAAACCTCCAGTGCTTTCTTTATGGCTCCGATACTCATTTCAGGGCAGTCGCCTCCACCCTGTGTGATAGAATCACATTTGCTTAAAAACTCCAGAAAAAAAATCATATATTTATATTTTTTAAATGTTCATTCAGATATCGTGTTGTTGAACACATCCATTTTGTGGAGAGACACATCAAATGTTGCTTAAATACGTTTAAATCACTCCCCATGAAAGCAGCAATAATTTACTTTTGAAAGAAGAAAGAACCAGTCCCATAAACGATGTGCCTTATATGAGTAAACATTTGAATAACTGTTCAATTCAGTACAATCTGGGGTTCTTAACATTCTACAGATGTGCTACTTATCATAATTACAGTTTTAGGGGCTGGCAATCCACATACTGTTCACCATAATCTAAAGGTTTCATTCGTACAGAATGATTAATTCATGTAATCTGTGTCTGAACCTGGACAAACAGCTCTTGCAGATCCTGCTGGAACTTCTTTGGGTCGGTGGTGATGGACACGGGGCCGATATCTGTCAGATTAAAAATATACATTAGAAAAAATCCCTTTCTATGAAGAAAATCAAACCCAGTCAACCGGTTCTGTTCTGATTTCTGAAGAGTGTATGCCTATACAGAACAGGATAATCATTGCAACCACAAAACGCCTATGGTCTGGAATTTTTAGAAGGGAGAGCGTTTGTTTGTTTCCTCTTAGCAGCTTTGCCCTTATGAGCAGAGGAAAAGCACACAGCATCAAAAACCCTATTAAGACAAAGCACATTTTATCAAGGCCAGAATGATGCCCCACAGCCTTTGTGCACCACATGAATATCAATCACACATCACAGGGCACAAGAGAGGCCGTGCTTACAAAATTACAGCGTAACATTTTGTTTTACACAAATCACTAAAAATCTGGCAACAGTTTGCACGATGACAGAATAATCATTTTCCAGACCCAAGCATGATGGATAAAAGCCTGTCAGGGCATGACACTTATTTGGATGTCTTCTGGGGCCAAACTACAGAACAGTAAACATTAACCAGTGCAGAGGGAATGCATTGTGTTGCTGCCCTCCATAAACACGAGCACTTCATCACAGTTATTACAGAAAAAGACCCTCATCCAGTCTTGTATACCTCATGATTTTGGTGTGTCATTGCTCCTTATTCCAACTGTCAAATATAATTTTGAAGTATCTTTGTGAGACTAATGATACAGAGTTTGCAGACATGTGTCAGGGCCATGACATTTCTAATTCATTCTCGGTGTTTTCTCCAGCTGCTTTCAAGTGCTTGTCGACCTCTCATGAGTGCCTGAGAGGAAATACCGAGGGCACTGTCACGCCTCTTCGTCAGCCACAGAGGGCTTCTCTGGGATCTTGGAAGTTTACAAGGTCCCCAAGGGCATAGGCGCATTAAACACAGACAAAATGTGTGGCGTTAGGGTAGGCAACCCCCACAACTCCCCCCCCCCCACCCCCCACCCCCCCACCCCCACCCCACCCCACCCCCGGCTGGCCAGTGGGGGGGCTACGAGGCAGAAGAGGGAAGAGGGAGGAGAGACAGGAGTGAGGTGGGGTGAGTGTGGGGTGGCGATTGGGGTAATTACACACAAGCAGACAGCATATGCTTCCCATCAGCGCACAAACACCCTCCCCCCATTGGAGCACTCTTATTTTCAAGCTGCAGCTTTCCCGTATAGAAAGGAAGATGCTGGGGTGGGATGAAGAGCCTTACCTGTCCCCAAGACCCACTGTGAGCTCACATATCCCCCCCCCCCTCCTGCTTGACGTCTTGCATCAGTTTCACTTCTCTCTACAAGTGGGCTTCCACTGAAACCGCTATGCAGCAGCACACTCTGTTACACGTTCTGAGATGCGTTGCAAGTATAAGTGTGTAAATGGCAGATATAAATAGCAAATCAGTGCAAGGCGCGGAAACTATAAAAATACCACGCTCTCTTTGTAGTAACGCAAGAAAGTCTTTTCTTTTGAAGTCAGTGCTCCAATAAATTATAATCATATTCATGAATTAACAAACATACGCATTCCACACATCCACTTTCACGAAAAAAAAAAAGTTTCTGAAGTTGTGGCTCTTTAGTTAAAGAACAAACTTGTGTTAAAGGTAGAAAAAGTACCTGGGTCGTGGAAGGGGACCAGGACAAAGTTTTTAATGGGTCTGGTCCTCCGGCTGAGCGTCTTCTCCAGGATCCGTGAGGCGCCCTCTATCACCTGTTTCAGATCGTCGTACATGGAGCCGGTAACATCGAACACAAAGGCCAGGGTCGAGGCGCTGTCATCGGATTCATCACCCGTCTCAACGCGGGGGTCTGCCAAAAGTCTGTGCGCGCATACTGAGAGCGCCAAGACTAAGCACTTTAATAAGGCACCGGCCATTTTCCAAATTTACTGCATCTGTCTTTCGGAATAAGGCGAGTCATATATATATATATTTTTAAAAAGTATCACAAAGTTTTAAAAAGTTTTGATTTCGAAGCCGCCCAAATGACTCTGGCACTGCTTCTAGTAGATTTAGAACAACGCGGCTCAGCTGAAACACTTCAAAATCCAGTGCTGAATACTTCCACGGGAGTACATCCGTGCGTAAAGTTTGGAGGAGCATGTGGACTGGCTCTGCGTTGGAGAGCCCCAGGAGAGCTGGTGCTCTGACGCTTCAAACGGGGGCGGAGATGGGTATTAAAAAGTTCCCGGGACCCAACCTGTTTTTTTTTCTCCTTTCCTTCGTGTGTTTGTGTGAAAGAGTGTGTGTGTGTGTGTGTGTAACTCGACCCCACTGTGACTTCCAGGCTTCTTTAACCCTATTCAACATTTCCCGTCAGTTTATTTTTCTCTTCAATCGCGGTGGGCCCCTGGAGACGCACTTTTTAACAGCTTTCCCCGTATTACCAGCGGGGCCTGGCGTCTGTATTTTGGACGTGTCGAGAACATTGTCTCAGTAACAGCCTCGTTTTTATAAATAGCCATAGTTTATATTCAGCTGACACCAATCTAATTTTATACATAGCCCACCCTGACAAATATCTCCTTGACATATGAATGAAGAGCAATGTCACCGTGCTTCTTTTCTTTTCTGCTGATGTGGCTGAAATGTTATTGATCATTAAAAATGTTATCCTCGTGGACTTGGTGCCCAGCTATGATATATCTTGTTTAATGTGATCAGACCTCACAGAGGAAGTCGCCACCCACCCCCTGATCTTACAAATGCAAATATGTCAGCTCCTTCCAAAGTAAGCTGCATAAAACCAGAACATTTCTTTTAAGACAAGAAACTGATTGTTCACATGAAAACACACTCGTGTTTTACTGCACTTAAGTTACACATGCTACATTTGAAACTTATGCTGAATAAAAAAAACCCCCGGAAAGAAACAGTTTCAGGTCAAGGCCCCAGACCTTTCCTCCTCTTGAATACACCTGCATCTGTCCTTCATGAAAACGGGGGGAATAAAAGACAAGAAAAGAAAGAAAGCGGGTCTGAGCAGGCCCGGGGAGCCCAGCAACTTTAAAAGACACGAGCCCCACCCATTAAACCCATCAATGCCAAGACGTCAGAGTTTTATGCACTTCATTGTTCATCACATAACTACACAGTGCAGGCTTATACCACAGAGCAAGCTGGCATGTTAGATTCTGTGTTATAAAGCATTACAGGCACTAAAGCTTGACATGACACCTTCCCTTAACAGTGGTACAGCAGTGCAAAACTGGACTGATAATAAATTACATTTTAATCACAAAGCATCAGGGTCTGTGCAAACTCGAGTTACTTCTTGAGAGTTGATTAAGATTTGTAAAGTTTAAAATATTACAAATAAACACATGAGCAACAGTCATTCTACAAAGCAGCCCCTTAAAGTTATTAAAAGCTGTTAAATATATATATATATATATATATATATATATATATATATATATATATATATATATATATATATATATATATATATATATATATATTTTAAAAAAATGAAAGTTTTCTATCCATTACAAACTAAGGATACAGTAATAGAAAAGATAGCCACTTAAATGCATTTTATTCTGTGCTCTTATACTGTCAATCAACAGGAAAATGACATTTAGAATTTAGTAAATTATCATTTGCATAAGGCATAAAAATCAGTGAAGCTGAAAAACATCTTAATGCTCAAAATAAAACAATCCAATGGAGAAAAAAAAGGCATCAATACATGCGCAGGTCTCACACAGAACAAATACCAAGCAGACAACTGCGACCACAGAGCTCACAAAAGCTTCACAGTCAGAAATGATGTCTGTTTGTGCCTCTCAGTGACCACGGCTTTGTGTTGCTGAGGGTGCTCTCCAAAGAAATACTGAGCTTCAATTTGGCTGCTGTGAGAACCGGGCTGGGTTGCTTGGCCGGGCCATTCGAGAGGCGGGGGCATCTCTGCAGCAGCGCGAACAACAGCAGGGAAACTGAACCACGATGGGATGCACGGGCTGCAAACACAGCAAAATAATCCATAGAAAACTCCGTGCTACTTCAAAATTCCTCCTCACATGAAAAAACAAAACAAAAACCCTGCTCTCTCGAGAAAAGGAAACCTCGGGGCGTGACAAAAATGAGAATCGGGCAACAGTAATGAAAAATACAGTGCAATACATTTCAACAACCTTTGATTTAAAAATAAAACTTCATTCCATATTTATGAGGAAATTCCCATAAATGCAGCAAAAAAGAAAAAGCAGAAAATAAATTACCATTATATTTACATTATATAATACACACTATACTGCTTTGTATCTTTAAGTTAGTGTTCACATTATCACAAAAGTAACACTTTCTTCCCCCCCGACAGATTCTCCTGTGGTTTAGAGTCTCTCTGTGTGGTGATGAAGCAGCAGCACAGTTCCTCTGAGTGAGCAGTTCACTTTGCATCTGCCGCTTTACAGCATGTGAACAAGATGCACACGAACATCTCCACAGGAATTCAGTACCTCGGACTACAAATACTCCAAAGCCCACAGTTACTCAAGGGTGTGATGCGATGCTGCGTAGTTGCAGAAGCACGCACAAATGACGGAGGGTTTTGGAGACAGGTTTGGATTCGCTATCACATCAAACGATATATTTGTTCACAGTCCGCTATTGGAAACGCAGATGGGCAGATACTTGGGAGTAGAAAAGTTTGCAATCCGCTTCTGGGTGATCGAGTTAAAATGTGGCTTCCTCCCATTATTGGTGTGATGGTGCTGCACTGGCATGTAACGGGCAGTGGGGGGAAGCTGAGTGGGATCCATCTGAGGTGTAAGAGGGACGTGAATGGAGCAGTTGAGTTATGATACCTGGTTGTGTTCAGAGCATGCTGGGTAATCACTAACAGAGCTGCTGTGTTACTACAAAAAAAAAAAAAAAAAAGTCTTCACAAGCTCACTTCACAGTTGACAAAACGCTGAGCAGGATGTCAGCAACAATTGGCAGCGGCCAGTGCATTACATTAGCCAGTGAGAGGAGGCCCCGTCTCGCTCTTCGTTCAGCGCTGCAAGAATATTTGATTGCCAGTAAACAAATGAGCCAGATGAATAATTCATAAGAACAAACTCAAGAGCAGAAAGTGGCTTCTTCACTTTGGTTTCAACCCGCAGACTGAAGTTCCTTTCTGTATTCTTTGCTCTGAAGAAATAGGAATTACACAGCATTACTGTGAGGCTGAAGCATGACCGGGAACTGAAAAATCACCCATGCGGGTAGGTATGCAGGTAGCAGCTGATTAATACCCCACTCACCTTACATTCCTACACAAGTCCATCATAGAGTGACAATGCCTGAACAATAGAGGGATCTGCCTTTGATCCTTCCTGAAACTCCTGCAGAGTCAGCTTCCCGTCTGCATTCTGCAACACGACACAAAAACAAAAAAATATATCAAGTTGAAGCCCTGTGATGCTTTTACACACACCTTCCAGCAGGGGGCAAAAAAGCATCTCAGGCCATGTCATGTTGCCCCTATTCTATGCTGTTGGGACTGATGTTTGGTTCAGTGCACTTGGACAGTCGCCACTCTCAGCTAATACAAATCACTAAGTGCTGCTGTGCTGCACAGTTACTCCTATGGGCTGATCTTGGCAGTAGTGAGCTGACAAACACGCCCATGCAGGCTGCGTCTCATCTTTCACTAAAGCTGAGTAGATTCTTGGAGCTGACAGAGCGGGCACTAGCACTGAGGGCTAGAGGTGGAGGAGAATATATATATATGATGTTTATAGACTGCAGGCGGTGTTAGTGACACTGTGATGAATACAGCTAACAGCTCTAAACTTAACAGCGTCCATATCAAAGCCCCGAGGGTGGCAACAAAGGTAGACGAAGGCCCTATTAAAGTTAAACTCATGACTATATCAATGTCAGTCTCAATGAATATCAGATATTGCTCTATCACTATTTACATCGCTAGTACTCAAACACTGACCTTATCCATCATTGCAAAAATACGGTCCACACGCTTCTCTGGTGTGTTTTCTTCCTCTGGCAACTCCACAGTGTTCCCCTACGACATCAGCAACATCACAATGCTTCACATGGTGTTTGCATTAAAACAAGTCAGGATTAGATCTCTAATGTTCGGGAAAACTTACCACCATCTGATATATGGCATCTACAATGTTCAACATCTCGTCTCGGGTTATGTAGCCATCATTGTCGAGATCATATAATTTAAAAGCCCCTGTACAAAGACAAGAAGTTAAAATATGTGGGCTTCATGTGGGTGAAGAGGAGGATAAATATTGTCACACTTTGTCACAGGTTTAAAAAGTAAGTCCAGGTTTTATTTGCCGTTTTTCTCTCTAGAAGTCTGTACTCCTGTCATTTAAATGTTAACAACAAGAGAGGAGACTCCATCTTCTTACATCGCAGCTTTTCATCTAGAGTCCCCCGGGAAGTCACTGACAAGGCCTGGATGAACTCGGAGAACTCGATGCGTCCATCCTGCAGAGCGACCGAGAGAGGGGAGAGAAAGAGAGTGAAGGGAAATGGCCCAGAGACAAGACGAGGCTCTCACTTCACACTTGCAGTGGCTGTACTTTCACAAACTCTGTCCTGTTCTTTTCATGATGTCCTTGCTGGATTCTTCTGAAAATGGGGCCAGACGTTTGCTCCAAGTCAGATGCTATTTTTTGCCTCGCACCTGGCTCTCTCCTGAGGTAGAAATATGTCACCTCTGGTCATTAGTAAGAAGAATGCTACTGGCTCAAAGTCTAAAAATTACAGCACGCAAACATACGACCACAACATACGGGGAGCAAAGATGCCTCGCATTTTCCAGTCATTTCACATCACGAATGGACGTGAGTGATCATTCTGTCCAACGGGGTAGGAACTGTCCCACTCTGAAATTTACTTTTCTCTAAGTGTTGTTAAAATGTGACTCGCTGAGCTAAAAAAAAAACCCCCAAAAAAACCAAACAAACCAAAAAAAAACCCACACAAAAAAAGACGAATTACACTTTTAAATCCACACTTTGTGCATCAAAGAGTGGTCTACTGACTTGATTCTAAATCATAAAAACACAACTCAAAGTTTCTCAGATGCCATTAATTCAAACCAATCCATCATGTTATGACTTCCTGTTTCAAGCAGCTGACGGAGTCTGTCGTCTTCCTACATTCTGCTAAGTCAGCTGCCCACTGCGAGTTTAGCCACAGTATTCTTTAAAGCAGGGGAAAAAAAGCCTGGTGTTTTCGTGCCCCTCAGGGTCAGCTAATGCTATCTCTACCAGACAGCTGACTAGACAGAAAATGCTAAAGTCATGTATTGCAGATCGCACAAGTCCCAAAAACTGCTAGGATCAATGCATTCTCTAACTACGGGGTGCGTAATGCTAATGAAGGTCACAGATAAACATCAGATGAAGGGGATTGTGTGATCTTCCTGACACAAAGCCTCTTAACTCAAGTCAATACACCTCCGGGGGGCTCAGCAGCTTCCTGCGAGCTGCTCTTCTACAGTTTGTGTCCCCAAACACAATGATCATGTACAGATACAGTGAGGTGGATTACTTCAGACAAATGTATCTATCTTGTTGGCTTTGCCAATACATCCTCACCCCATAAAGAGAACAGCACATTCTCTGGGTTACAATTATAGGTTATTATAGACAAGAGGACTCCTCTGCAGCTCGTTGCTCCTTTTTGAGCAAAAAGAAGGGGTACCTAGTGTAATATAATATCTTTAAGTGTAAAATATATCCAGGTTCTTTTTGTACTAATGTTGCCAGAAATACACAATGTGAGCACTCAGTGTGCATTACAGAAAGAATATCTGCACTGGCACTGCGAGACTCTTCAGTTGTATGTAATGTACACGTCCCTATGAGGGAATAATTTAATTACATTTTTGCCTATATTTTATGACAATGCACAAAACAAACAGCTCTCATTCAAAAACTGTGTGTATACAGATGTGAGAGACTACAGCTCTAAGGGGGAAAAAATACAACAATAATGGCACTGGAATAATAATTAAAACGAAAAAGATTACAACGCTTCTCTTTTATTCTGCTCAGTAGTCCCTAGACGTTCACAAAGAAAGAGATGCTGTTCTCACAAACTGACATGATCTGAACAAAAACCTCCAGATTAGCTCTCTCCTCAGACTCCTTTTATCTAACGGCAATGCCAGCCCCAAATGATCATATTACTGTGAACTAGCAAGGGTATTTTAATATTTCCCTACACTCCCTAAAAGGCTAATAAAACACATGAATTTATTTACAAACCTTATTTTCATCAAACACATTGAAGACAAAGGAGGCAAACTTTGTGGGATCTCCAAAAGGGAAAAACTGCTTGTATATCTTCTGAAAACCCACAGCATCCAACTGCCCACTTGGGCAATCTTTGATGAAACCTTTGTACCTAAAAAGAAAAACAGAGTGCACTGTGAGATGATTTTAAAAAGTAATACAGCCTTATGCAATGCAACCATATGAAACAAGAATTCATAATCAAGACTAGAATGGACAGCAGCAGTAGACTGAAGTCACCTCCTCACTCTTACCATAGGCATTACTGATTCAGTCTGAAAGAGTGCGCTAGATCAAAAAGGTAAAGTGCAAAGCTATTTGTCTCATTCACAGATAAGACGATCGCCTTAATCCAATAGCAAGCCCAGGGTGGTTAACTCTAATCAAATTACTCTCTGCTCCTCTTTTGATAATATGCGTGGCTGATAGATAAGTCTGAGAGCTTCCTCTTGCCCTCTGGAAATACCATATCTGGAGAGCGACTTAACATCTCTATTAGCCTAAATATAGAAGCATTTCATAAGCAATTTCAAGTGCAATCACTCAAAGGTAGGCAGTTTTCTTGTATGTCTTCATAAGGGAAGTCTGCATCCACAGAGTCTAACTACACAGGAACAGGTTAGGGAGCAAGTAAGCGAGATTTAGTCTTTACAAAAATAAATCTTAGATGAATAGTAGTAGGAGGAGGACATGACAGGGAAATAATAACACTCTAGTTATTTCAAGCATTGCAAAAAGCTTTTCCTCTTAATCAACAGCAAAAATGACGCAAGTTCACACAAGGGAGTACTGCGTGTTCGTCTCTGCTTCAGCTCTGGCTGTTCGTAATAAGACTGGGCTATAATTAAGGCCAGAGAAAGCGCGTTCTGATGAAGAATGAAGGCCAGGGCCGATCTTTTCCACTCACACTGTGACTCCTCACTCCTCTTAAACTCTTTTACTTTTAATCTGCCCGGGAGATAATGAAGCCAGCTCCTTACAGTCAAAGAAATAGGCAAGGAGCTTTGAGGAGCAGCTGGGAAAAAGTTCAGCGAGAAGAAAAGCGAGAAGAGAGCAGAACCACGAAATTCTCATATATGAATTATCTGGAGATATATGCAGGGGAAAAAAAAGAAAGCCTAGCTTAACTATGCAGGCTATAACCTAATTGGTATTCAAAGAACTGAACGCGCAATGCATATCGTAATCCACAGCCGACCTATTTCACCTGAATTCTTTTGTCATTTTTAATGCTTGACGGGGGAATATTAAAGAAAAGACTGAAGACAATGAAATGTGCTCTATCATACTGTACATACAGTGCACATGTTCAAGCACAGAGCATTACAAGTACAAAAACTAGTACATTTGCATTCAAATTCTCCGTTTACTGCTTTCAGGCACTGAAGACTGTATCATAGGTACACCCACAGTGAGAGAAAATATGAATTCATTAAATCACATCTAAAATAAATATTTTTATTCTGTCAATATCATATCTAGTTTGCTCTTTTTTTAATAATGCCAGATCAGGAGGGTCAAATATCAGCAAATTTTAGCTCACTGCAAACAAGCAAAAATAAATTAGCACTCCCATATTGATGCATGCGCTTAAAGATGCGCTGGCATCTGTTTTCTAATAAGTAACAAGACACTGCATGGCAAAAATCACAGTTTGGAAATGTGTTGAGAATCGTGGCAAAAAGGCTGTTTTATATCCTTCTCTGTCCAGAGGATAAATGAATTCACTGAGATGAATTCGAAGATCAGCAAAAATTATGTCGTCCAGACACTTTGTTGCTTTGCGTTTTGAGCCATTATGCATGGCAAAAAGAAGGCTTTTAGAAGGGCAACCCATCAATTTTACACACAAAGGTTCAGTTCACCCATCAGGAGCATTTCTCGGTCTGTGAAAGCACATCTTCTGTGGTTTAAAAGGAACTTTCTAGAAAAAAAAAACTGAGTGACTGATTATGTAGTTTGGATTTTCTCGACTTTAGCTCGAGCCTTAAAATTTAACAAAAAGCCTGTGTTGCAAGCATTGGCATGGCAATGGCATTTAAGAGGAGAAAGCATTTAAGACGCAAGTGCAGTCTAATGGAAGGTGATTTTCTGTTGCATTATGGGAAATGGATAAAAGGGTAGGGCGGACTCGGCTGCTTTAATTTTGAACAGTTTTTACATTTTTTCCTCTTTCAGATGACTCAATCTTTTTTTAATGCAATGCTAAAATCACTTGAGTACCTCAGTGCTGCGTAAATAAGGATCCCCCCCCCCTTTTTGCAACTCACAAGGAATTACCATCTTAGAAAAGCATCTTCCAGTAATTTAGCACATCTACAACATTTTCAAGGTTTCAAAATGTGAGAACGCCTGACTACAGTGTCTATAGTAGTATTTCCTCATACCTGTAAATATACTTGTATGCAAAACTAATCCAGTGACCTTTAAGCAGTTAATGGCAACAGGCCAACAATTAAAAAATAAATTCTTACACATGATAAAATAAAAGAGCTCTAATGACGCAGTAGTGCATTTCATCTTATGATTATTATTACAGCTCCACAGTGTTTCAGTTTTAATGGCTGAATATTTAAATAATTAACTATTTATTTCAAGTGCAATCAATTGTGCATCAACCAGACCGCCACTTAACTGTAACATTAAAATAACAACGGCAAGAATAAGTCAGACTACTAAGCCTGCCCCATTTTTTGTTAAACATTTTGCTAGCATCAAATTTAAAAAAAAGAATCATCATAAAACAACTTGATACGCTGTCTTTGCACAATTTCCATAAAAAGCACGGTTTAAACAGTGAAGTGCACCTTTACTGACATTTTGCACAGCATCCCAAACTTTGGGAAACACATCAACTATACAACAGCTAATTTACATATGCACTGTACACTCATAAACTGTAGATACAGTGGATACAGTAAGCACTGCACCAATGTGTAAACATGTTTGCAGTGTCAGCTGCTCATAATACGAATCACTTTCATTTGCCAAGAACACGTCATGTACAAGAGATCCTACTTGGTGACATTAGTGCTAAGACACACACACGTTCAGCCTGTACTTGAAGCGGTGTAATAGTGCAACTACGCGCTGTACTTGTGGGGACGTGACATTGTGGATCAGACCACTCTCGGGTGCTGGGACGAAGATAAGATATTTATTTTCTGGCACTGGTTGCATCTACCACGGTGGCTTGGTACTGTGCAGGATGTTTCTTTTGCTCCTGCCTAGCTGGCAGAGAACATCACTGAGCTATGGCATTTAGTTATTGATTTCAGGTAGGCCGCGGGCATACTAATGATGTTCCCTTAGAGGAGAATTAGAAAGGAGAATAAATTTAATGCACAACAGGCATTTATCTAACCCTGCTAATTCTTCTGTGTCTGTGCTTGTGCTCTAATTACACGCCATCTGGCATTCCCCCTGGTAAAATTCCCTCTCATCCCTCACACTCAGCCGTGTTGATTGCTACTGATCTTCAAGTGAGGGCTCGTGCAAACTTTCCTGTGAAAGACAGCGAGAGCGATGGCGAGCTAGCTGGCTGCACAGCCGGCGGGGTGGAGGTTTGGGGAGGGGAGGGTTTCCGCCCCAGTGCACTCAGGCAGCCCTAGAGACAGGCCAGCTCGAAGGCTCTGGACCTGCCAATGTCCAGTGATATCTAATGCCGCTGTACTACTGCTATGTGCCGTGGCTCCCTTTCCCCCTGCGAAAAAACTCCCCAACAGTAAAAATGAAGAGCAACTAGCTCTAAAGGCAAAGCTCTTTTCACGCATGTGGAATTAGGTCATGAAATGCAAACGCAAAAAGGAGGAGAACTAAAATGTGAACATGGAAGAGTCATCACTTCACTACGGAGCTCTTTCTTCTGATTTATGGTCTACTTTGATTTGGATTTTCAAAGAAATAATAGCCCAATAGCACCACCCGGCAAACAAAAGAGATGACTGTGCTCACGCTTGAATCATCTCCGCTAATGAAGAAAGCATTGTTTCTTATCCATCTGCCAGCGGCTGTCAAATTGTCCCTTCACAAAAAGATCCATAAATTCACACCTTAACAATAAAAACAGATTGCTCTGGGCCCACTTTTATGCGATATCCAGGCTTAAAGTGTCTTTGTTTTATGAATTTGCTTCGTTTTGACACATTGAGGTGCATGTTTTAACGCTGTTAACACAGACTGGGATCAGACAAAGGCTAGACCTCTATGAGCCTATCTTGGCTCAGGTCACAGTGACTAATAGGGACAGAATCTGACAGGAAGGATTACTAATGAGCAACCTTGTGTAGGTTTTGTGGCCAAGTAGTCATGACTGCCTGAAAGTGAAACAACCTTGCACCCCTGCCATTCCTCTGTTATCAGACATCCCTTTTGCAAACAGAGCAAAAAGGTTGTGGAGGAATGCATCATGGAAATGTTTGTATCAGTATTATCAGCCTTCAAAGTCATTCTGTCTCAGTTAGGCTTCAAAGTCATTCTATTTTCAGAACTCATCTGTCTTCAGGGAAGCGTGAGGGAGATGGCTCCAAATCCACTATCAAACCAAATCCAGCAACACTGTTTGCTGACTCAAGAAAACGAATCCTGAGAAGGGATACATCGAAAAGGGGGTTTTCCAGCTGGGTCAATGTAAAACTTCCTGACCCTTTTGAGACCTGGGACATGTAACAATGCCGACCTCGTCAATCTGTCAAAGTCACTGTGTTTACCTGATCGTGATGCACACCTTTCACTTGCCAAAGAACTGTTTCACTCATGACGACGACAGCTCTGAACATCGACTCTAATTGAGTGTGACCGCATTTGTAAAAATCTTTCTCGAGTGTGTATTTTTCCGTTTGTGTATGCTGCACGTCACTGCCCCTGCCCCTCGCACAAAGGCTGAGAGAGATAGAGAGTGCGATCTCCACTGGATGGTCTAAATCAGGAGTGCATCATAGGTAAATGCCTTTTGCAAATTAGAAACACGGCCAGCAAGATGCTATTATTTCTCACATTATTGCAGTTAAAGGCATTCTCCAAAGACAATCATGCAATCAGTGAGCCAAGCAATTCATGAAAAGACACTTTGAGTCAAAATTTTGTACCTGCCAATCTGTTAATACAGCATGCAGTTTGGATTTGTGGTGTGTTAAAAATGACACAGTATCTTTTATATAAAAAACATGAAGCCAGCACATTCAGATGCTGTCAGATTAATGCGAAGAAGTAAACCCGAAAGGAGCGTCTAACTCCAGCGAGCTTTGTCACTGAAGACGCTGCTAAATGCTAATATTTGACTAGCCCCACATCAACAAAGGAAAAGAAAAATCTCATTAAAAATGCATGCACACACTTACCACTGCTGCACCTCCTTCTCTGTAACTGTAAGAGAAATAAAGAGTGACATTAGCTAGATGCAAAACTTAGCATATCAGACACAATAGAGGAGCCTGGTAGCCAACCATATTGGTACTAGGCTTTCAAACATGTTTTATGCAACAACAACATAAAAAACATTAAGTTTCAACATGCAATTATTGGAATACAGCTTTTGTTTTGCTGAAAGTAGAATTCATTAATTCTAGTATATCCTGTATAGCGGTAGACAAGTGGGAGTAAACCCTAGAGAGCCACAAAAAGACGAGGAAAGCAGAGTGAATGAAGGTCAGCCACTGATTTAAGAAAAAGAACTGTTTATGTGGCAGGATGTGTTATCATGCCCACACAAGCACTACTATCTGCCAGTATCTAATCAACCATTCCCACATGCCTTTCCCTTGTCTCTTTACTTTCTCTCAAGTAACCAAAGTAATTTTCAGCCTCTTGGCTCCTGGGATTACTAATGAAAAAAAAAGGGCTGGAAATCAATAGCATTAGTTTAACCAGGTGGTCTTTTGAGAGGCACTCTGAACTCATGTTGCTGCTGCTGCAGCAAGCTGACAATAGATGCTGTCTACCACCACTTCTGTTTGGCCCGGGGGAAAGTAAAAGGCTTTTAAAGACAACAAAACGACAGTAACTTAATCACTAATTTCATCTACTGTAATGTTTAACCTTGAGCAGCTCATAGTCATGGTTACTAGCCAGGTAAAACACAGAGAGGGTAAAAAGCATTGAGTAAGCAAGGCTACATTCTCCTGTAAACAAAAAATAAAAAATTACATTATCCAGCAGTCTCGCATTGTAGGAGACAGACAAATTAAAAGAAATCTTCACAACAAATCTGGGAAAAAAGAAAAGAAACACCTGAAACACAAAACATGAAATTTACCCAATGTTTGTGATAATGCGACTAACCTCAGATCAAGAGCAAAACAATACAGGGACTACTGATAAGAAGCTCTGCATATATCTCCATCTCAATTTGTTCTGCTCAGCATTTTAACCGAGAAACTCATCCTGTGACCATTTTCTGGTCAATAAATGACAGGGTCAATCTCACTACTTTTAGCCAAGCCAAGCTAGCATTAAATTGGCCTCAAAAGCCATTGCTGCAGTCAGAAATTGAGGCAATTTACCATGGCTGCGATTTAATAAAAAACCGTGTTACATAACTCAGTCAGCGGCAATGGGCAATAATGCAATCAGCCAGTTGCAGGAAGGTGCGGGGCCCACTCAGTCGTTGGCCCTGCAGGGTCTAGCTAGAACACATTCAGCTTGTGCCTCCATCGCTATGAGTGTCATTGTCTCTTTTCACTTCAAAAAAAGAAAAAGAAAAAAAATCTTCATGCTGATACATGGGCCTATGCTACATCCTGCAGACATTTTAATAGGATTGCTGGTCCTTCCATGTAATGCCAGAACAGTCATTCAGGGAAGCATTTATGGGGAGAAGCGAGTTTGTAACTATTCCCTACTGTTTTCCACTAAAGAGCAGAAAAATCACTGTGCAACAGCTCTCACTAGAGCTGTTGCACAGCCTACTATTGTCTCTGAAGGTGTTTTACTGACGATAACAAAAAAAAATTCCAAAAATGTGCTCATAAGAAATTTTCTTAAATACAATAAAGCCAGATGTCAGCATTTATTCCTCTTAAATAAATAGGCCTCAATTCTGGCCTTGCTGTTGACCTTTTAACGCACATTATTTTCTGTGCAAAACATCCTGCATCTTTTACCAGACACACACACAAACAGAAACACAAACAGAGAGGCACAGGGAAATTTACTGAGTCCCCAATCTGTCAAGGACCAAAGGAAAGCATTGACTAAAATGGCAGACTACGCTTCTCATGGGAGCGCAAGAGAAAGAGGTAACAGGATGAAGGAAAGCAGAAACGATAGTCTCAAGTCAAGCAACAACAGTAGCAACAAGAGAACGATCACGCTGGGAGAGAAAAGCTCAGAGCCCCTCTCAGCGATGCTAACCAGATAAGATCCTAATTATACTATTCCATTCCCTGCTCAAAGAGGGCGGTTAGGGGGAAAAGCAAAAGAGACAGGGTGAAAGGTTAAGAGAGAATGAGAAAGCCAGTCAGACAGGGGAGAGAGCGAGAGAGAGAAAGGGACAGCAGCAAGCAGTCCAGCCCAGCATGAAGTCTAATCTTCCTCCACAGCAATTTCCTGCTACAACAGCCTTCCTTGGTTCTGCTGTGGAGAGACCCACCACACAAATAACACTGTCATTAAGCAGCCAGGGGATGTCAACTCCCACCCACACCTGCACACCACGGTGCTCAAATAATAATAATAATAATAGCAATGCTGTGCTCCAAAAATAACACACAAGTGGTTAATATAGTGGATACCAAGCAGACATTGCTGGTGGTAATTAGAAATGTGATCCAAAGTGATAGCTGAGCAGATGCTGGTAAGCAACGGCTGGTAAGATGGTAGAAATACAGTCAATTTGCACCCTAATGCATCAACGGGAACAACAATCGAAGATATAATTACAAAGTCACACCTTCGCTACAGTTCTTTATTGGAGGGTCAGTCCCGTTTCTGTGAGCCCACCCCATCCATCGATCTTGACGCAGGAATGCAATTTATAAGTGTAGCAGCACAAGCACGGCGTGAATTGATTTACCCTTTCTACGTTTAGATTTATCAATGTCTGTCACATTAGAAGTAGAACATACAGCATGTTTACAAGCGCAGCACATAAAACCACATACTCATCGGTAAAGAAAAGCTATCATTACAGCTGCCGCAAACTCTACTATGTCCTCAGCGTAACTTAAAGAACCCGCTTGCAACTTTTTACTCAGACTTAGCTGATCGCAGTCTGCGATACATTCAAAAATCTGAAATTTAAAACAAATGAGGAGATCATTCGCAACTGACATCTGCTCTGTCAGTGGTGAAAAATGTATAGCATCCCAAAGCATCCCAGCAGGCAGCGTTATTTACTCTTAAGCCTGTGTGGTGCACAGTGGGTGGAAAATGAGATTAGCAAACCGCAGCAATAAACTCTGTATTATGTATTCCTACTGCAAGCTGTATGTTCTTTAACCTCAGGCCAACAGGCTATGACAAGCTCGCAGAAAAAGTTTCTGCAAAGTTTTTCTTTGTAAGAACAAGCAAAAAACAAACACACTTTCAGTTACTCACAGTAGGTTTTCCTTGTCAACTCCTCCACCACCTCTGGCTTGAGCTTGCTGTTGGATTTACCCATGATCTTCAGCTCTCTTCGACGCCTCCAAATCCACGCTGGCACGTATCACCTGTTACTACGTCCTCGCCAGTCTGCTCCTCTGCCAAAACACGCAAGAGAAGTGGGGCCAGTTTAGGTGCGAAGACACGGGTGAGATAGGAGAAAGACACTTTTATTTGAGTTTGCTTTGACAGAAAAGGAAATAAAACACTCCCATTCACGCTGCGGTCATGATCTGCTCAGCCATCAGCACTCCACACAGACGAGTCAAACCCCAGGGGACCACGTGAAGAGGACCCAGCAGGTTGTTGAGTCTATACGAGCGCTGCGGAGCGCCTATGTGTCCGCCTCATTTCTTCACAGCAGCCCGTGGGCGAAGAGTGGCGTTTGGACGCGTTGCTACCTTCGTCCTTGGATACAAGAGTCACTCAGTGGCTGGGTTAAGCACGCTCGCTCCCTCACAGTCATTCTCTGTTCTTCTCACTCCTCCCACCCCTCCTTTCCCACCACTATCTCTATTGCTCAGGGTAAGTTACTGTAGAAAAAGAGTCCTCCCTCTTGACAGCTGAGATAAGGAGGTGTGTAAACTAAAATACAATGAACAGAGCTCGACTTGGATGCCCCCCGCTGCACTTTGCGCTCGCTCTAAAACGTTAGCTCTAATCCTTGGAATTTACACAGACACCACAGTGTAAAGAAACAGTTTTAAAAGGCTTCAGTAATAATTTCTAGGGGGAAAAAAAAGAAGATAACAGAAAGACGCCAAGTCTGTTCATGGTTCTACAGCTCTGATGCCAACTGAACAGCACAAAAGAGATCCGGTGCTGCTCTTAAAATAAGCATGTGAGCTGTCTACCAAGTTTAGATGTGTATTTGAAGAGTGACAGTTTTCTTTTTTTTTCTCCTCCATTCTGACTCATAATTCTCCCTCCTTTTCTAGCCTCATGACAACACGGCATGGTGATTTCTTCCTCTCTGTCACAGAGATGGGGATAATGGAATTTCTTTGTACCGTGGGCCGGGCGTTGGCATGCACTGACGGTTAACCACAGCAGCTGTCTGAGCCACAGAAATTAGAAGACTACTGTACGCACTATGCACCTTCACTGCAAACATCTGTACTCTGCGTCCACGGCCAGCGATGTCTTTGCGAGGGATGCCACGCTGGTAATCACCATTTTGCGTTTGCTCAAGCCTTCTGGTCCTGGATATTACACAGACACTATGAAAATAAACAAACAGACAGCAGTTACAAAGGGAATGACAGGCATGTGCTGTGTTTCATGAGAAATGGACTGGACTGTCACCTAGAGCCACAGACACATGGGCACTTGACTGGAAAAACACTCAAAACAAGACGACCTTTCTAGTGTCTGCCTAAGCTGCTGAGTGTAGCCAGCAGGCATCAGACAATATGCAGCTAGAAGAGTGCTGTCAATTTAACTGTAGAGGCTGCTATTAAAGTATTCTGCGTTAAATCAGCACAGCCTAAACGAGCAGAAAATGAAGTCACGTTGTGAAATGACTGATTCAAACAGCTGGCTAAGACAAAACAGCACAACTAAAATACATACATTCTCAACAAACGTATAGCCTGGTTAAAACCCTCGAAAAGCGCTTTGTTTTTATTAATTTCAACGTGTTTTGATTGACAGCAGCGAGAAATACATACAGTCGCGGCAGCAGCAGGTGGGATGTTGCCTGGCAGTACCATAGCAACCCTCAGTTTATGGCTACAGTGCGGGAAGCTAGTCATTGTACTCGAAACGTTTGGTACCCATGCTGTTCCGTGTAGCTAGTTGACAAGGAAAAAAACAGAAAACACACCTTTAAATGAATAAAGAAAAAAACGTTCCCATATAAAGCGGCTTCTGGTTACCTCAGCCACAAAAGCGGAAAGTCGCGGTGAAAAGAAATAATTTGCCCCACAGCAGAAAGCCGCTGTCCGACGCCGTCTTCCTTCGCCGAGTTCCGGAGCAAGCGACTCGCTGCTGCGCGGATGGCCGTCCGTGCTGCTCTGATGCCGCCGTCAGGGAGTGACGTTGCTGCCTCTGCTGCATGGCCCCGACCAACTCAGCTCAGTGCCAGAGACACTGACGTCGCGGTACCACTGGACACACACTGACTCTTTGTGTGCTTTAAGAGCCTTTACACGTGTCACCGGGCACATAGCGAGAGGTTAACTTTTCGACTCACATTCACATTATATGTAACGTTGTTTACAGGTCAGTCTGCCTGCCCAGTTTTACACACAAAAAAAAGAAAGAAAAAAAGGTCGAAAGTGGTGGTGGGGGTTTTCTTTATAACACTCAAATGAGCCGCTTACCCTTTTTAATGCCTAATCACTGCACTAGATTCAAAGTTAGTGTTTGTAACTTGAGAATTCTGAGTTTGTTGTTCAAACGGACAAAAATTAATTGTGGCAAAGGGTTGAATTAAAATGCACTAAGTTACATTTTTAGCATAAATATCAAAGTTCCTTAAGTAAAGGGGCTAAAACGATTCAGAATAATCTAACTTTTAGTCCTTCGTCGGGGTCAGTCAAGGTTGAGCAACACTACAATTCCCACAATGCCATTGAAGGCAGTCCTGCGTTTGAGGTAAAATTCCAAATTTACATGATATCTGATTTACAGCGTTTGGCCCAAATAACTACCGTTAATAACACTGGTTTGTATAAAGATCACTTTTTAAGTGTGAAGTAAAGAAAGGTTTATTCATTCATTCATTTATTTATTTATTGCTATGTTTAAAAATAGCTACAAAGTAATCCACTTCCATATCTGCACTTGTTTAAACTTTTCAGTATTCTCACACCAAATCAAATAACACAGAAATGACTAGCATTTGTTAATGGCGTTTCTCATTAACACATCATACATATTCAATGACTTATTTTCAATGACTTAAAAAAACCCCACCTAAAATGGCATTTTAAATGCAAGCTATTTTCAATGATTTCAAATGTCAGCAGCAGAGCAGCCCATACTCAAAAAAAGATCACCTGCCTCTTTTGCTCTCTGTTCTCTCTCTTTCCTCCATTAACAGTGAATTATCACACTTAATGTTAATGGTTGATAACACGGCAGGTAGCCAAGTTACACACTGAAATAGTTTTTGTGTTTCGTGATATGTTTGGTTTAGTTTTTTTAAAGCTTGGTTACAAAATGATAACATCAAGTCATGTTTGGAGAGACTGATCTGCTAGCTTGTTAAAAAGCCCATCTACAGTCTCAAAGCCTCCCTAGGGCAGCAAGCCGTTCAAACAATGGGGTGTGAATAAATGATGTGTGTAAGTGGGTCGTTACATTTTCAGCAAAAGGCTGCTGAATCACTGCTGAGTATGAACTTTAACACTCACAGGCCTTTGGTCAAAATTAAAATAACTTCACCAGAGGGCTTCAGGCATAATGAGAACACGAGTTAAAGCGTGACCATCATGGAAACGTGAGAGGGAATATTCTGAGGTCCCCCTGTTGGTGAATCGGCTACTGATGCCATAGTCTGCTGCTTGATAGGTATGCAAGTGCACACATTCTCTAAACATAACACAGTACATGCTATTACATATATGGTTTTATGTTATGTTCTTGAGAAGAAAAATGTGTGTGCTCACTGCTTTTCACAAGCTTTCTCGTCAGGACCCAGACTATCCAATAACTGTTCAGTGAATCCAAGTACTCTTATATTTATCCATCCATCCATGCATCTTCTCTCGCTTACCCAATTCAAGGTCGCAGTGGAGCCTTTCCCAGTGAGAAGTGGAGTACACCCTGTACTGATGCAGACCGGTATTGTTATTTATTCCTTTCATATCTTAACTGTGAAATGTGTTAAGGGCCACTTACAGAACATTATTTAACCTTTGCCAGGTTCTATAAGGGCTTTGTAATGAGTTTCACATAAGCAGACACACACATACACACACTCGACCGTGGAGCTGGAATGCAAGGAGCTTGTCTGGCATCGGGAGCGAGTTGGTTCAGTGTCCTCCCCAAAAACACTACTAGTGTGGAGGGCTCAGGTATCAGAAGTTTATCAAAGCTTATACATAGCTGAATACATGTATATCATTTATGAGTGGGTTATTTTTAGTAACATAAAATGCTGACAGTCTGATTCAACCATGGTAAACAAAGTATTGTGGTCACTGCGAAGAAAAATACTGTTACTACTGAAGATAGGCTTCGTAAGGTACTATATTAACTTCGTAAGGTAGGGTCAAGTTTTTGACCTTCACAGAGAAAGTCTGGGTTCAAAATCCAGTGAATTATGCTTAATAAAGTTTTCTAAAAATACAAGTTTCAGGGCAAAAGGAAAACGTGACTGCAGACAACTTTCTCCAACACATGTATCTCCCATAGAGAGGCTCGCCCGACTTGTCTGCTTTTCTCAGCAGCACAGTTTTGAAGCTTTATACAGACTGGTGGGATGTTTTTATTGCACATCTTCATATCTGACTGTGCACACACAAGCTCTAATGATAGATTTGCAGGTCTTGTACACATCCACAAAAATTAAGAGACATTTACAAATTTGACTTGAGAGAGATTGGGAGACATCTGTGTACAGGTTTGCAAATAAAGGTGGTAGAGTAAAAGCCTCATTATTCATCAGTTATTTAGGGAGTAAAGTTTGTTAGCCTTGGGGGTAGGGATGTGCATGATTTTCTAATATTAGTCACTGAGCTACAAAAAAAAGAAAGGTTATCTTTTTTTTTTTGGTTATAATATGATGGATGGTCTTGGAAGAATGCCCATCCCTTCTTGGCAACCACGCTTATGTGGTGGTGCAGTTGCTGCTGGTGTCAACATAGACTGTATTTAAAAAGTGGGCTTGGTTTCCGGGTCTGAAAAATGACACGTAAAAAGCGAAGGGGGGGGCGGTCGTTTTGTTACCAAAACAAGAAAGATTTCAGTAATCTCTGTGGGAAATACAAACCTTCAGTAGCTTGATCTATGAGCCCAGCAAATACTTTCCTAATGAGTTTTATGGTCTCAGTGGCTAGTTTATTAAACACAGCATGATGTTCATTCTAGAAATGATGTTCCTTGTTAAAACACAGCAATAAAGCAGCATTTGCCTTGGGGCAGGCCTACCTTGTGATTGGTAATTTCTTATCCTACGAGTGGGCCTGTTTGTGGCCACACCCAGCTACGGCTGGTTTCAAAATGCTAAGATGGCAACTATCACCTCAGCCTTTGGGATGAAACTTTACCAACCAATGGGTGAATTCTCAGTGGTTGCATACATCTCTTATGTACAGTCTGTGTGTGCAACTCATTTATGTTATTAAAACAAACTGCACAATCCACCCCATTTTTTTAAAGTTCCTTCTTTTCCCAAAATTCATGAAACTATCTTCTGTTAAATTCCATGCGTCTGACCAAAAGACAAAGAATCCACAATAGAAGGTCTGTGGCAGAAGTAAATAAAACTGAAAGCTTGAGAGTGGGATTGTAAATTGAGACACCATCCCAGCAAACTTCAGGTAAGGTGTATCCAAACATAGGCTACTATAATTACTGATCTGGAGATTGCAGGGCCCTGCTGGGAAAGAGCACAAGATGGGAATAAGGGAAAATGATTTCAGATACATTACTTGCTAAAAGATGGGGAAAGGAATTTTAATTGGTCTGAAGAAAAAAGATTAATGCGCTGCAGTTTCGTGTATTGATTTTTATACTGAAGGACGCGAGGACGAGTCATGTAACCAGAAGGCTCATTTGTATTTTTGCTCTCGATTCCTCTTACTCATGCTCGAGTCCAAACTTTGCAGTCAGACATCTCCATGCGTAGCTTATTAAAATTCAACTCCCCCGAGCGTCGTGTAAACAGATGTTCAGCTATTGGATTTGTTCATTAACAACTGCCACGCCATCATTCTATAGCCCGATAGGAGCTTTCTGTTAATTCATGGGAGGGTTGGATCAAAATGTAGGCAGTCTGACTTGGCCAGCTTAGTATTCAGTATCCTTCCCTGCAGTCCCTTATTGCAGTCAACTGCAGTTACAGTAGCCCCGTAGGAATAGAGAGAACAAGGCTGAGAAATAGAGAAAGAGGCCATGGCAAAAATGGGGCAAACTGCTCTAAGATTTTTTTATCTTTCTGGATCGTTTAGAACTTTAGAAGCCTTGTTGAGTTTACTAAACTAAAGTCTGCATCTTGTATCAAGTTCAGTCTAAATGCTATCTTATGTTTGTCTAATTTTAGATCACTATGTTGAAGTTAACTTCAGTAGGTATTGCAGCAGGTAATAAGGTAAGGTTTGCATTGTCTGGCTCTGTTTGAAAGACAATTGCATTACCATTGCACCACCCAGCTGTATGCTTATACATACAGTATCTGCTTTGTGATATCACAGACTTTTAAACTAGTGTTTTTGCTGCTGCTGTCGGCCTTGTGTGATAATTCTTTTTTTGTGCATATCTGTGATGCCACACATTTTAGCTCATAAAACAGTCTCGGCGCAGAAAACTCGACTGCCAGAGTGAGACATGAAAATTCTGCTCCTATAGTCATTTAACTTCCAAACAGGACAACATTACAGAATAATGCATTGATCAAACACCGCTTTACCTCACATCACGCCATTATTGAAACACATATTACAAAAGCACCTCCCCTGAAAATGATTGTTCATAATCACTTGCAGATTATAGCCGTTTATCAGAAACCACACACCACGATCATTAAGGCATCACCATCAGCAGCACAGTGGCATCATTAAATGCCGGCGCAACGTCGGCATCCCTGTGATATGCTGACATATGCTAAAACAGCTGGGGGGCTCCTGGAAGAAATGCCACGGCCAGGAAAATGACTGCACATTTCGAGTTTCAGCACCCTCCGTATTGCCTTGAAAGCGCTGGAAAGCTATCATATCAGGGCTGACAGTATAGCATCAACACAATATTTGTCTTAATTAGCAGATGGAACATTGAAAGGGAGGAGAAACTCCACCAGCAGGAGGAAATATTCTTAGGTTTACAGATTTTCCAGAGAGAGAGAGACACCCATGCATAAATTGAGGAAATAAATGTTCAGAGGAACGTCAATATGTTTGAGAAACAGATGTTACAGGGCCATTCTGCTGGTACTTTTATGCATGAAGGTAACTTTGATTCAGCATCTGATACATCACTGTGACAATTTTATAAATAGTCCAGTACTTAAGTCTGAACAGAAATGCAGCTTTACTGAGACATGAAAGGTGTGCTATATTTATGCGAGGACTTCTGCTTATAGTTACAGCTGATAACTTGCAGGAAAAAGTCAGGTCAGAAGATTCTGTTCAATCAGCCACTAAAACTAACATACTTGATCTGCCATCAGTGCTTTTCCTCAACATAAAGTTTTGGTGATGGACTGTCATAAAGAGGCAGGTGAACATTTCTGTCGTTGCTGTTGTTGTTGCACACACACAAATTTTTGCTACTCTGTGACAGATGGATGGAATGACAAAGAGCAGCAGATGAGCGACAATCCTTTTATGTACAAGCCAGAGCCACTCTACTTAAATGCATCTCAAAATTAAACACTGCGAGGCTGGACTTCACAGTGAAAAAAACCCCAGTTTACCAAATGTCTTTCCAAAATGTCGTAATGCATGACATGCAGTTTAACATGACTTTAATATAGTTTCTATCAATAACATAACTACAAATGGGGCACAAAAAAGTGATCTAACAGAGATTACTTTCTATAAACATTTTTCAAGCCATAAACGGCTTCCTCCTTCCTCAGTAATTACAACCAAACAAAATTTTCCTGAGGCTTCATCTGCTGTGCCCACTTGTGTATCGCATATGGCTAGATATATATAATTTAGGACATCATGAATATACAATTCATGCCCTCCTCAGAGTGAGCAGGCATGAGAATCCGACGACGCTCATCACAGTCTGTTGTGCTCGGCAAATCTAGCATGGCATTGAGGTTTTAGTGGAGCAGCGACACTGGTGTAATGCTTGTGACACCCAGCTGTTAATTCAGACTGACAACAGGCAGATATCTGGCCGACTAATGGCAGATGGGGCTTGAATCCTAGCTTTGCAGAGATAAACTATACCCCCAGAGGAAGGAAGGGGATGGAGAGGAACAGAGAGAGAGAACGAGAGAGGAAGAGGGTCAAATGCTATTTCCACAACATTTCGGAGTTTATGTAAGGCGTGGAATACATTCTGGTTATACTTGAATCTTTTTCATAGCAGGATGAGAAACCAGCGTTGTGTTAAAAGTCAGATTGAATCTGATAAGTTCATTGTTACTGTATCCATGTCATCAAAGTAATATCAAAGCATAAAGTTATATTTAAAATGGCTTTCCTCCACCAAGTGTTAAAAAAAGCACTAAAAATAGTTGGAGAGAAGAAAGTCTTTCTTCTGACCTAATTTAAACTGTAAAGGAAATTAATTATAGCCACAGACCAAAGTTATTAGATTGTCTAGTGTTGCTTAAATTGAGCTGTTTTATTGCTTACACTCTGAATCTTTGGCCCTTATAAATAAGCAGCTTAACGCTGGTTTTATCTCTGTCGTGAACATGAGGGATGTTAGTTTGTTACACTCTTGTGGAGTAGCTCCTGCTCCCTCCCAGTTACTTTCATTTCATCCACAGGATCATGTGTGCCCTCTAATGGCTACAACAGGTAACAAACTTCACAATCACTTGTAATAAATGCAGCACAATTCATTTGTTGTCTGGGAAAGGCCTATAAATATGGTGGGGTGTCTAAAGGTGGACTTTTGGTTGCTAAATAAAGCAAGGAAGCTGCCATCACTGCAAATACAAAAACTCTCGGTGGGTCGTCATAGCTTTTATCACTCAGTGACAAAAGGCAAGAAATGACACATATTAGTCATAGCACACGCTGAGAGAGCCAACCAATAAGAGCTGTCCTCTTGGTCTCCAACCCAAAAAAAAAAACCCCCAGCAAATAAAGCGTGACGCTCATCAACTTTGTCCCTACTGTTTACATAAACACATACTCACAGACTCTTGGCTCTGTCCTGCCTGAGTAGGAGGATCACATATTGTCCTGGTGTTAAAGCAGAGCAGGTAGACACACAGGAAGAAGGAGAAACATGGTTTTTATGACTCTGTTCTGTCTGCTGCTGCTGCTGCGGCCTGGCTTAAGCGCACTAATGATTTCTCCATTGGAAAAGGTAGGTGGAAAGCTGCGGGTGAACAGGAGCACTGCGGTTAGTCATTCCACTGCTCGGAACTTCTGCAAAGTACATTGAACTCTTCAACTTTAAGCTGTTTATCATCCTGCGAAAAACCCACAAGTTACAGAGAGTCATAACTATGGTTTATTGAATTTACATGCATACTGCTAACAAGCAAAAGTATCTTTAAAGTATTTTCATGGGTTTTTTTGGTGTTTGACTCACATGTCTAAATTTAGTTACACAGCATTAATTTCACTACTAGATGTAAACAAAGTTTTGTTCCTTTCAAAAGCCTTTTCATCACTCGACCAGTCCAAGAGTACTTTCCTATCCAGGTTCTTCTCATTCCACAGGTATGTGTGTCAATGGAAGCTTGAAAATACAACAAAATGAGAAAAAAAAAAGTATATACACAACCACTGGCACACAGACAGGTTATCATTCTGTGTCTGCACTGTTTTCTTCTTGGTCGCAGTAAGTGAGCGACTGCGTCGGTCAGCTGTGATGCCTGATATCACCCATCTGGAGCTACTGGTAGTGGTGGGGCCTGATGTCCAGCAGGTCCACAGGCAGGACACAGAAAGATACATCCTCACCAACCTCAACATTGTAAGCCTGATCACACACATGCAAAAGAAGTTAGAACTAGTGGATGGGAATGTTTACTGGAACAATCCGTAAATGGGGCTGTGAAGATGATATAGGGAGGAATCAGCAGATAATGAAAGAGGTGTTAAAAGCAATAAGTCAGAGACAGTAATGTGTTCTGAAGTTGTACCGTGTCTGCTGAATTCTTTCCATAGTCTGGCCTGGTGTAAGTGCTCCGCAATTCTATAGTCCCAATACACTGAAAGTGATGAAATATAGTAATTGGACTTATATTTCAATTTCCACCCAGGCCTCAGAGCTGTTGAGAGACATGACCCTGGGCGCCAACATGAGGGTGCACCTGGTCCGCATGATCATCCTGTCAGAGCCAGAGGTAAGTGGCTTTCTGTTATGACTCCAGCTCATTATAATTAAGTCACAAATGACCAAATATTAGATATAGCTTTTTAGCACAATAATCTGAAGTCCTACAGTGTTTGTGTAAGTTATTGTCACATCTATAGCTTATTAAGCTGCTGCTATCCATAGTGACTCTGAATGTGAGCAACATGATTAAAAGTTTCAGTGCAATGGGGAAGGGTGGGTCATATTCAGAGCCATGCTGCCCATTCCAGACACAATGTACTTCTCCCCAGCCTTTACAGCTGTGGATGCAAAGTTTTAATCCTGTTAAGGTACTTTAATTCTCTTGTTACATTTACCATGTTTTAGCCAGAGATCCAGCTGTCTACCAACATCACTTCTTCTCTCAGAAGTGTGTGTGACTGGGGCAGAAGGATTAACCCTTCAAATGACACGGACCCGCTACATGCAGATCTTCTACTGTACATTACAAGGTATGTTAACTGTCTGTATCTGGTTATAAGAGGATGTTTTATTATCTTGCAGATGACAAAGTGATTTTTTTTTTTTTTGCTTTACCATCACAATCAGGTATGACCTGGTGTTGCCTGATGGAAACAAGCAGGTCAGGGGAGTAACACAGCTCGGTGGGGCTTGCTCCAGTGAATGGAGCTGCGTGATTACAGAGGACACTGGCTTTGACCTGGGAATCACCATCGCTCATGAAATTGGCCACAGGTAAAATGGATAATCCACGAGACCTAAAATGTATATTTTAGTTTATAGCTGTGTCTGATTTGGGGCATTCCTTATTATTTCTGTCATTTTGAAATTATCAAACAGTATAATTCAGTTTAATTGCTTTTTTCCCCCCTTAAGTGAGTTTTTCTTTCTATGTTCAGTCAGAGATACATTTTTGTCTTTCCAGGAAATGTTTTCAATGTTTCCAAGAAATTCTTCACAAATCACAGACCCATAAAAAAATCTTTAATTGTACTGTGCAGTTTAATTCAGCTCATAACACTCACTATAGTCACCATACTGGACCGTGATTGACAGTTTAAATGGTGCTTTACATGCTTCAAGACTGTTTTACCATAATTGTTTGCTCTGGTATTCTTGGCAATTTAAAATACCTTTAAATGTCACCAGCCAGGGAATGTCATCTTTTCACAATCGCATGCTCACAGCATCTTACACTATGGTTACTTTAACATCTTTTATGCTTGATTGTATTTCACCCAGCTTTGGAATCAACCATGACGGAGTAGGAAACACCTGCAGCAGGAGTGGGTTCATGATGGCCTCTGACGGAGGCTACAACAGTGTGGATTTGACCTGGTCTCCCTGCAGCAGACAGCAGCTTCTTACATTCTTCAGGTGGGCCAACCTGTTCACAGCAGCTGTGCAAGAAATGCCTTTCATTTATCATGCACATCTGGGACTACTGAATATGGTATTTAATCTTAAGTCGTGCCTTCATATCTGCCACAGAGGTTGATCCTCAAAACGTAATTTATGTTAAGTCTTCAGTCTTTCAGCACGATAAAATGTCAGCACTTTGGGTTTTCTCATCTGTTGGTATTCCCAGTGAAGGGAAGGCGGAATGTGTAAAAGATCTCCCTGCAATGGAAGGATCCCTGCAAGACTGGAAGCCTGGGCTCTACTATGGCGTGGATGACCAGTGTCGTATAGCTTTTGGTAGCACTGCGAAAGCCTGCTCTTTCACCAATAATGACCTGGTATGTCACAGTCTTCATGGCACAGGATGGGATTTCACATCGGAAATTGACATTACCACATTTTCAGTTTGTTAACAACGTTTTTCTCCTTTCCATCAGCCAGCTTGTCGTTTTCTGTCTTGCCACGTCAATCTAGACGACAATAGCTCCTGCAAACGCCTCCTAGTGCCACTTCTGGATGGGACAGAGTGCGGTCCTAATCAGGTACAGCTGCAGGCACCAGAGAGTCATCACTTTCCCAAACAGTAGCGTGTTTTTCACGGGACGCAATCCTCTCTTCTAGTGGTGTCTAAAGGGGCGCTGTGTGTCTCCAGATGATCTCAGTTCCCCTGATGTGGTTCACGGCTCCTGGTCTGGCTGGTCTGAGTTTTCTTCCTGCTCGAGGACGTGTGGTGGCGGAGTCGCACTTCGTACCCGGCAATGTAACAACCCAAGGTTAACAAATGGATGCGTCAGTAAAAACATGTTGCTGAACTTCTTCTTAAGAACATGTGTGATTTTGGTGTGTCACCTCTAATTTTCAGACCTGCGTTTGGAGGGAATGATTGTGAGGGCCCAGATATCGAGGCTGAACTTTGTAACCAGCAAGTAAGTACTTACTGGCAATGTTTACATTGGGCCTCCATACAGTAGGTCAATATTGTTTAATCAATGGAACATTGCACCCAAAATCATTCCCAGCTTTGAATGAGCTTTTCTTAGTAGTTTGCAGCCCATAATTTCAACAGAAATGATTAAATGTCTTAGAATTACGGGAAAATAAGTCACGCACGTGTGAAAATAAGAGCATGGGACAAATCAGCTATTCTTCAAATTCAGTTTACTGCCAGAATATCCTTACTGTAATTTGGGCTTGGCAGTGCAAACTTGAATTATTAGGAAAAAATAACACTTTTCTTACCATCTACCTTATTGCAGCCTTGTGAGCGCACTCAACTTAATTTCATGGCAGAGCAGTGCTCCCAAACAGATAACCATCCCCTCTACCTGCCACCAAACAGTGCTTCCTTCTACACATGGATCCCTGCATTAGGCTTTACACAGGGTAGGTCTAAGCAAACTTGATTTTTTTTTCTTTAGAGCAAAATGTGGAAAAATGTGTACACCTAACATTTCTTATTCTTATCCTAACCAGGGGATGAACAGTGCAGATATATGTGCCAGTCAGATGGAGAAAACTTCATAGTGAGCCGTGGCTCTCAGTTTGTGGATGGTACTCGCTGTGAGACAGACAGCCCCCCTCCATTCGGCGCTACAGCAGCTTGTCTAAGAGGCAGATGTCAGGTAGGGATGGGTTAATGAGGCTAAATATATCAGGGATCAAATGCCATATTCCTCTTTCTGTGCTCTTTCTTTTATCTCTGATCAGCTGTTTGGCTGTGATGGTGTCCTGCACTCTGGAAAAGTAAGGGATATCTGTGGGGTGTGTGGTGGAAATGGGTCTTCCTGCAGGTTGATATCTGACTCCTACAGTGGTGGTCAGGCCAGAGGTAACAAACCGAGTGCCATTCATTTAAGTTATTTGTAAAGCAAATATGATGGTTTCCTGCTTTTGAAATCTTACATAACAGCAAATTTAATGCCTTTGGGATGTGAAAGGGTTTTTTTTCTTTACCAGTTTGAACCAAATGATTAAATGCAAGAGCGATAAAAAAATAATTAATGGCATTAATAACTGCTGTACTATCGTGCATCAGTTATAAATCAGCATTTTGTTTTTGTTTCAGAGTACATCACCTTTGTCTCGGTGCCAGTGAATGCCACACAGGTTCATATTGTCAACAGGGCACCCCTCTTCACTCATATGGGTGAGTGGCATCACTGGACAGGAGATTTACATTTCTATAAGACCACCTTAACAGGATTAAAACTTTGCATCCACAGCTGTAAAGGCTGGGGAGAAGTACATTGTGTCTGGAATGGGCAGCATGGCTCTGAATATGACCCACCCTTCCCCATTGGATGAAAACCGCCTGGAGTACCGAATCCATCTAACACCTGACCTTTTGCCTGAGATGGAGGAGTTGCTCGTGCCTGGGCCTCTGCAACAGGAGATAAAAGTACAGGTCAGGAGTGGAAACATTACTAAACTGTTCACGGGGCTTTGTGCAACAATTATAGTGATTTGTTTTTTTTTTTTTCTCACTGTAGATCTATCGCAAATATGGAAAAGAATACGGAGAAAAAACAAATCCGAACATTAGCTACCAGTTCTATGTGCCTACCAGAAACAGCAGCCAAATGGATGTCTTACGCAAAGGCAAATGGTCTGTTTTCACAACACCCTGCTCTGTGTCTTGTGGATCAGGTAAGTAACTTAACGAAGAAAGTGACAAAAGAAATACTGTTGATGATGGGGATCATTTGAGACCTTGAGAGACTGTGTAGTGTTTGCTTTTTTGTTTGGGAAACAGATGTCTTTTGCAAGTAAGATGCCATATTGAAAGCATTTGTATAATAGTATTTAGCAGTGGCTGTCAAACTCTGGTGTGCGCTCCCTACTGAGAGCTTAGATTACTGGGGAAAACAATGAAGTGGAACTAAGTTGAATGAAAATCATTTAGTTGGCAACATAAATAAAAAGGTTGCTAACGCTATAATAGTAATCTTTACTTGACTAAAGTTCATATTTTGTTGCTAAAGAGTGACAAAACGTGTACCAGTCTCTGGTGCAATGTTAACAGCACATCACAATTCTTCTACATGATAAAGAGATGATGCTGTAGTAAATGAAAGAATACAGGCCCAGACTGTCTTGTTAATTTACAGATAATGTCCTACTTGTTTATTTTACTGTGAATTTTTCTGTCATTTAATTGTTTATCTGTTATTTCACTACTTTGGTGTAGCATGAAGGCTGTGGGGGAGGTCTTTATAAGTAGGAAAAGTTGTAAAATTCATGAAAATACAGTTAGAAGTCCATAATTTACACCCTGGATGAATTGGGGTCTTTGCCTTATGTTTGACACCTGATGTAGACTATAGGAGGCTACAACTGTTAAATCCAAGGTCTTGTAAACGTTTGCCTCTTCCACCTTTCACCCCAAAACAGGTGTTCGGAGGCATGTTTATATTTGTGCAGATGAAGAGACCAGCAAACCTTTGGAGGAACATGATTGTTTAACACCCCGTCCAACCACACCGCTCTACACAACCTGTAATCTTGCACCCTGTCCCCCCAGGTTGGGTTCATACTCAGCTTCTTTTGACATACAGTGCTCAGCACAAACTAGCACATGTAAAATGTACTATTTTACAGATGGACTGCAGGGACGTTTGGGCCTTGTAGCGCTTCTTGTGGTGGGGGAGAAAGAGTGCGTCCTGTAAGGTGTGTTCAGAAACATGGATCTGATGTGGTGAAGGTTCCAGATTCGAAATGTCCACCTGATACAGCTCCACACGCTATTGAAAAATGTAACCTGCAGCACTGTCCTGCCAGGTATGACGTCTGCATTGTAATGCTGATTATTAGATTCACAGAGTGTGAACAGTTAACATCGTAAATCTTCTGTCTGTGCGTTTACAGATGGCACGCGTCAGAGCCAGGGGATTGTTCAGCAATCTGCGGGCCAGGAGAAGCAAAACGGATTGTATCATGTGTCCGACCTGAAGGTGGCGTGGATGTTGAAGTCGATCAAAGTTTTTGTTCAAAGCAGATTAAACCCCCCGATTCTGTGCCCTGTGTGGTAGATGTGTGTCCCATTGGGTGGGAATCAGACCGAGAGGTAAAATCAACGATAACTTGAACTCCAGTGTTTTTTAAGAATGTGAAACATCTCTACAATTGTTGTCTTTCTTGACCAGGAACAACCCAGTCTAAAGTCTGGTTTGTTACCACGCTCTAGTCAGCCTCGTGTGTATGTGTGGAGCCCTGTTATTAGTCCGTGTTCAAAGACCTGTGGCAATGGTAAGTCCTCCTTTAGTCAGAAACAGTGCTGTCTACTCAGATGTAGTAACTCAAAGCCCACTGATTATGTGCTGTAGGAACTCTGCAGGTGTGGTTTTCTTGTGTGGACCATCAAACCACACTGGGAGTGCCTGACTTCCACTGTGATGCCTCTACTAAACCTCATCCCAAGTCTGAGATATGCAGCACCTTACCCTGCCCTCCTATGTGAGACACTGTAGTAACCATAGAGATGTGTAGAAAGTAGGATGCAGATTTGAAATAAATGTTGTAAAATTACAGGATATTTTTCTTTTAACAACCAGGTGGCGCTCTAAGCAAGGAGTCTGCAGTGTTACGTGTGGAGGAGGGGTAGCAAACAGGGTGCTGTACTGTGCTCGGGAAGCAGAAGGGGAGGAGGTGGTTGTGGAAGATTCGGAGTACAGTAACTTTCCCAAGCCCACAGCAGTGGTATCATGTAACACTCACAGCTGCCCAGCAAGGTGATGATCACACAAAATGCAAACCTGAAATCGATTTTTGCAACAGCAAAAAAAATAATCAACTCCCCACCACTGTCACTTGTCCAGGTGGAAGGCATTCAGGACGTTACCCTGCTCAGTCTCCTGTGACCTAGGTGTAGCTCAGAGGGTTGTGTCTTGTGTCCAGTTTATCCACGGCAAGGAGAGCGTGGTGGCAGAGGAAAACTGCCATGCAGCTGTCAAACCAGCCATCACAGTGCCCTGCTTGGTGCAAGTCTGCACCTTTAGGTGGGAGGTGAAGCCGTGGAGCCAGGTACGTCACAAGATGAGGATGGCTATTAGATAGAAATGGGATGAAATAATCTCTTTTGAAACAGTTTTTTTTCTCCCCTGTCCACTGCTTCGCTGAATACCGAGCACTATATTGATGTCTCATTAAGCGTGATATTGCTAAAATTGTGAAATTTCCTTGTCATAAGTGTTGTGTTTCTCTCAAGTGTTCAGTATCCTGTGGCTACGGTATCCAATCCAGAGCTGTGTCTTGCATGGGCCCCTCTAAGCCAGAGCCCCTCAGCCCCCTGATTTGCATGCACATGCCCAAGCCAATCACCATCCAGGGCTGCTACACGGGCAGCTGCAGAGATGTGCCATCCACACCAGATACAGCCACTCCTCTGCATTCCACTCTAAGCCCTAAAAACATATCACAGCACCGCATACGCCAACTATCTCCTAGTCCAACAGAGGCCTTTACCATCCCAGTGACCCCAGTGGCTGCCACAACACTCACTCCAACCCATAAATCAAGTCAGTAGGCATAAATACTTTAAGAGCTCACGAAGAACCGAAGGCAAAGCACTATTATTAATATTATAACATCTGCTCCTGTCTAGGTGCATGTGGACAGCTACTGCTGGAGGAATCAGGCACAGTGGATTTGACTGATGTGACAGATCGCTGTGTGGTATCCATAGGCCGACCCTTGGATGAGGTCATTCACATTAAAGTGGTGTCCAGCTCCCTGGACTGCAGAAAAAGTTGGTTCTATTAATAACACTAATACTGCGACTTTCTGTGCAAAGGCTGCAGCAGCAAAGTAAATGCAACTCTGCGTGCGTTTTTACAGAGGAGTATGTGGCATTTTTCGACCGACTGGCATTTATGAGGAAGTGCGCACATGTGGGAGGTACTGAACTGACCACCAGGACAAATGTCCTGCTGGTGCGTCAAAATCTGCTCACGCCAGGGAGCGGGGTTGTGTTTACATACAGTTCACAGAAAAATAAGAAGAGGAGCCACCATCAAGGTAAGACGGTGCTTGAACAGAACTAGGAATTTTTTGCAAAAGGACTGTCAAATATCATGAAAGATAGGATTATGATTAATGAAAGAGCATCCTTCATTTGTTGTTTGAATGGATGCAGCAACAAGTGAATTGAAACTTATTCACTTAAACTGAATTAGAGACTTGCAAGCCTGTACACAAGTCTTAAGCCACCCCTCACTACTTGTGCAAAGAAGGTTGTTGTTTGGTAGCGTTTGCATGTGTGTCACTCTCTTTCTACAGGGGTGCACAGTGGGGTCATGTTAGCAATCCATTAAAATTTACGTTACATCCACCGAGATCTTCAACTGAAGTTAAAGTTAATAATTTGGTTGAAAATTGACAAAAAGCCATACAAGTTAGAAACTATGAGTCTTTGGTGGTGTGCATTGTCGACATATAGAAACTACCATACTAAGATTTAAAATATAGTGTCTCATTTGACCTCTGACCTCTCCTTAAAGCTTGATAGATTGATTTGAAGGTCAAAATGATTTAACACTGCCGTATATTTCTTACTGCCTTTGTTTACATTGACAACATACGGGTAAATAGGGAAAGATACGTGGGAATTTTAAATATCATGTTACTTTGGACCGCTGACCTCTTGTTCGAGGTCAAATGAGGTCAAACTCTCCAGTCATTAACAAATCAATACCTATTATCCATTACCTACTCCTAAATAACAAAAGCCTGCACTTTGCACTTGTTTTTACTTGAATACATTTGTAGTGCAGTATGTTTAAAAAGAAGAAAGAAAACTAATTAATACATACAAAATTCATTTACCATTTCCTTAAAAGTAAATACTGCCCAGAGAGTGAGCTGATTGAGGTTGGCACTCTTATTTTCCTTCAAAAGAGTCGGCTGTATGTGCAATTTTCAAAAGTCATCATGAGGAAAAACTGGAGGAAATAGGAATCTACTGTTCACTGAAGCCTCATTAGAAATGCTCTCAGTGGAAGAGTGGCTTTCAAGAAGCCATTCTTAAGGAAGGGAAACATGGAGACAATTTTGAGCTATGCCAACTTATACAAGAAATGGACTGATGATCAGTGCCAGCAGGTCTGAATCTAAACCAGAACTATTTAGTTCAACTTATTGTCAGCATGTCAGAGGTCAGCAGAGAGGTGCAACAGTGGATCGTGAATTCACCTCCCCAGAGCTGGGACCTCAACATTATTGAAGCAGTGTGGAATTATTTTGGCAGACAACAGATCAAAACTTCCAAAGAAGGGCTTTGAATCTCCTTCAAGAAGCCTGAAGAACTATTCCTGAAGACAACTTTAAATTAAAAGAAAGCTTGCCTAAGAGGGTTTAGGCCGTGTGGAAAAATAAAGGTAATAATACCAAAACTAATTAGAAATGTACAAGCACTGTTTTATACCTTATATAGTGTATATATTACATGCGTGCATGTTTGCACATCTTCAGTAAATTTCGACACCTATTTCCCCATTTTTCCTAACAAAATATCAAGGAGTGAGGTTTGGCTCAAGACTTTTGCACAGTACTGTATGACGCAGTGCGAATACTTCCACAGTCTAACACAATCATAAACAAAAGCCTTGCAATACATAACGTCAGATGAGAATACTGTAAGTTTTTTATACTTTTGCCTTCGATAGAGTGAGACTGTTTTAAGATTTCCAGCTATATGTGCTGTTTTGCTCATATCCTTTCCATCCACCATGCAGGTGGGAAGGACGTGATATTTTAGCTATGAACAATCAATTCACAGCTATAATATTCCTTGTAGACAACTGTAAATTTTATTGCAATTGCACTAAACTGCACACAGACTATAGTGATGATAACTTGTTAACCAATGATCCAATGCGCCTCATATTTGCCCCTCAGATTGTGACATTCAGCTGTTCTCCCCCAGCGGTGTGTTTGAGAATCCAATAACGTCCAGCACTAACCACACCTGTCGAGTGCTCATCAACGCCCCTCCCTCAGTGAAGATCAGAATCCAAGCACTACACATAGGATTAGTATTCAACACCACAAACTCCCAGTCTACATACATTATGGTGCGAACAAGCTCTCTAACATGTGTTGGTTCAATATGCTGCATATCTTACAAGGACAAAAAGCGCACGAGTATAACTACTGCAATATTCTTGTTGTGTTGTTCAGATCCGGGACATGGATGTCTTAAAGACCAACGTGTTTAAAGGTAACCAGCTGTTTCAGTGGCACTCATCGGGAAATATGGCTGAGGTTGAATTTCACGGAGACTACCTGCATTCTGAAGGAAGCTTCAGAGCTCGATATTCATTTGTGCGCCTTTGATACCAGATACTGTTTTTGACAATGTTCACTTGTGCTCTGTTGAGAAGAAAGAGTTAAAGGTATAATATGCAGCAGTCATCAGTTATGTGATTTCTATAAACTGAACACAACATTTATATTTGGCCCCTCCTCTCTGGCTCCACAAAGCGAAGAGGGAGCAGCGGTGCTCTCGCGAGCTGAAAAAGGTGAAAGATGAAAAGGAGCGGTGTTAACAAGAACGAAGCTGTGACTCAAATAGCTGTGAAATGAAATGTTATTTGTGATAACGTGATTGTTTCGCAGCACTTTTCATTCTAAATCGCAACTGTGAAGGGAGGTGCTGCATTGCTGGGTTTTGTGGGAATGCACCTGAAGCGCATGCTCCATGATGGCTGCTGTTGCCTCTGGCTCCGCTCAGACCCACCGAACAGAAGGACCTCTGCGGCTTTTTATGACACGGACAGCGGAGAAGACAGACAGTGACAGTAATGCCCCTCGTTCTACATTTTTACAGAGTCCTGCACTCACATTCTGAGTTGTTGGTCAGAGACTACACACCCTCTGTACAAAGGCAACACCCCTGAAAAAGGAAAATAAGAAATTACAAGAAGGCTGTTTCCCTGCAGATTTACTTACCACCGTACAGTTCTTGTGGTTCATAACTGCATATTATATCTTCAAGTGAAAGTGAAATGAAAAAGGATCTTTAAGTAAGATCCTTTTTCATTAACTGTTATAACTATATGCAAATTATTTTGACCTTAAATAAACAATAAACAAACCAAAGCACTCAAAATCTTTAACTTAAGCAAGGACAAAGTCATTTGGAAGATAGCACACAGAACTGCTGAAGTATAAAAAAGGAGAGCGTACTTATACTATTACAGTTAGTAAATAATGCTCATCTAAAGTTCACACGCACACACACACACATAAACACACACACCTATATATAGCTCTATCTCAAAGGCAGTACACTGATAGTCACACGGTAAACTTCCCATAATTCCTTTAAAAACTGGTTTCCCCATAGCTCCAACACACTCAGTCCATTGCACGTCTGTGTCAGTGTGGCATTGTTCCAGGTTCAGCTACAGCCACAGCCCAGCGGGGGCACAAAAACACCGTGCCAGGTTCCTGTGTGGGATCACTGCTTGGCTGTAGCTGTGTCTTCCAAGAGAGCTCTCATGTCCAACAGTGCTTCCTCTACAGCCTGGGCAAAGTTGGCAGCATTTGTCTCCTCGCAGCTGTTAAAGGCTGTGATGGCGACGTTGATGTGCTCATCCATGGGATTGTAACACACTCCATAGCCATCTGGCACCATTGGACCAAAGCACATCACACAGTCTGTCTTGGAGCCAACCTGGACATCGAGACGGGAGGGATGAGGGCAAACACACAAGTAAACAAATATTACAACACATTATCATTCGCTCAGCAGTAACAGACTGGGGCTTTTCTTAGATGCAAATATACCTGGCTGGTGGAGAGATTAAAATGATTAGCCACAGCATAAGAGGTGTCCATAAATATCTCAGGTATAGAGGTCAGGTCTTCTATGCTCTGCCTCTTGAGCCCAAGGAGGTGTCTGTCAATGGCCTGCCCATGAATTGCCTGAAAAAGCAATGGTGAGCATGTTAAAGTGATATTTATCAAGTAGTTAAAAAGTGGTTGTTTTGGGGATTCCAGCACTCACGTTGTACGTGTTTTCTTTATGTGTCTGAATGGCCTTCTGCAGCAGTGCCAGCTTCTCTGAGCTCTGTTTGAACATTTACTGCTCAGTTTTAACCATGACATGTTTTAAATGTTACATTGCTTATGAGATCCCATCATTTTTACTAGTACCTGTTTAGCTGGGTCTTGCATTGCCTGGACAAATTCAAGCGAGTCTGCAGTAGTTGAGCGGATTGCATCTGTTCGCCCATATTTAAACATTCTTAAGGAAGCACTCTCATAGGTAGAGCAGCAAATATTATAGATCCTGGATTGAAAAAAAAAAAAAAAAAGTATATCATGCGGTGCACTCAGTGTCTGCATCCCACGGGACCTTTTCTCTCCTTTCAAGAGAGCGGACTTCTCACCTGAAGTACGCCAGCTGAAGAGCCATTTGCACAAAGGCATCTGGACTGAGCTTATGTTTCTTTGGCACATTTTTTCCAAAGTGAGAAAACACAAGCACTTTCACATCCAAGTCGTGTACCATTCTGACAAAAATGAGAAAAGAGGGAGTAAAAGAAAATGTCTGACATCAAAGCCCAAATGACAACAACAACAAGAAAACTACATTCTGACTGCACAGCATGACATACATGTTCATATTTTGTTTGGCCTTCTCAATATCTCTCTTGACCTCAGGTGTAATGTTAAAACGCAGCTTCTGGGGCATGGGCAGGGGAATCATGGGAGCGCGACGGAATTGAGTCCTCTGCCTGTTGAGAAAAACGTGACCCGCCGAGTCAGTGTGAGCTCATCATAAACACGAAGAAACACTAGTCTAAAATCTGAAATAAACTTACATGTATTTAACAACGTAATCGATGAGAAACACAATGGGTGGACCCTCAGCAGGTGCATGTTCATACACCAGTCCACATGCACCGTCTTCACCAACAATGAACTGAGGACGATTTGCAGGTACATTCAAATTCTCAACCATTGCCAGAATTCTGTTTATTACTTTGGATCCGTGAGTCATTGCGCTCTCTTAAACTGACCTGTAATGTCTTATCAAACCAGCGGTTGCCACTGTTCCAACGAGCACCTCCTCCATGCAGAATCTGGGCAGCTACGCGGCTCAGATACAAATCATCAGACACCCGCAGCATTGGAGCATCCAAACAAACTGTAAAAATACTTTTCTGGATGGCACGGACTGAGTCTTTATTCGTCCTATCTGAGAAGAAAAAAAAAGGGGGAAATGGAACTTGTGAATCACAAGATTCTGACAAAAAATGCTTTCTATCTATAGAATACATCTGGCTGATACTGTGGCTTGTCCTCACCCTTAATCAGGTTATTATAGGCTTTTCCCCAAGTGTTGCGGTGCTGTGATGTGAGGATGCCAATCGGTTCTTTGTTAGTCTGCAAAGAGGAGTTCCAGATCTTCTCCAGCTGCATGTAAATCTGATCCACTGTTAGTGGAGTGCCATCACTGTTGTACACATCTAGGACAAAAAACTAGAAGAGAAGCCGGGTTGATTCAGTAACAGATTTAGTTTATTACTCCTTTTCTTCATAATGACTATAAAAAAAATCAGGATCTTTATAAATGAAGAAAGAACAGCAGTGCCATCTAGAGTACCTGAAAGTTGTGGACCACAGTGATGTGAGTCGGAGGTGTTTTTCCTCTGGCGTGATTTACAACAGTATCTCTCTTTGGTCCAGGAATACGACAGGAAGACAGGATCTGGTAATACTGGTCCATACAAAGAGGCTTCCCACTCAAATACTCTACAGGCAGAGTCTGACTACAACACAGGAACCAATATTATTCATTTGCAGTTTTGAAAAAAACAAACAAAACAAAAAACAGCTGCAGGCCATGGTGATAATGAGCTTATTGCTACAGCAGTACAATGTTTGTATTGATTTCAGGCAAACTCACGTGTCAATCATTTTTTTAAAGTCCAAAACTCCTGCAATTAATTTGGCAGCAAACCTGCAAAAAATAAAAATAAATAAATAACAAGTCAGATTATAGATTACTACACATAATGGTCAGTGTATGCTTTGTTTTGCATCAATGCTTCAAAAGCTAGTGCTCATATATAGTGTTCACAGATGGAACAAAATCAGTCATGAACTATGAATGGAGAGGAACGCAGTTAAATTCTTAGAAGCTAAAAGTAAAAACAAAACAAAAACAAGCACTGGCTTGTTTACCACAGTCTCATATGTTTGGCACATATATTCTTATCATCTTCATTGTTATTTTTGCATTACATCTCCATGGTGCCCCTATGTTCACTGCATATCCCATGGGTCACAGCATTCAAAAACAGCTGAGCAATGGTATGAGAAGCCCTGGGGCTTTAAATAGCCAGCATGTGGAGGGAAGACTGTGCAAAGGTCAGCTTAAAATGAGCTTGTACTGTAACTTCAACACAAAGTAAATCACTTTTTAAAACAGCTTAATGGCTGCGCTTATATTCAGACAATTAAACTTTATAACTGGTACTGCTGGAGCCCTGAAAATTTACTGCACGCATTACAAGTGCTGGATTTTTTTTTAGTGTTTGTGTGCCTGTGATTATTAAAATAAGCAGTTTGGATACCGTAAGTGCATGCTGGTTTCTCACCTCATTTGACCTTGACGATCATGAAAGTGCATCTGGGGCAGGACTACTCCAGGGCTGGTGTAAACTGCCACCGGCATACGACAATCCAGGTAGGCCGACTGCATCCACCATTCTGTTAACTACACAAAGACAGCTGTAGTCAGACCAGGGCGAAAAAAGAATTACTTTAATTTCTTAAACAGCCAAATTAAACATGTATTTAGTGTATGTAATTACAAAAGACATAGATTCTTCTATCAAAAGACTGCTTTTACACTCATGTCTACGCTGATACATAAAAGTTAAATAAATCCAATTATCTACCCAGTTGTCCGTCTTGCGTGTCCGCCTTTCCAGTCCCTTTTGAAGCCTTTCTCCTACACCACCCTTAAGGAACTCCTGTACTACCTTCCTGGTGTGATCCATCTCCTCATCACTGACGAGGGGCTCCAAAGCTGCGAGGTAGCGCTCACACGTTTGCTTCAAGGGTGGCACAGGAAGCTTAGGCAGACCCTCTTGGTGTGTCAGGGGCCTTGCAAGGATCTGCGTTACGGGTCTGACTAGGTGACATGGCTTCACCATACCGGGCCGCATCTATAAGATAATATCTTATTAAGTTAAAAACTCTTCTGTTTTTTCTGCCATTACACATTAAATTGGAAAAGTATTAGAAATGGATTTAGAAAGTCTAGAAAGTTGAAGGTGTCATTGCTATTTGAAGTGGCTCAGTATTGTAGCCCAACAGACAGTTAAATATATAAATAGCCCAGTACATTCATACATGAGTGTGAATACTGAAATGTAATCTTACTGATAATCTCACTGGGGCTCGTTAACCCTGCAGATTAATTGAATCTCTTTAACCTCAAGTGTCAACATGTTGTTAAGTGCATGCAATCTAAGACTGCAGACATTAATGAGTCGCTGGAAACAGGTTTAAGCAAGAACCAGCTTCAGGCGTTGTGAACAACGGTAAATAACTTAGGCTCGTGCTTTACAGTGAGATGATGATTTGGTGAATGAAAACGGACACCAAAACAACCGACAGAAGCAGCTATACTATTCGGACTAACTGGTGTTAGTCTCTGCCAGCTTATAAATAGGTTGACACAGTTGAACCTTCGGATGGGAGCTACAACAAAAACACATCAATATAAAGTCGTTATGCGATTTATTGACCAAAATTAAGAAGATACATTCATATGAGATCCCATTTGATTTAATATTACTCCAAATAAGGTTGAATAAATACGTAACGGTTAAAAAAATGTAGGCATATTTATGTCAAGCTGGAACACGACAATGAACTTCCGGTTAGCGATATCAAAATAAAGTTATTGCTAAATATTTTTGTGTATTTATTGCACGCCACGACAGAAAAGATGCAAGAATGTGGATAATACTGGGGGGATGACTCTGAGTCGACTAAAACTGCAGTCACATTGCTGTTTCCCATGTCACGCACTAAGCTAACGCTAAGTTACTCTATGCTACGCTAAGCTAACGCTATGCAAAATGTTAGCTTACCCCCTCCCCGAAAAACATAAAAATACTCCGTTATATTCCTTAACGCGCAATTTAAATGCACACGTCGGGTGGATGTAAGTTACATTTTAACCTAATGTTGCCACATTGTTGCTATTCTGCACAGCGCCCCTCCCTCTTCACTCACTCACTTGACCTGATGTCGCAAAATCAAACGTAACGTTACTGCGCTTTTTTAACACGCACTTAAAACACATGCAAAGGGGGGAAAAGGAGGACTCACCGCGGCTCTGACAAAAACACCCAGCATCTTGTCAGACGGACGCGCTAAAAACTTGGACTGTCCCGGGAATATAGATGGGGAAACCCTCGGGCAGTCATGTCTCAAGGACAAGCACTCTGCGCTCAGCTGTCCGCCCCCCGTCGGATACAGCAAGCAAAACAAGCGCTCTCTCTCCACGACAAGTCGTGTTTTTCTAGGTGGAGTTTGGCACACGTGAGACTGCTGTTTCAAAACAAATAATTACACTAAACCTTTCCCGCATGAAAGCTTCCTCAGCTCATTGTTTTATTCATTTTTAGGAAAAATGGATTCAAATGCTACACAAGAGCTGCTAATAAGCATTTGTCTTTTACTACTTCTGGTTATTGTGTTCAGAAATTGTATATTAAAACCTCCAAGTTCAGTGAAATGATGGCACATTTACTACTACTAATAATAATAATAACTGTAATAATAATAATAAGAAGAAGAACAAAAATACAAGATCTGTCTGCATTTCTAAGTTGACCGCTGCGCCCTCTTTCCAAGTAATCGGGATCAGAAAGTACAATTTCAAGTCAATGCATTTGTGTTTTTAGACTGTTTGTTTTATTGATTAATCAAAGCAGGCCCTGATATAAATATATATTTACATAATAAGAATAAGAATAAGAATTCTCGTTGAACTGTTGCACGAAGCTGCACAAATCTTCTCTGGCCACATGGTGGTAGTCGTCCAACATCTTTCCAAGGAGAAAACAGCATTCACTTATTTCTCCAGGAAATACAAACCAATGACTCCGGTTTTCCCGCAGAAAATAATAATAATAATTAAAAAAATCACCACCACAAAATAATATTTAAATAAAGGTTACAGTTTAGTCATGCTGTGTAGAAATTATTCGCACTAGCACAGGAAATGTAAATGTGCAAAAAGTAATGGAAATGCATATGACCATTCTGTATAATTTCAGCACTGTTTTTGTATAAAAAGTCCAAGAGAGAACTGCAGTCGTGTCATGATTTATTTAAAAGCAGCAAAATAAAACGATACAAAGAAATTAAAAAACACACAGTCATACATATCAAAATGCTTCGATTGCTCTGGTCCAGCCGCTGCCTGTTAACAGCGTGTGTTTTAAACAAATTGTTTGAGTGGCGAATATTTGCTCAAGGTCCGTTTGCTGCCAACTCACAAACTCAGATAGCCCACCTGAGCCCAGCACCGAGATCAGGTTGGAGATGTTTGTGCTGTCCAACTGGTCAGAGTCTGAATGTGAATCATCATCACTCCTCATTCTTTTACACGGCACTGGCGCAAAGTCTGGCAAATAAAACTCTGGATCAACGATATGATAACTTATGTCAATCTTTCGCTTTTTTGTGTAGCACTGCGCGCCCTGCGGCTGTTTGGGCTGCGCGCAACAGTCTGTGTGGAAGTATCCGTTCGTGACAGTAGTCACCACATGGGTGTCCAAGTCCAGGACAGTCTTTTGGTTGGCTTGCGTGTTCGGGATAGATAACTCCCAGGAGGATTTGTCCGCACAGCTCCAACAGGCGTCCGAAACCATGAGGTCAGAGTCACTCGGTGAATCCATTGCGCAGGCAGATGCGCCTTGGTGCGCCACCTCTGCAGGCTGACCGTTGGGCTGGTGCGCTCCGCAGTGCCAAGTGTCCGACTCAACCCCAGTAAAGTTGCAGTAGAAGTCATCAGCCAACTCCGTGAAGCTCCCCGTCCATTCGAGGTATTCTTGCCTTTCTCGGACTACAGTTACATCCTCGTACGGATTCGTCCTCTGCATCTGCGACAAGTTTTTGCTCATGTAGAACTGCCTGGCGTTTCTCAGTACGTACGTTACCAGTAAGTTCTTGTGGAGCTTGATGCCTCCTCTCTGCGTCCTGGAGCTTTGGATTTTCCTCAAAGAAATGGAGATCAGATTCTGTGCTTCAAATGCACACTCCATCCTCAGTCGGGCCACCCTTTCTTTGCTCTCGGTCTCTCAAATCGTTTGCTTCCAAACTGGAGAAATAGTGATGCCTTTAGTTGAGATTCCTATCAGATTCGTGTAGACTGTGTCCATAGCGCTCCATGTCTTCCCAGTAAGGGCATGGATTTGCAACTCTCATCTTTCCTTGCCACGCCCTCACGTACACATTGTCCAATGGGAGGGAGGAGGTGCTTCTGTTATACGCAAATATCACTACTAGCCTCATTCAAAATGCACGTAGGAGCAGGCAAGCTGGATTTCACTAAATATGATCTTTTTAAATCTCAGTGCAGACAAATAGGAGACTTTGGAGTCCACACTATAACAGAGAGCAATGGAAGGTGGAAGAACAAGCAGAGGCGAATGTAGCGGGGTAGTACAATAGAGTGAGATAGTGTAATGGGATGTAATTTATAAATATAACATGTACTAACATGTAATAACAAATAAGAAAAATATTAGATGATATGGATGTAGAATATAAGTAGAGAGGATGAACATTAAAACAGGGTTAAGCTTGCATTTTATAATATCAACATTATCTACTTTACTCGGTTTCTTGACTGTTCCAATCATGTATCTTATTATTTTCCAAAACAGTTTATTACTTTATCATTTTATATACTGAGGATTCTTTGTCTACGATATTGTTACATTTTATATTACAATGTGCTACCACAGTACAACACTATACTATACTACATTACACTTAACAGGATCAAAGCCGAGATTATAACGATTGAATCTAAAAGATAAAAAACTGATTCTATTATTTATTTAATTGTCTTTTAAACAGCTGGTTTATGAGAACTTAATTCAAGAAACTGCCCCAATTCCACAAAATCAACTAAATAAATACATTTTAAAAAGATAATAAGGTGAACTAAAGAAGTTTGGGAGGGAACAATATCACTATATTATATGGTATATTGCAATATAATATGATATGACACTATAAAACATGGTACTATGCCATGTTATTCTACATTATACTATAGTAATCCAAAGTTAGGTCCAAAGGTTGTTGGATAAAGATGCTATTTTTATGATTTTGCCTCTGTACACCACCATGATGAATTTTAAATTAAACAATCAAGATGCAGATTTTCAGCTTTGATTCCAGACGTTTAACAAAAGTATTACATTAACTGTTAAGGAATTAAAACCATTTTCATATATACATATATTTAGTCCCCCATTTTTAGATGTGCAAAAGTAAATCAACAACCCAAGAAGATTTGTTTTAATACTTGGATGAAAATTATTTGCAATCAATGACTGCCCGAATCCTAGAACTCATGGATACACCCAAAATGCTGTGTTTCCTCCTTTGAGATGTTCTGCCAGGTCTTTACTGAAGCTGCCATCAGTTGCTACTTGTTTGTGGTTCTTTCTGCCTTCAGTTTTATATTTAACAACTGAAAAGCATGCTCTACTGGGTCTGGATCAAGTGACTGACTTGCTCAGTGAAGTATATCCCATTTCTTTGTCTTGAGAAACTCTTGGGTTTCTTTTGCAGTTTCCTTTGGCTCATTAACCAGTGTTGTCTGATCAGTTTTTAAGCATTTAGTTGTACCCAGCAGTAAGTATAGCCCTGTACACTTCAGAGTACTTCAGTACACTTCATAATACTACTTTTATAAGCAGTCTACTTCAATTAATAAACACTAGTTACTCGGTTCAATTGGCAGCCGTGTCCATGGCATAATAATGCTTTTCCTAACCTTTCCATTTCCATATTTTTCTTTCCCCATCATTCTGGTACAAGTTAATCTTGGTTCATTTTAAAATAACTTATTTTTTCCAGAACTGTGCAAGTTTTTTTTAAATGTCTTCTGGTAAAGTCTGTCCCTCTTGTTCTTGAGTGTAACCAGTGGTTTGCATCTTCTTATAAATCCTCTGTATTCGTATTCATGAAGGTCTGCCTTGATTGTAGACACTGAGAATGAAACACTTACCTTCTCAAGGCTAATCTTGATGAGGTTAGATGGCTGTAATTCTTAAACAGTTAATGTAAAATGTTTGTTAAACCCTTTGAATTAAAGTTGAAAATCTGTGTAGAGTATGGTTTCTCTCTATTTATGCTCTATAAAAATCACCTCTACAGTTTATTTATTTATTTATTTATTCTGACATTTTCCCCACTAGCCTTTCACTCATATTGCCATTTAGCTATATGTTACTGTATTGAGTTTACTTGTCTCATTTTTCCTCTGATTGTAACAAATAAAGCCCCTCTGCACATTTAGTTTGGCTGCTTTTTGTGTTGGTATATTAATTACAAATGTGCTCTGTGATTTTTTTTTTTTAAAAAGTACTTTCTTTGTTAGAGACTCACAGTTACAGTTACAGGTATCCGATCTCCCAGTTTTCCCTAAAGCCACTTTTACTCTGTCTTTCAATACACTAGAATATGCTGCCCATTATAAAGTAAGCTGTAGTTTACATGATTATTCTTATTTCACATTAATATAATAAACCTATTATCTGTGCTCTGATTAAACCAAGGCACCTTAACAGTCTAGGATCTATGTTTTATATTCTATGTTACTTGATGATGATGAAAAGGTTGGCTATGGGAACATGACTATATTCTATGTAACTGTATGAAGAACGTAATGTAACAAGTCACTGTACCAAATTCAAGAATTATATAAATATGTTGTTACTTGTGTTACAAGGTTCTTCACTTATCTGTGCACATGGCGGAAAGAAAGAAAAGAAAGAAACAAATCATTTTTGTGATTTGGTTTCAGTTTCTGTGCAGGAGGAGGGCCATGGTGGTGTGGTACAGCGATACAGGTTGTGATCAGTGGAGCTATGGACATTACTTTTATGGTTTTTTGCTCAAAAGGATGAAACCATGATGGTAAAGTGGAAACTGCATCAAGGACATAAACAATCACATTATAGTGCTTACAAAACTTCGGCTCTTTGCATGCATCTGCACAGACAGCATGCAAACACAAAGATAGCCAAGAAGCCAGATTGATATTAAAGCTGAGTGCATGCTGACCCCAGCCCAGCAGCCAGAGCCTGATCTTCAACAGGTAACAAAAGCAGTGATGAGCAGTCCGGCTTGAAGTCTCTGTTTCTATCTGTTTGTTTCTAAAATAGGACCACTCTCTTTGGGCTGGTTTTTACCTTTTCTTTCTGTTGTTACCTTTTTGATCAAACATAAGCCTAAAAGAAAGATGTTATGTCTGTCCTCGTTAGTGTAGGGATTTGTGTTGGTGTGTGGGACTGGAGCCTCGGGTTTAAGCTGTTAACTGATTATGTCATTATGAGACATTTATGTGACCTTTCACGGAGTAATGAGAAAGTCTTGTAACGAGCAGTCTAACTACTTTAATTTAATTTTTTTTTAAGTAATGTGTAATACGTTACTTCCGCTTCCGAAGGGTCTGCTCCATTTTTTCCTCCTGCCACATCTCTGCCACTTGAGCTTTGTTTTGTGATTCTGTTGTGATACTAGATCCCACCTGCAAGTAATTTCAGTGATATGGATGGGTGGCTCCTTCACTAAGTCTAAGCCCCATCTAACACTACCAATCTTGCTTTGTTTTAATCAGGTCACTCATTCCCTTCACAGTCTTATAGATTTCGGTGCCAAGCAAACTTAATGCACATAGAAGTAGCCAAACAACTAGCCGTCCCATTCATTCCGCTGCAACCTCCCATTCCTGCCACTGCTCTCAATAATCAAGTTTTTGCTCTGATAACTCATGAGACAGAACCAGTCCACTTAATCTAATCCGGTAATCATTTGAAGACTCTTTCATTCTACATTTTTGCTTCCCCAGAGACCCCTCTGATCCTTGGTTATCCATGACTAAAGAAACACAACCCCCATATAGACTGGTCTGGTGATAAGATCACAAGCTTTTCTGTCTTGCCAACTGCCTAAAATCGGCACTACCTTCTGGTTCACACAAACCTCCCTCACCAATCATTCCACCGCCCATATCTGTCCTCCAACCCTAAAGAGTACCACAACCTTTTTTAATAAAGACAAAGCCTTGTCACTTCCCTCTCTCAGGCCCTACGATTGTGCCACTGACCTTCTCCCCGGGGTTCTGTTACCCTCTAGCTGCCTCAACAACCTGTCTCAGCGAGGCAATGGAAAAATATATTTGTGCGTCATTGGCTGCCGGCATCATCCATCCTTCCTCCTCCCCGGTAGGTGCTGACTTCTTCTTCATTGCCAAGAAAAGTAAGACGCCTGCATTTATTATAGGGGATTAAACAACATTACAGTTTAAAACAAGTGTCCATTACCACTCATCAACTCTGCTTTTGAACACATCCACAGGGCCACTATTTTCGCCAAACTAGACCTCTGAAACACTTATCACCTCGTTCATATGAGGGAAGAGGATATATGAAAGACTGCATTCAATATGCCATTGGGACAATTTGAGTACTTGGTTATGCATTTGTAAATGATGTGTTGAGGTATTTTTTTGAACATTTTTGTCTTTGTATATTTAAATGACGTTTTTTATTTTTTCCATGTCCCTTGAGGAATATTAGATCCATGTTCATAGTGTCCTACAATGTCTCCTGGAGAACTGCCTGTACATCGTGGCAGAGAAATGTGAGTTTCACTCTTCCTTGATCTCTTTTCTGGGTTATATTTTGGCAGGAGGACAGACCCCCTGAAGGTACGGGCGGAAAAAAAATGTCCCACTCCCATGTCTCTAAACCATCTTCAGCGTTTTCTTGGATTTGCCAACTTCTACCACCATTTTATCAGGAACTACAGTCAGGTAGCCACAGCTCTTACTCATCTCAACTCTACCAAAATCCCCTTTGTTTGGTCCCCAGAAGCTGAGGCAGCTTTATCAAACCGAAACAACTCTTCAACTCTTCTGTACCCATCCTTGTCCACCCAGATATCGTGAAGCAGTTTATTGTGAAAGTGGACGTCTGTGATTCAGTTCCTGGGGCTGTGCTCGCTCAGCAGTCTGGGCCTCAAGGTAAGCTGCAGCCTTGTGCTTTTTTCTCTCACTGACTAACACCCCCAGAACAAAATTATGATGTGCGAGATCGTGAGTTACTCGCTGTCAAGTTAGCCTTGGAGGAATTGCCACGTTGGCTAGGAGGAACCGAACAACCGTTTATTATTTGGACCAACCATAACTTACCCTAAAGCCACCAAGAGGCTCAATGCTCACCAGGCTCATTGGTCCTTGTTTTCTGACCACTTCAATTTCTCCATTTCTTATCATCCAGGTTCCAGAAATATAAAATTCATATTTTATGTTTGATTCTCTTCCAACAACGACCAGATTCTCTTCCAATTCTCTTCCGACACCGACCAGTCAGAACCTGAGAACATCCTCCCATCACCATGCAGAGTGAGCTCCCTCACCCGGGGAATCGAGGAGACAATTCACCAGGCTCTTCTGGATGAACCGGACCTGGGTTCCAACCCTCCCAACAGACACTATGTTCTCAGTCTGCGTGATCCGCCATCATTAATTGGATCAACGACCCTCTGGCCTTCTCCAACCATTAGCATCACAATGCTGACCACTGCCAGATGCCTGCTTCCAGGTATGAACCCGGACGGAAGGCATGGTTCACCACATACTCCCGTCTCACCATTGTTTATTCCTGTGTTTACAATAAAACATGTGAAAACCTTACGCTGCTGCCACATACTTTTTCCTCGGTTCTCAGGAGGATATAACAGGAGAGTTAAAGACCCAAAAAGCTCATGTCATGGGCTTTCTTGCTTCTGCTTGCAAAGACCATAAAAAGGTTTAAAAAAGAAGAAGCAATGCAACATGATTAAAATACAAATGAAGTAGAATAAAAATACACATAACGTGTCTGATCATTACCAAATCAGTGGCTAAAATGAAACCAAATATATAATAATTTATGTAAGGTACTGCCATTTCATTTTTATTTTATTTTTTTATAGTGGAACAGAAATCTGGGGTTAGCGACTCTTTACACTTTGACACTGTCACCAGTGTTATAAACAATTTTTTGTAACCCCAACATCCATGCAGAGAGGTGGCAAACGTAACATGTATAACCATTAATAATATTTCTATGTGCAAAATGGGGATAATTGTTTATGAAAAAAGACACGTGAATCAAACTCGGTATTGTAAAATACAACATAATACTCTTCTGTTAAACTACATTCCTGAGCCAGCACACTCGCCAATTTGCACTTTACAGTATTAACAGAGCATGATACCCATAATAGTGACTGTCATCCTGATCCACCTATTTGGCAGGAAATCAAAGTCACATCCAGGTGTTGAGCATGATGTAAGCCATCTGTGTCTATGTGTACATACAAACAGATGTGGGGCACAGATGTCAGATAATTTCTCTACAAAGAGCTTTTAGACACATCAGAGTTCATTCACACTAGACCTGCTGTTAGAGGCAATCCTAATAATATAACTGTTAGTGTCAGACTGTACATTCATAATTTACTGAGTGCAAAGCCACTCTAAATCCACAGTGTATCTAGTCACACTAAGTTGGCTTTTAAAGAATTGTATTAGCGCAAGCTACTATAGCACAGCATAGTAACCCAAATGTACCAAGTTCACATATCTTTGTTATTTATTCTGTTAAGTTGAATTACTGCAAGTAGAGAAATTTCTTGAATTAAATTCAAGGAATGCCACTGATAAAAGTTCACTGAGCAATTGGGTTAAATTATTGTTCTTTCAGTTCTGACCATAATAATTATTATTGTTATATTTGGCATAATCAGGCAGCCACAAAGTATAGTAAAGTATAGCTTTAGGGAATATATGGTGACTGTGGCTCAGGAGGTAGAGCAGGTCATCTAGTCATCAGAAGGCTGGTGGTTTGATTCTTGGCTGGTCCAGTCAGCATGCCAAAGTATCCTTGGGCAGGATGCAGAACCCCAAGATGCTTCAGATGTGTTCATTGGAGTGTGAATGCAAGATAGAAAGCACTTAGATGCAGAAAAGAAATAAATGGGTCAATTTACCAAATTTACAATATACAGTTAGCTCCATGAGGTTTCCCCACATTGGAATTTAAATCAAACAATCAATATGTGACTAAAGTACAGATGTTCAAATTTAATTTAAGGGGTTAAACAAAAATTTGGCATAAACTGATTAGAAATTGCAGCTATCAGTATAGACAATCCCTCAGTCTGAGAGGCTGAAAAGAAACTGGATAATTGACTGACAGTTTCATGGTCCCTTGTTATTTCCTGACAAATAAAGCAAATATAACATCTGAAGATTATTCAGAGTTTGTATTTCATAGCTTTGCAGTGTAGGTAAAACTTAAGAAGTGTTCAAATAACCAATCTAGTACATTCTTAAAAAAGAAGGAATGCACTGGCCAGCTCAGCAACACCAAAAGTCCTGAAAGACCACAGAAGACATTGAAAGTGCATGATGACAGACTTATGTCCACGCTTAAGAAAGACAACTTTTCACCAGCTAACCAAGTCAAGAACACTCAGTGCTTATATTTAAACTTCTGTTTGTTTTTGCAATTACTTTTGAGCCTTAAATAAGGGACTGTTTTTAAAAATAGGCGTAATTGCTAAGCAGTTAATGCTAAGTTTTTGTAAAACCCTTTGAATTAAAGCTGAAACTCTGCACTTCAATCACATTTTAATTGTGTGAATTAAAATCCATTGTGCCGGTGTCCAAAGGCAAAACTGTAAAACTTCTGTCTTCTGTGTCTTTGTCCAACATTTTTATATGTATATGTTATATGTTATACAATATATGCATAGTGATATTGGAACTAACTGCAGAATATAAATACATAATTTATAAATCAGATCCCATAGACCACCTACAGTTGATAAAATGTCATTGCTATGCAGTAGGTTAAATAGTTGAAAACTGAGCTACCGAATTTCATACAAAAGTGTGAAAGAGAAGGCACACATTTATGTTTGGAAATTTTTAATCAAAGCAAATATTCCTGGACATTTTCAAACAATTTCTAGTGAAATTGTGAGTCTCTTTTATTTATCAGCAGTTTGTTGTTACTTCATACAGCTACAGTTTGACTACCACTGAGACCAAAAGATAGATATGAGTTCATCTTCTGTTTTTACAAAAGAATTTGTAATTGGGATTTAAATTACATTGATGCTTTAGTAGCCTAAAGTTATTGAATAAATATGTAAAATCCATGCAGATACTTTGAACATTGATTTTTTTGTACTGTAACAGTAACAATCTGATATTTTTATTCCAGATTTCCCCTTAATGTTGACAAAATACTAGAAACACTGGCTATACAGTGTCAGGTAACACAGACACACTACGAATTACCGCTTCGAAAGCTATCACAGAGCTGAGTTGACATGAATACAGTAAACATAAACAAACCTTTAAAAGTAAGTAAAACAAAAGTTTAAAAAGTGCTGTAAGCATTATTTCCAGCTTTCCATTAGACAAGCATTTTTGTGTGTTTCCAGTTAATACTTAAAAAATAACTAATAATGCATTATTATAGTGCACACTTTAAGTGATAAATCTTAAATAATATTCAGTATGTTCCTGAATGAAGTAGTAAACCTCACTCAAACATTTTGTTGACGGGCCATTCTGATGTTAGGGTTATATGGATTCATTTCATTTTTCACCTCAAAATTCTACCAAAAATAATACGCCATAATCAGGAAAGTGAAAAGAAATTGCTTGAAATTCTTGCAAATTTATTACAAGTGAAAAACAGAAATATAACATGTACACAAGTATTTACTGCCTTTGCCATGAAACTTAAAATTGAGCTGTTTCCTGTTTTTAATGATAAATTGTCAGATGTTTGATTGGAGTCCACCAGGCACCACGCATCTCCTGGCCAATGCCATCCCTACAGAAATGGTGGTGGTAGCACCATGCTATGCTTTAGGAACTGGGAGTCAAGTCAGGGTTGAGGGAAAGATGAACGCAGCAATGTACAGAGACGTCCTCGATGATAACCTGCTCTAGAGCGCTCTGGACCTTGGGCTGGGAAGAAGCTTCATCTACCAGCAGGACAATGACCCTGAGGACACAGCCAAGATATCCAAGGATTGGCTTTGGGACCACTATGTTTATGTCCTTGAGTGGCCCAGCCAGAGCCCAGACTTGAACCCAACTGAACATCTCTGGCGAGATCTGAAAATGGCTGCGCACCGATGAAGAAACTGACCCAAAATAGGTGTTGCAAGCTTGTAGCATTACACTCAAAAAGACTCGAGACTGTAATTGTCCCCAAAGCTGCTTCAAAGTAATTAGCAAACATCTATGAATTGTCATGTACACGTCATATTTTTTATCGTTATTAAATTTGCAAACTTTTTCCACTTTGTCGTTATGGGGATATTGTGTGTAGAATTTTGAGGTGAAAAATAAATTTAGTCCATTTTTGAATAAGGCTATAATATGGAACAAGTGAAGCACTGTAAACACACAGAAGATGAAAGTTCTTGGTGAAATTGTCATGGCTTAGTTCTCTATTCTATTAAAAGATTATTTTAAATTTCACAAACTGTGGACTCCACGCCCCACACATAACTAATCTTAAAATTAGACAGATGTAGGAGTGAGCTTGAAGTGCTTTGCTTATCGATAAACAGTTAGTTGTTGAGTTGGGCTCAAACAGAAAAGAATCACTAGTAAACAAAGAGAATTCACTCTCTCCTCAGTGCTTCTTCTTAAACTCTAAGCTGAGATGTGCAGCTCTGTAGAAGATGCACACAATTACTTCAGAGGCGGGGTGCTTTATTTACATATGCAATATGCATAAGCAAGGTTACTGTGAGGGTGAAATAACCGCGAGATAGAGGGAGGGAAATGAGGAGGGGTTTTGTGTGTGTGTACTTGCTTGTGTGGGGTGGTGATGGAGAGAAGGTGTGTGGGGTGAGGGGGGGGAGAGAGGCAGAAAATTGGTGTTATCAATATTTAACCAAGCCTTCCAGCATATTTATGGCAGACAATAGAGCAGACATGCAACTGTCTCATATGAGTGGAAGTATATTTATTACAGACTGAAATAGAGGCTGTAAATAGGATGTTCATTGATATAAATCCTTTGCCACACTTTCGTGAAACCAACGAGGATCCCATCACTTGGTACACAAGGCTTACAGTGGATTTTTACTAAAACTATTAATGCACTCCTGTGAAAAAGTACTTGCGCCCTTCCTAATTTATTTTTTTGTTATGTTTCAGACCATAAAACATATTTAAATATTAGACGAAGAAAACCCGGGTAGATATAAAATCTAGTTTTTAAATGGTGATGTCATTCATTGAAGAAAAACAAGTTAACCAGCCTACTAATCCAAACCTACCTGGCCCTATCTGAAAAAGTAATTGCCCCCTAAATCTAATAACTGGTTCTGCCACCACTGACAGCAAGAATTGCAACCAAGCTTGGCAATGTGTCTTTCACATTACTGTGGAGGAACTTTAGCCCAATTTCCTTTGCAGAATTGTTTCATTTCAGACACATTAGAGGGTTTTAAAGCAAGAACAGCAATGTTTAAGGTTATGCCTAAGGTAATGTTTAAGGTTAAAGCACCTTAATTGGATTTAAGTCGTTTTGAGCCATTCAGAGGTGGACTTGCTGGTGTGTTTTGGATCATTGTCCTGCTGCATAACCCCAAGTGTGCTTAAGCTTCAGGGCATGAACTGAAGGCCGGACATTCTCTAGTAAAGAGCAGAATTCATGGCTCCATCAATAATGGCAAGACGTCGAGATCCTGGAGCAGCAAAGCAGCTTCAGTCCATCACACTACCACTGAAATGCTGTGGTAGTTTGTCTCCAGATTTAACAGGATTCAAACCTTCCAAAAAGTTCAACTTGTGTTTCATCAGTCCAGAGAATATTTTCCCCAAAGTCTTGGAGATCATCAAGATGTTTTTTTGGCAAATGTAAGACGAGCCTTTGTGGGGTTTTTTGGTCAGCAGTGCTTTTCACATAGGAGCTCTCCCATTGATGCAATTTTTGCTCAGTTTCTTTCTTATTATTCAACTCTGACCGTAACCAGGACAAGTGAGGTTTGTAATTCTTTAGATGTTGTTCTGGGTCCTGTTGTGACCTCCTGGATGAGTCGATGCACTCTTTGAGTTCTTTTGGTAGCCCTGCAACTCTTGGGAACCACTGTTCCAAGTTTTCTCCATTTGTGTATAATGGGTCTCTCCACGGTTGACTAGAGTCCAAAAGCCTTAGAAATGGCTTCACAACCATTTCCAGACTGATAGATGTCACTGACTTTGTTTCTCAGGGGTTTTTTTTTTTGAGATCATGGCATGATGCATTGCTTTTTAAGATCTTTTAGCCTGCTTCACTTTGTCAGACTGATTGTATTTCAGTGATTTCTTGATTTAGCAGGTCTGGCAGTAATCAGGCGATGGTGTGGCTAGCTTTAAAAAAAAGTGGTTAATCGCAGTTAATTTATGTTTTAAGAGGAGTAACTACTTCTTCACATAGGGTCAGGTAGTTTTAGATAGCTTAACCCTAAACTTAACCCTCAATAAATGAAATCATCATTTAAAAACTGCATTTGTATTTATTTGGGTTATCTTTGTCTAATATTAAAACATGTAAGTGTGACAAATATTGCAAAAAAAATAAGAAATCAATAACTAATTGCACATCATGATTATCAAATGCAATACAAATATTCATTAGGGAGTTTCTTTCTACATGTGGCAAACAGATGTATGTAATTCAATCAGTTTGAGGGAGAAAAAAAAGATCTAAAAAAGCTATGAAAAGAGGGAGAAGAAATAAAATGTCTGGAGCTTTTCTTTTTTTTTTTCACAGACCCATGGCCTCTCAGAAAATGTTTCCATGTGTTGTGTCTGAGCACACTGAGAGCAAAGAAGGAAAACATTCTCTCCTCCAAACCACATGCAACAGATTCTTTCTGAAGCCAAATAAATCAACCCTTCGCTTCAGATCATGTGACACTTTTTGTGCTTTGTGTTATTCCCAACATATCCTGTTTCACCCCCCCCCCCGCCTACCCCCACGCACCCACCCACCTCAAGCAGCACACACACATACACAATCAGAGTTTCCATTTCCTGTGCGTAAGATCACCTGTACAGACAGAATGGCGTGCTTCAATGCGACATGCTCAGGCAGGAAAACAGGAAAGGGAGTTCAAGGGTGTCCAACATGAAATACTCGCAGAGTTAGGGGAAACCCAGCGCTCATGGCAGCACTCCAGTTTCTGGAGACAGTAAGTAAAGTTTCATCAGTTTTGTTTTTTTGTTTTTTTTTTTGCTTTAGCACTGCCATCATGTGCTCTACTTCTGCTTGTGCAAGAGTGCTGTAGAAGCATGATCTGCCTGTTCCAAAACAATATATACTGTATATTTCAGTGTAAGTTAATGGGATCACAAGGCAATGCAGAATACAGTCTGACATTTTACATTTTGCCCTTTCCATTACGTACATGTAAGATCTCTACCACTCTATAATGTGAATGATAAATATGTATGTTCCTATGCCTAACAGATGGTTAGCTTAGCTTAGCATAAATTTTAGAAACAAATGAAAAGTGGCTGTCTAAATCTAAAGATTGTTGCTTTTTTGCGAAACTGTCCTGAAGCACAGCTGTAATCCTGCTCTAATGCTAACAAAGATGATGCTACATTTTTGTCTAGGAAGTGTGATAGCTCTTTCTCCACCTGATTTTTAATTAATTGACTGAATAATACCACCTGCATATTATTGCGTAAGGTGCCCGTGACACATAAACAACTGTGTTATGTTTGGGCATAAATCTACAGTGGATCATTTGGATAATGTGGGTTGTGAATTTAATTTTATCTATAATTCAGTTTTATTTATATAGTGCCAAATTTCTACAACAGTCATCTCATGGCACTTTAAATTGTAAGGTAAAACCCTACAACTCAGACAACTCAACAACAACTCAACAACCCCCTTTTGAGCAAACAATTGGTGACAGTGGAAAGGAAAAACTCCCTTTTAAGAGGAAGAACCGAGGCTCGGGGAGGACATTCATCTGCTGAGATTAATATTAACTAATGATTAAATGCAAAGTGGGTCATAAACACAGCGAGTGAAAACAGGGGAGTGAAGAAGAAATGCTCAGTGGATCATAGGAACCCCCCGGCAGCAGGCCTATTGCAGAATAACTCAAGGAAGGTTCAGGGTCATCTGATACAGCCTAACTATATCCGTTATCAAAAAGGAACGTTTTAAGTCTAATCCTAAAAGCACAGTCTGTCTCCCGAATCCAAACTGGGAGCTGGTTCCACAGAAGAGGGGCCTGAAAACTGAAGGCTCTGTGTCCCATTCTGCTTTTAAATACAGGTCCTTCTCAAAAAATTAGCATATTGTGATAAAGTTCATTATTTCCTGTAATGTACTGATAAACATTAGACTTTCATATATTTTAGATTCATTACACACAACTGAAGTAGTTCAAGCCTTTCATTGTTTTAATATTGATGATTTTGGCATACATAACTCATGAAAACCCAAAATTCCTATCTCAAAAAATTAGCATATCATGAAAAGGTTCTCTAAACGAGCTATTAACCGAACCATCTGAATCAACGAATTAACTCTAAACACCTGCAAAAGATTCCTGAGTCTTTTAAAAACTCCCAGCCTGGTTCATTACTCAAAACCGCAATCATGGGTAAGACTGCCGACCTGACTGCTGTCCAGAAGGCCATCATTGACACCCTCAAGCAAGAGGGTAAGACACAGAAAGAAATTTCTGAACGAATAGGCTGTTCCCAGAGTGCTGTATCAAGGCCCCTCAGTGGGAAGTCTGTGGGAAGGAAAAAGTGTGGCAGAAAACGCTGCACAACGAGAAGAGGTGACCGGACCCTGAGGAAGATTGTGGAGAAGGACCGATTCCAGACCTTGGGGGACCTGCGGAAGCAGTGGACTGAGTCTGGAGTAGAAACATCCAGAGCCACCGTGTACAGGCGTGTGCATGAAATGGGCTACAGGTGCCGCATTCCCCAGGTCAAGCCACTTTTGAACCAGAAACAGCGGCAGAAGCGCCTGACCTGGGCTACAGAGAAGCAGCACTGGACTGTTGCTCAGTGGTCCAAAGTACTTTTTTCGGATGAAAGCAACTTTTGCATGTCATTCGGAAATCAAGGTACCAGAGTCTGGAGGAAGACTGGGGAGAGGGAAATGCCAAAATGCCTGAAGTCCAGTGTCAAGTACCCACAGTCAGTGATGGTCTGCGGTGCCATGTCAGCTGCCGGTGTTGGTCCACTGTGTTTTATCAAGGGCAGGGTCAATGCAGCTAGCTATCAGGAGATTTTGGAGCACTTCATGCTTCCATCTGCTGAAAAGCTTTATGGAGATGAAGATTTCATTTTTCAGCACGACCTGGCACCTGCTCACAGTGCCAAAACCACTGGTAAATGGTTTACTGACCATGGTATTACTGTGCTCAATTGGCCTGCCAACTCTCCTGACCTGAACCCCATAGAGAATCTGTGGGATATTGTGAAGAGAAAGTTGAGAGACGCAAGACCCAACACTCTGGATGAGCTTAAGGCCACTATCGAAGCATCCTGGGCCTCCATAACACCTCAGCAGTGCCACAGGCTGATTGCCTCCATGCCACGCCGCATTGAAGCAGTCATTTCTGCAAAAGGATTCCCGACCAAGTATTGAGTGCATAACTGAACATAATTATTTGAAGGTTGACTTTTTTTGTATTAAAAACACTTTTCTTTTATTGGTCGGATGAAATATGCTAATTTTTTGAGATAGGAATTTTGGGTTTTCATGAGTTATGTATGCCAAAATCATCAATATTAAAACAATGAAAGGCTTGAACTACTTCAGTTGTGTGTAATGAATCTAAAATATATGAAAGTCTAATGTTTATCAGTACATTACAGGAAATAATGAACTTTATCACACTATGCTAATTTTTTGAGAAGGACCTGTACACTAGGAACTACAAGTAAGCCTGTAGTCTGAGAGTGAAGTGGTCTTTTGGTTTATTAATAAAGACTGTCTATATGAGGAGGAGGACTTTAAATTTGATTCTGGATTTAACAGGGAGCCAATGAAGAGAAGCTAATATGGGGGAACTACACTCTGTCTTTCTGTGAATGGCTCATGGGATTGGGATCTGTTGGGTTTGGAAACCGAGACAATGTCTTCAGGTCTTTTTCATGATCCTTGAGCCATTCCTGAGCAGGTTTTACAGTATTGCAGGGCATGTTACCCTATGCTGCGAGAAGCTAATGCTGTCAGAGTGTGCTTGTTCTGTAACAATGTTAAAGTCAATACCAGGAACCAAAGTTTCCCAGCAGAACATTGTAAAGTAATTTTAATATTATGAATGATTACGATTACTGCCACCTGTTTGAATTCTGACTTTGAACCTGCATATTGTGCTCTCAAAAATTCCCCAATGGAATTTTTTTTTTAATTCCAAGTTATGAATACGTCAGTGGGACACGCTTCTGTGAGGTACTAATATGGTGTATGGTGATTCAAAGTACAAACGATTTTTTTGAACCACAAAGCTCGAACTGAAACCACCAATACATTTAAAATAAGATAAGATAAGATAACCTTTATTAGTCCCACACGTGGGAAATTTGTTTTGTCACAGCAGGAAGTGGACAGTGCAAAAGTTATGAAGCAAAATTAGAATAAAATAAGAATAAATACAGTACACAACTGTACAGAATAGAATAAAATAAAATACTATATACAGTAGAATAAAATAGAATAAAATATACAATAAGATAAAAATAGAATACAAATGCTATATACAACTGAGTAAAAATACAGTGATGCCAGAAAAGATTATTGCACATTAGTCTTATTGCACATGTGTGGATGTGTGTGTTTGATCAGTTAAAGTCTTTGTTGTGGAGTCTGACAGCAGTGGGGAGGAAAGACCTGCGAAATCTCTCCGTCCCACACCGTGGGTGCCGCAGTCTCCCACTGAAGGAGCTGCTCAGGGCTGTCAGAGTCTCCTGCATGGGGTGGGAGATGTTGTCCAACAGGGATGACAGCTTAGCCACCATTCTCCTGTCACTCACCACCTCCACTGGGTCCAGAGGGCATCCTAGAACAGAGCTGGCCCTTCGGATCAGCCTGTTCAGTCTCTTCCTGTCCCCAGCAGAGATGCTGCCGCCCCAGCAGACCACACCATAGAAGATGGCTGAGGCCACCACAGAGTCATAGAAGGTCTTCAGGAGTGGGCCCTCCACTCCAAACGACCTGAGTCTCCGCAGCAGGTACAGCCTGCTCTGCCCTTTCCTGTAGAGGGTGTCTGAATTATGAGTCCAGTCCAGTTTGTTGTTCAGATGAACACCAAGGTACCTGTAGCTGTCCACAGTCTCAATGTCCATACCTTGGATGTTCAGTGGTTGCAGTGGAGAATGCTTGTGCCTGCGGAAGTCTACCACCAGCTCCTTGGTTTTACTGGCATTGATCTGGAGGTAGTTCAGCTGGCACCAGTCCACAAAGTCCTGAGTCAGTCCTCTGTACTCCTTGTCGTCCCCATCAGTGATGAGGCCGACTATAGCAGAGTCATCAGAGAACTTCTGCAGGAAGCACTGGGTGGAGTTGTGGGAGAAGTCTGCAGTGTAGATGGTGAAGAGGAACGGAGCCAGAACCGTTCCCTGTGGGGCCCCCGTACTGCAGACGACCCTGTCCGACACACAGCCCTGAGTCCTCACATACTGTGGTCGGTCGGTGAGGTAGTCCAAAATCCAGGTAGTGAGGTGATGGTCCACTCCAGAGTTCTCCAGCTTGTCCTTCAGAACCGAGGGAAGAATAGTGTTGAAGGCACTGGAGAAATCAAAGAACATGATTCTCACAGTGCTTCCAGCGGTCTCCAGGTGAGCGAGGGAACGATGTAGGAGGTGAATGACGGCATCATCCGCTCCAATGCCAGGCTGGTAGGCAAACTGAAGTGGGTCCAGTGATGAGCTTACCAGGCGCCGAAGCTGAGCCAGGACCAACCGCTCCAGGGTCTTCATCAGGTGGGATGTCAGAGCCACCGGCCTGTAGCTGTTGAGGTCCTTGGGGCGTGAAGTCTTTGGCACTGGTACAACACAGGAGGTTTTCCAGAGCTGTGGGACTCTTCCCAGCCTCAGGTTGAAGAGGTGCTCCATCACACCACACAGTTGGTCCGCGCAGGACCTGACGACCCTCGAGCTGATGCCATCTGGGCCCGCTGCCTTCTTGCCATTAATCCTCCTCAGTTCTCTCCTAACCTGGGTGGTTGAGAGAGACAGGCTGGAGCCTTGAGACAGGCTGGAGCCTTGATGTCCAACGAACAGCCCTGTCACAGGGTAACCCAGTATATTTCTAGAGGACTAAGGCTACATATAGCCCACAACATGCTAGAATGGCAATTTCTATTGTTTTATTGCATCTTGTTGGCAAAATAGAGTTGTTGTTTTAGTTGTGAATGTGATGCTAATGCGGCTGTAGACCATTCCTTCTTCAGGTTTGTTTGAAGTCCTAAGTTAGTGAAATAAAATGCATATTTCTGGTAATCCTCCTAAGCATTTCCTAAGTTATAATTTCATACTATAAAATAATTACACAATGGGCCCATGTATTCAGAATCATTTATTGCAAAGTTGGCTTATCAGTATTACCAGAATGCTTTAAGGTTACTCTGTTTTATGTTACCACCATCTTTGAGGTCCAGACTGCCGTACAGGAAATAGTCTCTTTATACTATAGGGGGGAATTAGGATCTTACCAAGTAGTTAGAAACACAGGAGAGTTTGACAGTCTTTTGTTTAAACAGTCTTTTAATCACTGTCAATAAAGTTCTGTATTTGTGATTTTTGTATAGAAGCCCCAGAAGTGATAAACAGAATATCTTTGTCATGTTTTGGGTAAGAGTGTATAGTATAAGCTAATTGATTAATGCTTGCATGATTTGTTTTGGGGAGAGGCTTAAGCTTTATGAGTTTAGTTGATTTTTTTTTAAACGGTTTTAAGTTTGTTTGTACAAGTTCCTTTTTGGTTTGTCGTACCACCAACCTGTGCTGCCTCTCTATCAGTATTTCTTTTTTTGTAAATAAATTGCATGCGTGTGAAGAGAATCCATGACTCCAAGTGTGCTTCCTCCACCGCATTTGCAACCCAAAGCTCTAAATTTAAAAAAATTATGACATTTAAAAAATTGAAATAAGAAAAAAGTAAAAGGTTGAATGACACACAAACAACAAAGTAATTAATTGCACACTTTCTCAAAATCTTGTCATATTTTTCCATGTCTAAATCTATCCAAATTCAATGTAGTAACATCATTCTTTTTCCTTTTTAAGTATGTAATATAAAAATTTTAATTTCTTTAAATATATATATATATACATATATACATATATATATATATATATACATATATACATATATACATATATATATATATATATATATATATATATGTACACATATATATATATAACAGGTCATATGGCAATGACAGTCATAAAACCTGTCCAGCTCCTCGACATTTAGAGGAGCTGGACTTCGATAAACCTGCTTCTTGAGCAGTGAAAATGTACCTCCTTTCAAAGTCTGCCTTTGTCTGCCTTTAGATGTGTTTGGCTGTTTAGTCAGTCAGAGTTAAAAACTTAATAATCAACCACAACAGAGCACAATGCGTCAACCAATCACAGTGTCCCTCCGTTTTATCCAGTCTAGCACCAACAAATGGATGTTCACTTCAGCGGTTCTAAAATGCAATGTTCCATGTTTTGTAGATGCAAAAGGGGCTGAGGGTAATGACACACAGTCACAATGATGTTGTTTTCTTGCTAAGTTTTTGCTGAAGCTCTGCACAATCTCTAAGTATAAAGCTTAAAATGGCATGGTTAGCTTAGCATAAAAAATTATCCTAGGCATGTTCTGATTAAATATAAAAAAGTAAATGTGATTACAAGCAAGTCTAAATTTCAATAATTAATACATTTTATTTAGTTTAGTGAATGTTGAACTATTTTTAAACTCCCCCCCTCCCCCCCCAAATCCCATTTATAAGTTTAAGTTAGCGTGCAAAATTGTAACCTTGTAGTTCTTGCTATATGCGACATGCCATACTGATCAATCGTCCCTGTTCTTTGTACGGTAGCACACAGCTCCCCTGTGAATCTGACAGCCATCCCTAGCCCATTTACTGTCAAATGGGGTCTGCTCGCATTGCCTGAGCTCAGATGCAGATTTATGCCAGAGCAATGCCGGTTCTTGCATATTAGATGAAAGCCTTGTTTGCATATACCCGCTCTCGCCCTCCCCTCTCCTCCTACCCTCATCCCCCCTCTTTCTCTCTCTTCCTTTTTTCTGAGGCGTCACTTTAATATGTATGCAAATGGGCTGCGCTCCACGGGCAGATATGTGTGGAGTCCTGTCCTGCAGTCAGGAGGTGTAGGAGAGATTGTGTTTGTATTTATGAGGCATGGGCCCTGCCGCTCTTGGGAGAGAAAACGTTGCGAGTAGCGTGGTGGAGGCTCTGCAGTGCAGGCAGAATGCAGATATGCCAATAACAGAGGTCATGGTTGTCACTAATGATAAGAAGAGACAATTAGACAATAGCGTAGCTGTAATGCAACCTCCCCTTACACACTCTTATATGCACACACAAACAAACAAACACCTAGGCTTAGACATTGCCTTCTCTGGTAGGTGGCAAGCTCGCAGACTCTTCTTGAATGTTCAGTACATTGCAGCAGCTCTCCTCCTCAGAGATCTGGGTATTTGGTGTGGGTAAAAGACCAATCTATTGATCATGTGCATCCCTCACTGTTGGGGGCTGAGGCAAAGGGAGACAAGGTCGGGTCACCTGTGAGGGAGGCACCTCTGACCATTTCATCAGCCCCATGCTTCTCAGACAGGCCTCAACAGAAGACAATCAATAAAGTCTCAGCAGACGCGGAAATAAGTGTGTGCTGTGTAAAATTTCCTGTTGCACGTGTGCCCCGCGAAATTAGAAGAATGATCTGGTTTCAAAGAAAAAGAATCTCATTTCAGACGAGAGTTGTAAATTGCAGGAAAAAAACCTGAATGAAAATAACAGTGAATGCCCGGTGTTGAAGACATAATAATATCTTGGCTTGGTGCCAATCAGTGATCTACTAAGGCAACACACACACACACACGCACACACGACTGTGTGCAAATCAAATGTCGGTTTCCCCTCTCTCTCTCTCCCTCACACACACACTCTCTCTCACACACACACACCCTTCCTCCATCATGAATAAACCATACTGTGTCTATGAGTCATATACCACCCCCACATCCCTCTCTAACCCACTCCCCCTATTCGCTGCTGCAAGAGTAAAAAACGCTAATTAACGTGATGGCTAGCTCCAGCTCCTGTCAGCAGCTTGTGGGGGCCTCTCAACCAGCAGCCAGGCTCTGCTGGTCTCTGGTTTTAGCTGCTCTCTCCCCAGCCACCATCTCTGGAGAACCAGGGGCCCCTCATTCATATTCAGACCCAGTCTCAGGCACCTGGAAGCTGCCAGCACCACCACCACCAGCACCGCACAACCAACCCCCATAGTGTCTATCACCAGCCCCCTCTAGCCCAGCTCCTGTCAATACTGGATCAGCCCCCCCCCCCCATACTGCTGTTAGAAGACACCCACAAAATCCACCCACTGGCTCCACCCTTCACAGATATATAGGCACACAAGTTATTATTATTATTATTATTATTATTATATATATGCATTTTTTTCTTTTAATTAAAGTAAAATCAAATTGGAACAGGAGCACAAACCGAGCAACTCCCATTTAGGAGAAGTGAGAGCTACAAACTCCATCTAGGAGATGACACAACCCAACTGATGGGTTGAATCACCCAACAGTGGAGAGAAAGAGAGAGAGAGAGAGAGAGAGCAGTGGCGAACGAGCTCGGTTACCATGACAACGCAGCCGGGAGAGCAAGAAACAGGAACATACAGAATCTGTTTCTGCTGAGACTTGCACATGTGGCACAGAGCTGCCTTTCCTCTGAGAAGAAGTGAAGGGGAGGTGTGTGTGTGTGTGTGTGTGTGTGTGTGTGTGTGTGTGTGTGTGTGTGTGTGTGTGTGTGTGTGTGTGTGTGTGTGTGTGCCCTTATGAAACATGCATGCCTGCCTCTCTGCAACTAAACTCACTTTTCTGCCCTAGTCACAGAGTGAGTCACAAAATACAAGCCATTATGGCGAAACTGAAGCACACAACCCAGTGTTTAGTGGCAGGTTTTTCTTTTTTTATTTATTCCCATCTGCTGAACGGTGCGAGGAAAAAAGCTGCTAAGCAGTTAAGATACGATATAAAATATATACAGGCAAGTAAGGGCAACATTTTCCCCTCTATTTTCCTTTCCCTGTGCCTCTCCGCCGCTCCCCTTCTGTCTTTCTTTTCTCTTTCCCTCTTGCTCTCTTTTTCTACAGGCTCAGTCTAACCTCCCCCTCCCCTTTCCTCAAGGGAATAAAGGTCGTAACGCAAATGATTACTCAAACCCGAGTTGCCATAGAAACGCAGTCATGTGACTGGAGCAGGCATGCATAGACCACAACAAAGAGGTGGATCAGGAACCAAGCGCTGGAAAGAGCTGGAGCTCGCCTTACTGGTGCCTCAGTGCATTTCACTCAAACTCGAACCCCTTTAAAAATAATAATTATAATAAATAAATAAATAAAAATGAAACGCACAGAGGGAGAAAAACGGCACTGAAAAGAGCTAGCAGCTAAAAGCTGCAGTGAATCTGGGCTGTAACACCGCAGTGTGCCATATATCGTACCATTCACTAGAATACCAAGGGTGTGTCCTATTCATCATGTCCTTCTTGGAGGCTGAGCTCAGGCGCCAGTAGTCTGGAATTTCTGTGAAATGGCGTCAGTTGTTGTAGAAATGCAGAGGGTGGTGGACTGGAGAGCTTCTAAAATAGGAGCTGGATTGTGAGGCTGAAAAGTTGTCCGCGTTATACACTTTCAATAACGGCTCTCCCTCAAAGAGGAAAACAAGTTTTGTGTCAGTGCTGCTCTGGTTACTTGTTTGAGTTACTCTGTTTCCAAAGAGGAGGCTTTAAAAACCCTACTGGTGCACAAACAGATTTTGGAACAGTATCTATGAAAAAAAAGGGGGGGGGGGGGGGGGGTCCATGGTAAAAGCTGAAAATAGATAAAATATTTGTTCATGATGGAAGGACACAAGTCAGAGTGTGCCGCTCTAAAGCAGGAACCAGCACCTGGAGCACAATGAGGAAGGTGGCTTGCTCCAACAGGATTCAGCTGTCCTACATCCAATCAAACCCCATTGAGATTAAGTCCCACCAGCTCGATATGAACCCCATGGCCTGCAACCATCTCTCTCCCTCTCGCTCTGACCAACCAGCAGCCCCCTCCCCTCCATAAGAGTATGTGCACAAACACACGCACACAACATCCCAGCACCGAGTCAAAGCTACACGCTCAAGAGTCTTGTGTGGAGGCAAGAAATAAAGTATATACAGTCTGGAAGGCAGCGTGATTGCAAGAAATACGTTGGTATCCAAATTCATCTTGGTGTTAGCAGCCATTAATTTTTGTGCACTTCAGCAGCGCGAGAGGAAGGGGTACATGTTTGTCTGATGAAGTCACCACATCTGTGGGTATGAGCGCTGTGTGTTTCGATGTCTACGCTCTCTTTCCCTCTCTCACACTCTTCTTCTCACCACTCACACAATATGAAGATACCTGGGCAAAAAGATAAGTAAAGCCAAAACAAAACACACAAACACACAATCTAAAGGGGTGTGACTGCACGGTGTGGAACCCCCTCCAGCTCCCAACCCCTTCACTGACTGCTGGCCATTTCCCTCCAAAGTCCACCTCAACTCCCATGAGGCTTCAGACAGCAGCTGAGTGTTCAGTGATGTCTGCAATTATCCCGCGTCTAGACATTGTCTAGTGGAAGACAAGGAGATCCTGCACAGGCTGCTCTCCACAGAGGAAAAGGCCCCGGCTAGACCGGAACGTCTCTCAGCTGGTGACGTAGTGGTTAATGAAAAGGTTAAGGGCAAGCTGGGAACTCAGCCAGGGAGCACAGACATGAAGGGAAATGTAAAGTCATATATGTAATTTTGATTACAGTACCTTTATGTGGTTCTTGCAAGCAAAAAAGTGTTTGTTTGGAAAATGTGGATTTATATCAATAAAATGAATTTCTTGAAGATTTCTGATATTTCCTTTCCTGGCATCAGATATTTCAGGTATTCCTGTGTCCTTTAGTGTGTTCTGCTAAAGAGTTCAAAAGAAACTGATGGCGTCAGTGACTGTTTAAGGCTAAAAAAAATACAGAATTGCAAAAGCAATTAGCAAAAATAATTATCTTTGAATAAATATGTCAACATCCCAAGCATGAAATATTTTTCTTTATTTCAACTTGCTATAAGTCACTTTTTTCATTTATAAAACATGCAGCTCTAATGGCACCTGCCCCTCATAAATCCGTTCTGATATTGAACTCTGTAGAATTGTTTTGGAAGCTCTTGTCTCTCAGACAGAGTGGTCTGAAGTGAATAAAGGAACTACAAAACAAGCAAAAACACGCAGCAGTTCGCAGCAGAGGTTGAAGGATATAATGAGCCGTGGTGAAAGAAGGCTATGAGAGAATGAGCAGGTGTGGTGGGGAAAGACCCATGGGCTTCAGGGAGAGAATAGATCAATAACTAATTTCAGTACAGAGCTTCACTCGCACCGTTTTCCAATAAATGCTGGATGGAGAATGCTGCCTTAGCCCTCTCCCTCCCCGCCCCCTACTATCTCTATTCTATCACCTTCTACAAGCAAAAGGATTGGACTCTATGGAAGAAGCCTGTTCCTTTTTCTTTTTTAAACTCCCCCCACTGTTGTCATTTTTGGTCGGGTGGATTATGTTCCTGCTGCCAGTGTATAGTGTAAATTCAGCCCAATATTACCATTTCCATGTGTCCTCCATGACGACCGCTCTCACAACCATTCCACATATGGCGTCTCTGTATCTTTAATGTCTTTTTTTTTTCCCTCCACTGTTCTGCCTCCTGCATCTCCCTCCCACTCTTCCCCTCATTCGACCAGGGCCAGTGTTGAGGTTTTGTCAAGAGTGTGCAGGGAGATTCAGACAGACAGGAGAGTGAAGCGTGTGTCATGCAGGGCTGCTGCTGCTGCTGCGGCTCTTCTCCTCAGAGGCTGTGACCTAGATAACCAAGAGGAGCTGGAGCGCCTGCAAGCCTTGGAGCCACTCCAGCTTCAGCAATGTCAGGAAGGGGTTAGTTGTATAACACAATGTCCTATTTAGTTTGCTACTCACACACACGCATGGATGCATACACATATGTAAGCAACGGTTCCCTGTACCATCATCGCTTGCTTCTTTACAGACTGTTTGCCTGTTACCAAAGCCATGGGTGGAAAGAACGGGTTTAGCACAAGTGCGAGAGTGTAAAGGGGAGTATACTGGGCCCTCAAATCATCAGAATTTAACCATAAGCATTAAAAAACAACAACAACAACAACAACAAAAAAAAAAGCCAGGTAAAACTTTCCACCTCAGCAGCCACCAAAGCTACATTATGTCACATACACGTCTAGGGGCGCGCTCCTTCTGCTGTGCCTTATTTTAGCAACCACTCGAATGATGCTTGCGGTTTGAGCGCATCCATGAGGAAAACGTGTACCACCAATTATCCTGTTATTTACCGGTACACTGTCAGTCACATTCAGCACTGCACTGCCACTACCTGGGAAATTATAAGCACTAACGTGTAAACAAACGCAAAACAAAAACTGCTACACAAAGCAATGAGGTCACAGCTGGTGGAAGTTTTTTTTTTAATTGTTATTATTGTTGTCATTAGATCTTCATATTAAGCTTGAAGTTACACAAATTCTACAGTATATCACTGTCACGTTGAGGATCTAAAATATAGATGGACCCTACTGTGCGGGAACAACTTCAATAGGTTGCACTGTGAATAGTTAAGTCTTCCAAAGTCTGAGCTACCTTTGAAAATGCAGGAGCAACACTGCCATCTGGTGGCTTTCATATTGTGCTGCATTTTTTTTTTTTTTTTTTTTTTTTTTTTTTAAATAAACGTGTCTATATGTTTCACCTCTACAGCATTTCACCGTGGCAGTGACAACTCAAAGACTAATCTGTACTTACAATGTTGTATTTGTAAAGTAAACATATACACAATTTTGTCTGTAAATTTGGCACAGGCAACACAGATTTGGAAATTAAACAAAGGCCTCAATGATATGTTAGACTTCGCTTCACTTATCACATCCTCAAATATTTTACACAAATTATTACAGAGTTTGTTCAGTCTTTCACTTCAGATTTTAAGCAACACAAATAGTAGTAAGCAGTTTATACCGTCAGCGCTGGCTCTGCTGGGGCTTGAAGCAGTCCCAGCCAGACTTTGGAGTGTACGTGTGCTCGGGAAGAAGAAAGTATTTGAGTCTGTCTGGTAGTGGTAAGGCTTTGACTCTGTCTTCCAGTGGCCAGGGCTTCAGGCGGTTCCTTATAAATGCCCTACAGAGGCATCGCAGAGCAGGGGGGCTTGCTTCACGCTCTGCTACGTGCTTGTGCAGGTTTAGTAGAGCCTGAGCGTACAGGTGAGACTCCTGACCAGGCATGGGGAGCTGCAGCCCGCAAGAGAGATGCAGCGTGGGGTTGTGAACCTTTACCAGGTCGAGCAACATCTCTGCCTGCTCCAAGAGCTCGGCTGCGTGAGTTTGATCAGAGCACTGCTGCAGGGCTGTTTGGAGCCTCTGGAAAAGAAGGCTATAACCTGACCAACAGGAGTCACTGTGATTGGAGCAAACCAAAGACGCGCCGCTCTGAATTAAGAGCACAGCCAAGGGGAAGAGCAGGTCAAAGTACTCCAGGCTCGTCTGCGTCAGGGAGGGCTCGCCATCCTCATTCAGACAGCAGCTGGGGTCCACGCCGTGAGCCAGCAGTAGCTGTGTGGTTTTCAGGCAGAAGTTACCAATCTGAGCAGCATCCTCCACCGAAGCCTCCAGCGCCTCCTTCACCAGAAACACCAACGACGACTCGACTGTTTCACCGTCTACAGTCGCAGCACGAACGTCAGCACCTTTGGAAAAGGAAGCATCTCTCAGCACTTATCCAGATTACAACACAGGCTTAAATTTGTAACACTTTTGAAACTGAGACAACTCAGTATTTACTGGTTAATTTAGGGGTTATTTGAACAGTCTTAGTAGAGTACGTCCTGTTATATCTATTTGCGTATGTTAAAAAAAACCAAAACAACGTATTCTCATTTTTAGGCTTAGGCTCCAAAAACTAATCCCACATCTATTATCATGCAAATTGCTAGCATCAGATACAGGCCCTCCCTGGTGTTCAGAACAGTTTCAGATAACTTGAGAGTCAAACAAAAAACATGAGCTGACCTCTTTTGCTGTGTGTATTGGCACAGTTTCTCTTGCTGTGCAAATACCGTTTGGCTTTTGATCTTTATCCCTCCATTATTTGCAAATACGACTTTGCTCTTCCAGTGTTTAATAAGTGACAGCGGGGCTTATGTTAACCTTGTGCAGCCAAAAAACTGACATCCTAATTTAGATCTTTCTCATGTGACTCTTCCAAAGTAACGGCTGATCTTTTAAATTAGCAACATTTTTAATAAAGGCTGAATACATTCTTAATTCAACTACATGCAAATAAATAAATCTACTCAGCATGATTCTGATAATAACAATAATCTAATAATATATTATCATCATCATCATATTTTGATGTAAAATAAAAACCAATGCGTGTCGAGTTTCCTAGTAACATTTACTGTTTACACACATTTTGATATGAAGGCTGTTTTATGATGACCCAGAGCTATATAGGGGAGATAGGGGAGAGTTAGATAAAAGATGAACAATGACTGCAGGGCTGAACAGGCCAGGGTGGGATACTGAGATGTGGAGCAGCAGAGAACTGTAGCTGAGTGAACAGAGTCCAGAGTGTGGAGAACTAATCAAATAAAGAGTGAAATCTGGAGCAGAGCAGCTGAAACGTGTGGGTATCATGGCCCGGAGAGCAGAGCTGATGAGGTGAAAGGCTGCAGAGTTGAGACGGAGCAGTGTGGACGATGGATGAGAGAGAGACCGCAGGATGGATGGAAGAGGAGGCTGAGGTGGACGCTGTGATAAACTTTGTACTACTTTTACAATTATTAAAATAAAAATGACTCTCTTATTTTGTTTTGGACAACTGTATGGTTAATTTTAAAATGTAGGCAATCCATTTCACAGTGAGCAGTCTGTCTTTTATACCTTCTTTATTTTAAGCATATAATACCAATAAAGCCCATATGGAAAAGATATATATAAATCTTATAAAGTTTGTATCTGTCTTGTGTGGAACTTGTATGAAAAGCATACAAGAGTGAAAACAGATATAACATCCCTTGAAAAATTATATAAATGAAACTTGTATGTTTTGGATACTTACTAAAACAATATATGAAAGTAATGAGAAAGTGGCCACTTTCATGAGTAAATCATATAAGCCTTATATGATTCACTATATGAAGTAGGCCACATCTTATGCAAGTCTTTTATAAGTTTTTTCTATTTCTTTTCCATATGGGAGTCTCTGAAATTCATTTTTAACTTTTCCATATTGTTTAACCCTGCGACAGACTGGAGACCTGCCCAGGGACCTGCCCCTTTCCCCTATGACCGCTGCGATTTAAACACACCGCAACTCTGAATTGGACAAGTGGAAGAAAACGAATGGATGCTTGGATAATGTTCTTCTTCTATAGTCATTTAATTATTTAGATGTCATAGGTATTGTCGTATTGTTGTATCCTTTGTTTACTACATTACATGTATTTTATCCTTACAATCGTTTGAAGAGCTAATAAACGTAATCTTAAATAAATTTGTGAAATGTTATAATTAGAAAAATTAGATGGAAAATAACAATTTCAACTTTTCAAGAAATTACTGCTTTTCCAATACTGATATTATTGCATAACAAAGAGACATGAAAAGCACAGGCAGAGGCTAAACACTCTATTTCATGTGCAACTCTTTGTATGTTAGAACTTCGCTCTTCTCTGCAGCTGACTGATGGACCAATAACATCACAAGCAAGAGTGGCTCACTGCAGGCAGCTGGACCGTGCCTGGACTGGAGCGGACAGACAATGCACTACCTCTGCTGGACCATAAAAATAAAAAAAAGCTTTAGTGTTGATGTTGATGACTACGCATCCTGTAATGCTGGAAATCCCCATTTGTCTTTGAGAAACTAAACTAAAAATAAATAAAATCCACTCTTGAATTACACTTAAAGGAAAAAACGCTAATACAGAATTGGCCACAGTGAAAATGTCAGTAATAGCTGGGGGCTACTTTTGAGCAAAAACGCAAACAAAAAAAACAAAACATTGTCATGTGCAGGGTTTTTTATGTAATGTAAAATTCATTGGTTTACACAAAAATGTCCAAGCCTTGTTTGGCCTTTTGGAGGACAAACTTAAGTGTTTATTACACTTGTTTCCAAACACCTGAATCAGACGAGATCAAAAAAGAAAAAAGTCCCAACCCTACAGTCACTCTTGTAAGTGTGTGAAGTTTAATGATAAATTTAAGCTTCTGCCTACAGAAGATGAAACCTTTTATGGTTAAAAAAAAAAAAAAAAAAAGGAAAAAAAAGTCACTAGTCAGTCGCTTCATGCTGGGATCTCAGCACTAGCTCTGCTTCACTTTCAATTTTCTGTTAAGAATCAGATCCACGGTTTAGTCCAGGTTCAAAATGAGCGCAGGTGGCAAAAAGCCTGTGTGCAGCGTTTTAGCAGTGATGCCGCTTGAGGAAGAATTTGAATGACCAAAAGCAGATGAGAAGGAAAAGTGCCTGGAGTGCGTTTTAGAGTCAGTACCTCTCTCAAGTAGCAGCTGGATGTTCTCCGTGTTGTGCACGGTGATTCCATCGCTGCTCGCCAAGGCATGGAGCAAAGGTGTTTTCCCTTTGAAGACAAGATCAAAGCAATCGCCTTTCAGAATGACTGAATAAGGGTATGAATGGAAATTTTACAATTAAGCTTGGTCATCGTAAACTCACCGTGTTTATCCCTTGCATTCACATCAGCACCCAGGTCCAGCAAGGCGAGCAGGCAGGGCAGTCTCTCTGACTCCTCACTGGCAAGGTCCAAGGGACTGCTCTCATGGATCTACAGAAATAACAGAGTTTACATAGAATCCATTCACTGATAAAGATTACAAAAAAAAAAAAAAAAAAAAAGACTGAATCAATCAAAAGAGAAGTCATGGATTCCTCTTTACTTACTCTGTCCCTCTTTTCAATGTCTGCTCCCTGCCCGGCCAGCAGCTTCACCATGTTTGGCCTGTTCCTCAAAACTGCTATGTGTAGTGGATTGTAGTATGAAACTGGGTCTTGAGAAATGAAAACAAATATTTTTGTGTATAAAACAGAGTCTTCATTAAAGAGATGAAAAGTACCAGACAGGCGAGGATTTGACAATATAGCACTGTTCCTAAATGAGTGTGGGCAAAGCTATAAAAGTTACTGTACACTTACATGCAGAGTATAAAAGCAAACACAGAGAACATGAGCAATAAAAGAAAAACTGTAACAGACAAGCAAAACGAGAAATCATGAAAAGACATGAAGAGACAGGAAGTAAACACTTGAAAAACAGCTAAATGTGAGGCGTACTGCACGGTATGTGGGAGCATTTGTTTCTGGCGAGAGGACTTTATGAAATGTGAGAGGTGAATGAAGCAGCCTCTGCAAGAAATCCCTAATTATACCCCTGGGAAAAACACATGCCTGAAACCAGCAGAGGTCACCACAGCATAGTTAGGCTTAGTCTGGAAGGTTTAATCACAGTAGAAAAACATGCTGCACTTCCCACTAGTATATATAGACGATAACTGGCTCATTATGCATGTGCAACTACTTGTTACGTGTAGAAAAATGGCAGTGGTCTCCTGTTTGTATCAGTCATTAAACATAATCTGTGTATTAAGAGAAAATGGACTATTGCAGGAGGGAATGAGATGAATGCTAGAAAGCCAAAAACACTATTCAGCACTTTGAAGATAATTTGCAACAGCTTGCAAAATTTCAGTTACAAGAAACAAATGTGCTATTGGGCCAGGGGGGGGCACTGGCCACCCCCCAAAATTTGCTTATATTAATAATAATAATAATAATAATAATAATAATAATGTATACTTTATTGATCCCCGTGCGGAAATTACTTGTTTTTCTCTGCATTTGACCCATTCACTCAGTGAAGCAGTGGGCAGCCACTGAGCAGGCGCCCAGGGAATTTATTTGGTTTTCATATGCACCCATTTTCAGTGATATCAACTTTAATAGCAGGAAATTAACTAGGCATATAATTCTTTTCTTTATCTCTTTTTTGCCATATTTTTCAAGTATCCAATATTTAACAACAGCATAATAAAAACTAGAAATTCTGTGTTTAGTGTGCCACCCATATGGCCACTCCTATGAAAGAATTCTTAAAGCAGCCCTGTCATTAATAACGTGATGCAAATATGTTTGAAGGCAAATAACTGGCTAGTTCATTGCCTAACCAACATTTCTGTTGCTTACCGGGACACATTGGGAGTGTTGGATTTAGTTTTGTGTCAGCAACCAAATCAGTAGCACAGAAATGACACACACACATTTTTTTTTTCCCGGCTTTTGAAAACAGAAGGTAAACTATCCAGAGCAGTGGAGACTCCCACAAAAACGTGGTGCTGCCAGCATCGTGACCTGGAGCTTGAACCACAGAAGCTGCTGCTAATGACATCTGCCATCTCCTAGTGATGTCCCTTCCTGCAGTCTGGGCCTACATCAGTTCGCTTATGATGCTTGAACACACATCTTAGTAATACGCTCACTGACAAAAGACTGAGTGGACCTGAATCTGATGTTCTGAAGTACACGTATCATGATATGACGTATCATGATCACTGAACGACACAGGAAATCATTCCTGCCCTTGGCCATCTCCCTGTACAACTCCTCTATCTAATACACTGTAAACACTGCAATAATTGCATCCTTTTTGCACACGCTCTTTCTACTCTGTAATATTCCTGTCAACATTCGTGATATTTATTTATAATCACCTCTGTCAATCCTTGATTTGTATTATTTAGTGATTTGTATATATTGTGCTATTTCTTAAATTTCTTAAATCCGTAACATACTGTATTGTTAAATAGTCTAGTCTGTTTCTGTTATTTATACTGGAGCAACTGTAACCCACATAATTTCCTTAGGGATTAATAAAGTATGCTGATTCTGATATTGGAACTGTTGCTGAAAATTTTGCTAGTATGACAAGACACTGAATGAACTCCAAACTGCCAGGAAAACTATTCCAATTTGTTTTCTCATCCTACAGATTTTGTATTGTAGCAGCTTGCTTGCTCTTATTGGTACATACACTTGATTAGAGCCAGACCAACATAGGATTTTTAAGACCGATATTGATATATGATGATTTAAAAATCAGATATACCTTCTAGGTCCTTTCTAAGATAATACAATGCACTCATTGTTGTGTCTGTAGTGCTCTAAACATGAAGTTGCAGAGTGCCCTCTGGTGGACAAATTATTCAAAATCAACAATCACACCTTAGCTGAAGAGTGTTTCTTTCGTCTCTGCTTTTTAAAATTTCATTTATCAGCCCTCATTATTGGCAATAAGGATACATGTGCAAATAGCCAACATCAGGCTTGTGTTTACTTTCATATCGTCTTTGTGCCAGTGAATGTGGAATCCTGTTTAAATGCACAATTCTCTAGCCTATAGCCAGCACAGATGTTATGATATTGCTCGGTAACCAGAATTTCACTGTGCTATGGGTGCTGGTAAAGTTGGGTTTTCGGGGGGAAAAAAACACAAGCCATGAATCAGTGTCTCTCTGCCTTGCTCATTATGTTGCATGTCGCTATGGGGAGAGGGAGCTTAATGTGTGGATTATAAATTTAATTCCAGCGGGTACCACTGGTCCTACATCTTTGAGAAACCCACAACAATGTTTATCAATTCTGCAGCCTAGAGTGTATGCCATTCAAAATGCATGAGCGACTGTCACTTAAATGTTGTATGAACCGAACTGGCAACAAGACTACTGGATCATAGGAGGGAAAAAAAATGACATTAAGCAAAGTCACAAAATGATCTCTCTCTCTCTCTCTTTAGCAAGGTTCCATAAACAAATGTGTATACAGTGTCAAGTTAAAAACATTCACATCATCTAAAACACACCCAAAACTGTTACTAACCTTCAAAGTTGAGATCAGCTCCGTAGCGTAGGAGGATTTTTGCTGGCTGCACCAGACCCCGCTCTGCCATTTTGAACAGGGCATAGCTGATCCCCTCCACAAACACCTCTGACTGGGATTCTTGCTCCAGAAGCTCCACCAGAGACCTAGAAATTGCGGATTCTTCCTCAGAACTCCTGACAGGAGAAGAAAGAAGCACCTTGTGTGTAATTTTTGTCTGTTATCTGATACATGTTCAATTAATTACGGCAGTGTAGCAGTGCCAAAAGAGGACTGTAACTGAATAGCCAGCTTTACCTTTCCTCGCCAATGTCATCTCGTTCTTCCAGTCCAATAACACACATGACAGCATCTACCAGCGGCTGATACTCATAAATTATCCTGCGAAATCCATGGAGGAAAGGCATGGCTCTGCCTCGGCGATCCTAGATTAGCTCCTAAAAAGCATAAAAGAAATGCTGTGTGCTGAGGGTGTGTCAGTCTAACAGAGAACGCAACGCAGATATCAAAGCTTATCTCTTGAGTACAGCTGACAAACGTATTCATATCGTGGGTGACACGTCACAGTAACAGGCTAACGCAGTGGTTTTAAAATCCTTCATATAAAATAATATTTACTCCTAATACTGATTAGTTAGCTGGACCCATTCAGTTAACGTTAGCTGAGCGTCTGTTAACTTACGCTAACCGCAACGATATGTACGTTATAAAAATGGCGACAGAAGTGTCGCAGTCAATGGCAGCATGACTTACCAAATGTATCACTTCTTGACCTGCTAAATTATAAATAAATGTCTTAGCGAAATTACTTTTAAAAGAGAGGAAAGTCACTCAGAGCAGACTCCCTTCAAAACAGGAAGCTTTCCTCACGCCAGCATCGGTCCGACGGTGTTTTCATTCCCATTTAAAATACAAGCCTAAACAAGGTTCCTCTTTCGAGTCCGTGTCCTTCAATCAAAAATGAGTAAGTAAGCAAACACACTGCACCACTTCAGTTGTTGAAACATAGACATTTACTGAGAATTTAAATGCCAAATTATGATTTCGGGTATTTAAAGGATATAAATTAAAGGATAATAGAATAAATATAAATACTGCATTAATTTGTGTATAATCAGGCCTTCCAGCAATCTGAGGCGTTTTCATTATAGTCCATTATAACTACATAGGCGCAGGCGCTGGTTTCTGGAAACCATCCATCTTTAATACAGCTGCAGAGACGGACATGGCTTTTTCACCTAATAGCTTTTTATGTAAGTGGATAAAGATCAACCACATACATAGTACGTCTTATAAGTCACTTTCAAACTGTGTATGATCATTCAACATTTGTGCATGTATATTTTCCTCACCTCCCTGTTATTGTCATTGTTTCTTCAACCATGCACCCTAATTTTTAATTCATACTTTTCCTCCTCACCTCAAGCCTCATCTCCTGATATGGTTGCAATTACGTATTGTCAGCAGATTAGACATGCAACCCTCCTGTCTCAGGACAAGCTGACTAAACAGTAAGAACAGCTGGTTAGCATTGTTCGAGCTATGGTTAGGCTTGAGTGTACTAAAAATCACAACTTTCCCTCTGATTAACAGCTTGATTAAATACTGACAGTATATACTCACTATAGATGTAACTGTAGCAGATATTAAGCACTTGAACTTTGAGGGGTAAGAAAACAGAATTCAGTTGACTGCAGTCTCCAACATACTGACATCTATTGGTGATAATTTACACACTGTAGCTTTAAGTAAAATGCTTTTGTTGTTGACTTATGATCTGTCAAATATATTTTTCAAGAATGATATTGAGTTATTTTGTGGTAGAAATTACATTCCTGTCACAAGGTAGAAACTCTAGACTTTTTTATGCCAATTTATCCGGTGTTGTTGACAATAAAATATATCCTTTTCAAAAGGTATGTCGTGAAGAGGGTAACAAAAATTGCAACAAATACAACCAGTTACCACCAGTGGTATAAAACAATCAGCAAGTGCTGGCTTGTTTAGTGCAAAAAATAAAAACATACAAGTATGACTGTAAGGAAGTCTGCTGGAAAACTAACAGAGATATTGGAAGGGAAAGACATGCTGCTCAGTCTTAAAGAGAAAACTCTTGCAACAGCAGCCATTGTGACTGAAGCAGAACTTCCAAAGGGGACCTTCTTACTTTGGGTCAATATTAGCAACATTTTTTAATTAACTGTAACGGATCCAAAAATGTTTTTGTATCCCAGTGACTATTGTAATTATTTTGAATAAGTCTTCAAAACTTTAGGGTCACTGCCAAGTAATGAGACTTTAAAACTACTTCGTCTATGAGCTCTGATAAGCCACAGGCTCAGTTTCTGATTGTAGATTTAATTGATTGCATTATGATGCTGATTTCTATTATCATTATTATTATTGTTATTTGTAAAAAAAAAAAAAAAAAAAAAAAAAGTGTGTGTATGTATGTATATATATGTACATGTGTGTGTAGATATATATGTATGTATGTATATGTATGTGTGTTTGTTACTTGTAATTATTATTGCCTGTTACCTGTGGTAACGCAATTTATAATTAATATATTCTGTATTCAGTTATGAAAGTTCTATTTGTTTTGCTTGGTTTTGTTTGTTTGGTTTGCAACGATGGGCGTAGCTGCGGGAAGCTTATTGTTTTTTGTTGATGAATGAATATAGGGGTGGGATTTAATAAGTTTTCTTCATCCCACTCCTTTTCAGGTACATTTTGTTTGTTTGTTTTTTTGTTTTTGTGCACTTTATGTTCAATATATGTATTTGTTGTGCCTGAAATGAACAAATTATAAAAAAAAAAAAAAAAAAATGACTCCAAGTAGAATCAAAATGAGGATAAAGCATGCTGTGTTTTAGTGCAGACCTACCTTGTGATTGACAAGCCTGTATCATATGGACATGCACTTTCCTGCAATTTCTCAGTCAGTTAAACCCCTGCTTTTTAAAACACAACACTGGCAGTGCCCAAAATGCTCAGTTCATTAATCAATGAGTGATGGTGCATGGTGACTGTGTACATTTTTTTTTATATACACACCCTTAAGAGTCTGATAATAAACTTTAACTTTAGCAAAGGTTTACTTAGAAAGCTGCACAATTTCCTTTTTTAAACTCCTTTCCAAACAGACAATACTATCGGGAAAGATTGCAGGATTTTCCTCAAACATGTGTGTCCAGTTCAGTCTATTTGTTTATTATTTTATGTCACAAATCAGTCTTTATTTCTGATGGTAACTGTCATGTATTTATCAAACCATGCCAACTTCCATCCAATGATCAAGTGCCTGATTAGCATTTGGCATGTTTCCTTTGATATTCTTACTGACCAACAAAATATTTCTCCCACCAACACGAGCAGTTCTAAAACACTTTCTTTTGTCCATATGGCACATTATTCCGGGATGGCAGCTTTCACATTTGTGACAATTTCTCCATTATGCCGACAGCATCTGGTTGTTAACAGTTGCCTTTGTCCTGTTTAGCAAACAACCCCCTGCTGAGTCGGAGTTTGTTGACAGATGGCTCACTTTGAGAACCACAGAGGAAGGCCTTCTCTGTCACAGGATGTCATCTTTAGCGCATATGTTTGTGTGACTGACTTTAAACATCACCCGTCCCAACGACTGCACGCATGTTAATCCAGTTTTTGTTGCTGACACACTGTCTCAAATTAAAAAATTAGCAAAAAAATCAGAGGAAGACAAATTAGCTAGACAAGCATATTCTTTTTTTAGTTTTAAATAAATAATAATAAATTAAAAAAAACAGGGAGTAAAATTTTTTGATTAATATGTTAAAATTAGTGAACAAATACACAGCTAAAAAATTTTTTAAATGACCAGTTTGAAATCACATTAGATCTCAGTGGGAAACAAATCATGCTGGATAGCTATACTGACATTGACTGGGTAATCTGTTAGGAACGAAAGGGTGCTGCATCGTTTGATGGAAATGAAAATGATCAACTTACAGAGGGCTGAACTCAAACACAACCCAAAAACCCAAAGCGAAATTTTCATTTTGCTGAATTTCATTGCAGCAACTCAAAATGGTACTCAGTAGTTTTTATGGCCCTCACATGCTTGCATGCTTGGCAACATCTGAGCATGCTCCTAATGAGATGGTTAATTGTGTCCTGGGGGATCTCCTCCCAGATCTGAACCAGATCATCACTGAGCTCCTGAACAGTCTGAGGTTCAACCTTGCAGTGTCAGATGGATGAGAGTACGAGAGGTGTTGTATGAGAGATGTTAGGGCCAGTCAGTGGTATCAGTTCCTTCATCCTCCAGAAAATGCCTGTATACTCTTGTCACATGAGTCTGGGCATTGTCATGCACCAGGAGGAACCCAAGGCGCACTGCACCAGTACAGGGTCTGACAATGAGCCCAGTCATGCTGAATGATGTCACAGGCAGCATAATGTTTTCCACAGCTTTTCCAGACCCTTACAAATCTGTCACATGTGCTTAGGATGACACCGGTGGACCTGCCAGTTGGGCTCCAGAGTTCCAGAAAGTGAGCACAGGGCCCACCAGAGGATGTCAGCATCCCAGGCCAACCTACATAAAGTCTGTTTCTGATTGTCTGGTAAGAGACATTCATAACACTGGACTTTTGGAGGTCATTTTGTAGCTCTGGCAGCGCTCTTCCTGTTCCTCCTTGCACAAAGAAGCACATACCGCTCCTGCTGATGGGTTAAGGACCTTCTATGACCCTGTCCAGTGCTCCCAGAGTAATAGCCTGTCTCTTGGAATATTCTCCACGCTCTCAATACTATGCTGGGAGACACAGCAAACATTCTGGCAGTGGCATGTATTGATGTGCCACCCTGGAGGAGTTGGACCTCTGTAGGGCCCAGGTATCGCCTTGTGTTATCAATAGTGACACTGATCCTCACCAAATGCAAAATTAGTGGAAAAAAACAGGCAGAAAAGATGAGAAGAGAAAAAATGTCCCTGACATCATCAGTAAAACTACAAATTTTTGGGGGGATGGTTCATTGTTGTCCCCCTAGTGCACCTGGTATTAATTTCATTAACACTAAAACGGCTGAAACTGATTAACAACCCCCTCTGCTACTTAACTGTCCAGATCAACATCCCAGCAGTTTAACTGACTTGATGCTTTACTCTGATTAAAAAGCGTTCCTTTCATTTTTTGAGCATGATTGCTGTCTAAATAACCTTTGATACAAATTCTGCCTTTAGGTGGCAGCAGAGCAGCATCGGCACACAAACTACACCCTAGACCTGTTATTATACATCACACGCATGAGTGAATGGTTTTAAATGTGCATGAACGCAAACACAACCTATCATGTAGATGTGGACTTGAGCGGAATCTCAAACAAGCATCACAGGGAGACTCTCTCTGGCATCCGGCGGGCTTGTCCTCTGGAGCGGAAACAGAATGCAATAGTTTAATCAAAGTTTGATTAATTCTAATTTTGTCACTTTCAAGACAATTACTGTTTTCACATCCAAGTAACCCGATCAATAAGGCGTTGTTCCCTGAACGGATGGCAGCCTGTTCATAATCTCTCTAATGAGGGTGAAGTCTCTTTTGCTGTTTTCCAGCCACACTTAATTTACTCTGGATTTTCAAGGCGTGCGCTCATGAATAAACTTCCTTACCTTTCCTTTCACAAAACTGCCGCTGACAAGTTCTTAAGTCTTTGTGCGCACACCTGTCAGAGCTCCCCGGTGAAGCAGACAAGCTATTTTTCCAACTCTCACCATGTGGTCACGGGAGCATACTGCTTCTTGTTAGACGACAGTAAAGGCAGGTGGCACAACGCACATCACGCATTAGACCGTGAAAAAAAAGTGTTTTTCAAACGCAGGACCCCCCTCCCAGGTATCAGGCTCAGCATTAATGCATGTTCTTGAGGAAGTTTACAAACCTCACTACGGCATCACCAATGTCACTGTTGTTCTCAAAGCACGGCGTGTCAGGTCCCCGCGGGTATCAACGCATGACACTTGAAATAGCTTTAGGAGAACAGCTCCGAGCCACTTTCACAAGAACGCCGTAGGAGAAAAAATGAATTTGCAAAACACTCATTCACAGTGATAAAGTCATTTAAGCGCCCACGGTCCCGTGTGTGATGAAACGCCTCGGTGGGATTCCAGGTACTGAAGAGTAATGATCGTAGTTAAGAGCAAAGCTTTGTCAAAAATATCATCCTTTGTGCTGTTTGTCCTTTTCTTGACGTCTAATTTTGAGCTGGATTGGAGGGCGTGAGGCAAACCGGGAGGAAGAAAAGAGGGGAGATAACTGCAGTTCCTTTCCTATACGAGTAAATTGGCTCTATATTAAATTTTGGCCTCATCTATCAAAACAAAGAACGGTATCGAAATTACTTTGTTGGCCACAAATCGTTGGCAGCAGATTGAGCCTCTCTTGAAACAAGGCCATCATTTATCTGGTTCACATTTCCTCTTGAGGTGAAAGGAAGCGGGACACAATAAGACTTTTATTTGTTCCCGGGTGATAGATGTGACCCCCCTTGAACCCGTGATTACGAGATTACCGAGAGTAGAATAAGAATCTATTAAACATTTAGACCTGTTGGTTCCCTTTAGGTACACTCTCTTTTCATCAAATAGTGCTGTCAGGGGAGCTGTAGGCAGGGGAGTCTCCCAACACTGAGGAGATTTACACAGCTACAGCATTCTGGGCTACGCCAAGCATTGTAATTTTTCCCCGGAGGGTGATACATAAAGGAAAAGTTAATTAGCATGGATGCAAAGTACTTTTAAGATGTAATAAAACCGAGCGCGCACAGAATTCTCCGGCCCCCAGAAAAAGTTGCACGCTCTGAGTTGAAAGGTGAGAGAATACCAGAGGTGAAGGTGACGATGAAGGCAGTGAAATGATAATAGAGTGGCAAAGCATTGTGGGTTTGGTTCCCTCAGTGCCACTGTGAGAGCTGGAATTATCAGACCAGCAGGTCTGGGCCTAATATCCTTTTGTGCTGGCAGCGTATTGCTGAGTGAAGATTGTGGGTGGAAATAATCAGCCCTTTTAAAGGTCAGAGGAAGTTAAGCGCACCCAAAGTAGACCATGACACATTCTGGCTGATAAGAAATGACTGTGTGTTAAGAAGAATGAGAAGAGTTCACCTTGTCTCATTTATGCTATCGTGATTGCTCAGCTGTCAGTCAAATATAATGGCACATTTGCAGCTAACCCAACAGCAACAATAGGAACTGCTTAGCTCGGGCCAATGTACTTTGAGGCAAACAGTGTAATTCACTGAGGTATTAACGGTGGTGGTCACTACAGTTCAAAAGCACTGTAACTTTTGTCTTTTAGGTGTTACAGCATGACATTTAAAAACTTCAAAGCTGGTGGCGATAACGGCAACACTTCATTTAAAGGTACAGTGTGTAAAATATCACCACTAGATGTCACTAAATTGGAACTTGCAGTCAGATGAATTCTGTATTCTTACCCCAATTCAATTTAATTCAATTTAGTGTAATTTTTATAGCACCAAATTGCAACAGCAGCCTTTAATGTATAGTAAAGGCCTTGCAATAATACAGAGAAAACCCCAATAATCAAATGCCTCCCTATCGGCAAACACTTGGCTATTGAAAAAGTCCTTTTAACAGGATGAAACCACCAGCAAAACCAGGCTCACTGAGGGGGGTGAGGGGAGGAAGCCAGGACAAAAGATGCTGTGGAGCAGAGCCAGAGATTAAAAATAAGAAGATATTAAATCCAGACTCGTATATAAACGCATAGTGAGTGACAAAAGTAAGTGAAGAAGAAACACTCAGTGCATCGTTGGAAGACCCCAGCAGCCTAGACCTGCAGCAGAAAAACTCAAGGGAGGATGCAGGGACACCTGATCCAGCCAGACTATAAGCTTTATCAAAAAGGAAAATTTCAAGCCTAATCTTAAAAGTAGAGAGGGTGTCTGCCTCCCAGATCCAAACAGGAAGCTGGTTCCACGGAGTATTTAGTTTTAAATACTCTACAAACCAAGGGTAAGCCAGCGGTCTGAGAGTGATGTGCTCAGTCTGGGTGACATGCTACTATGAGGTCTTTAAGATAAGACTGAGCCTGGTTTTTCAAGACCTTATATCTGAGGAGAAAGATTTTAAATTCGATTCTGGGTTTAACAGGGAGACAGTGAAGAATGCCAAAATGGGGGAAATATGATCTCTCTTTCTAGTTCCTGTCAGTACTCTCACTGCAGCATTTTGGATTGAATGAAGGCTTTTTGGGGAGCTTTTAGGACAACCCGATAATAATGAATTACAAAATTCAAGTGCATAATCTTTCCTACGGTGGCTGCTGTAGGACAAACAACTCCTTCATCTGTAGTGAGTGTATGCTCTCAGAATGTAATCAAACTGTTTATCGGAGGGAAAGTGTGATTTTTAGGACACTTGAGCCTAATATTAGCTGGCACGGTGTCAGCTTATAACCAGCTGTTGTTGTTGTTTAGCTGGCTCATTGTCAGCTGCAGAGACGGGAGGGTTGGATGTCTAATTTTCTGACAGTTGCAACAGTATCAGATATAAATACACATGTTTATGCAAGTTTTCATGTGTTAAGGCCTTGACTTCAGTTCAGGAGGAAGAGGATAAGGTAGAAATGAGGAAGCAGTCGTGGAGAAGGAGAATGACAATAAGAAAGAAATGATGAAAAACACAGAAATGTCAGATGTTCACATATTGTTTGAAAGAGCTATTTGTGATTATTAAATTAAAAGTTACTTATGCGGCATAATACATATGCTGCTGGTTTCTCAGCATAAAACGCGATTAGGTGGAATGACGATGCTCATTTTGGCCGCTGTATTCAAGATAGCAGGAAACATGGCAGCTTGCACAAACCGGCACCTGCTCCTATGTATTTGTAAAGGATAAACCCAGCACACTGAACTCCTATATGATGACTTGGTAACACAGAGCATAGCCTGTTTTCTTGTGTTTTTTTTTAATACCAATTGGCCTTATAATTTACAAAAAGAATACTGTGTTATATTAAATAAAACTTTAAACTAATGATTGAGACAGTAAAGTGCTTGGATAACTATTTATTGAGGCTTTAAATGAAGTGAGAGGTCAGACAGACTTCTGTTCAGTCTCTGGAATATATATAGATTATTTTTCTGTGAATTCAAGGTTTTCAATGGAAAAAAACAAAATGAAATGCACTGAGCCAAAACAGTAAAGTTCTGGCCCCCAAAATCAAATCATGCATTCATAGAAATAATTAAAATAAATGCTGTGACATTTTTGACAGCCGGTCACCCAGACTTAAACTACTTTCCAGGACCCAGTGTGGCACATAACCCCTGTAGTTTTTTAGTTTTTACACGTTCAACATTAAACATTAGTCAGCGAGTTTAAAGCTAATTGCAGGTAGATTTCTGAAGATACGACCATGCTTGCTGTATACCCATTTTTTCCCATTCTTTGCAATCAGCAAGCCAGCAAAGCATGCACATATGAGAGTGGGATCAATAACGCTTCATTAGAAAGCAAATATGTCTATTACCTAAGAGTACAAGTGTAAAACTACTATAAATCAAAAAAATGAATATAGGAAGCATAAGGTTTTGTCTCCTTTGTTCTATTTCCAGTTACTGAATTCTTGAATTTGTGTTATTGTGAGGCACAAACATTGCTTTCAGGAGAGTTTAGGCAGCAAATAAAGGACAAATGAGGCTAGTGACCTGTTCAGGACTGAAGGTCACTCTTTGCCTTCCCTTTGGGCATCAGTCTTGAAAACAGAGTGACAGCCCCAGAGAGGCTGATAAGTAAATACAGTTTTAATGGTCTGTGAATGGCTGGTGGTAATCTGTGCAGGCCACGAGTGGGCAAGGCACAGAGGGCGACGGGGCATTCTGCAGCGGTTATTATAAATGCTATCATAGATCAGATAGGCCAGAGGATGAGAATGAAAGGTGGTGATGAATTTGGGCCTTCTGTCGACCAAATGACTAGAGGACAAGCTGCTGAGGCAGGTTAAGGTCATGAATGAAGGATACCACCCAAAAAGAAGACACAACGGACAATTCATTATGTATAATGCAGAGGACAGAATAGTACATATCTCAGGGGACCGGCTGCAGGTCACAGGGTGACAATGTCAAAAAAAGAAAAGAAAAAAAGACACAGTCTGCTTCAACTTCTCTGTTTGGTACAGTCTGCAAAAGTTTTAAGCACCGAAAGCAAAATGAGTCTACTATAATTAGTTTTATGTGTCAATTAAGTTAAAAGGAAGTGCTGCAGATAGAAAAAAACTGAAGGCAACCATTTGCCTTTAAAGCAGTTCTAGGTAAAGGTTTATGGTACTTGGCAGGAAGGTTTTTCTGCAGTTCGTCTGTGGATTTTGAGCTGTTTAATTTTGCTTCTTTTTTTGGGTGATTCCAGACTGACTTCATGACGTTATGGAGGTCATGCAATCTGTAATAGGCTTTTCCTTCTACTTCTTGCCTCACAACGATGATTGTTTATGAATCTGGTGGTATTTTTGGGCCGTCATGCTGCAGAATGAATCTTATAGTGAGACTTGAATTGTATTGCGTGATGGATTAGAATATAAAATGTTTGCACAGTGCTGTATATTATATAGCCGCAAGTATTTTTTTCCCCTTCTTCTTGGCAGAAAAGCCGTGCCATTACAGGAAACAAAACTGCTTAACATTCCAAAGTCAAATGCGTTGATAGGTAACTGAAAGTGGAAATATAGTTTGTTGTATCTAAACGTGTCTGGCATTTCAGTCTTGGGTCTATTTCCAAGGCATGAAAGCTTACAGATCTTTTTCAAGACATCAAAGGGTTGAGACCTTTTTGCAGACATCAAAGTCTTAAGACCTGTCCTCAGAGAGGTCTAAACGGCACATCTGTCAAGACAAAATCGCTCGTATTTTTCCCTCTTAGACATCTCTTTAAACAATGCCTGCAATAGCGCTGCCTCTTTTTAAAACTCCGGTTTTCCAAATCAAATGTGCCTTATCGACTTTTGGAAAGAGATGGATAGTATGTGAGCTTTCACAGCAGTCAATGTTTTGGTCATTTTAGCTCAGGAAATGGACTTACCATGTGCAGAACCGAGAGGGGCTCTGCTTATTTAATGACTTGCACAGCTATATACGTTGTAACCAAAGCCAGTCGGGGTCTGTCTGGTGCACCCTGTGATTTCCAGCCGTCGAACAGACCTCAGTATATCGTGGTCTTCAAGGGATTTAAGTGAGTGTCAGGTCCTAGAAGGGGGTTACTTTTGGACAGCTACCAGCATTTGTGTGAGTGCTTTTCCAGCCCACCATTACAGCTACAGCTAGGGAAGTGACTGTTCTACATCAACACTTTTGTTCCCTGTACCTCTAATGCTTTTTGCAGCTGTACCAGAGTGAACTTTTTATTCCAGCATCAAATTGCACGCATTAAGAAGGAAGTAAAGTCTCAGTTCCTTAAGCAAAAATGGAATTTGAAGTGAACCAGAACGGGCGACTTAATACAAAAGCTTTAACGATGATTTAGTGCTGAAAGATATTTCAAACTCTCTGGTACCTGCATAAAACACTCACAGCACCGAACCAGAATAACCAGGACTACAATAGCTATATGCTGTTTGTGAATGAAAGTATTGTAGTTTTCTTTGAGAATGATTTCTTGTGCATTTAGACCTTGCACTGTAGACCTCAACTTAGTAGTTAACCTGAAATAAGTGGAGCTGAGATACAATGTCATAAACTTTAAAATAAACTGCATCCGAGCAATGTTAGAGTTGACTGAATAATAAGTGTTGCTTCTCTTTGTTTCTTAAAAAAAATGCCACAACTACGCTTTTCCCACAGTCAAAATGAAAACCAGTGTTATAGGTGATACTTTACAGCGATCACAGCACTTACAGGCAGGGACAGTGATGAAACGCATCTTGTGGAAACAAATGACTGCACTGTTGGTGAGTCATCTCATACATCTCTATTTAGTCTTCATGGATTTTTCTTTATCTTTCCTTCACAACACCGTCTAATCTGCTTAGAGAGGGAGGGAAAAAACTGCTGTGGGGTTCATGGTTTAATCAATTACCAGATTACAGTAATAATCCATATTTTAGTTCATTTTCTGGGTTGCAATTATGATGAATTCACTGGCAGCCGCAATTATGTCCCTATCAATGGAAGTGGAACAAAAGCAATGTCAAATAACACCAGCACTGTATACTGCTAAGTCATATTGCATTGGAACTGATATGTCAACGCCTGCTTGTTTGCTGGACTGCTTGCAGGGAAATATATATATATAAATTTCTAATCTTTATTATATTAGATGGCTCTGCAGAAAAGGGCCATTTGTGGTGGAGCGGAATATATGTTCCTCGTGGCCCTGAATGGGAATAAGTATGGAAAATGGAATGAATAAATGACTGGAGATGGCTCAGTGGAAATTGTGTGAAAATGCAACAAAGGAGCGAGAAACTCGGTGAGCACTGCAGCCATATCTGAGCCTACTGCGGTGATTGAGTGCATCTCTCTCAGGATGCAGACACCATACCACGAATGATGTCATCAGACTGGTGCTTTTTTACTTTTCTTCACCCACTGTCATTTCTTTTTTTCCTAATTGTATTTAAATATTAATTACCCGCAGCGTTAAAGGTTTGCGTTACCAAACACGAGCGGCGCAAGTTTTTCAGTTCACTCGTCGTGCCGCACAGGGTCGCTGGTGCCTGACAAGTGGCGCAATCATGCAATAAATTCGAAATGTCCGATGACAACTTTTAAAATCATTGTTTTTGCACGCAAAGGGCAGCGACGTAACCAGAGGGGGACGTGTTGGTTATTTAACACACGTGCAGCTGTCTGATTTTGATTTAAAACGGACAGGGTGGACAGTTTAGTTTTTTTTCGTTGTTGTTGTTGTTTTAGGAAGATGCTTTAATGCAAACTCAGCTGATCAAAAGTGATGAATTAAAATATGTTTACTCCCGGCATCAATGGGATATGATGTTCCTGGAGCGCCAAACGCCCCCGCTCTGTGTCTGTTATGTCTTTCCTTCTGGTCCCCTCGACGCGCATTGGACGGGGTTACAATGCGTAAGCTCCACAAACTGCAGTCTGTCTGCATGAACATAGAAGAACGATGACTTTAATCCGGACTTTCGCTGAATATATGAATCACCTGGTGCCAAAGTATCATTAGAAGTGGAAGCTGAACGCTGAATACGGACCTCTTGCGCGCTCTCCTCTGGCTCATGTTGCGTGCAGCTGGAGTTGCGCTCAGGACTTCGCGAAAGGCTGTCTGGGTGTGGATGTACGCTGATCTATGCCGGGACTTGAACTTTTCTACTTTTAGATAATTCGCCATAACACGAGGATGGACGGAAAGTATCGGACTTTACGCACTACAGCCAGCTTCAGGAGCCCGGTGATGCAGAAAGAAGGGAGCAGGAAAAACTGACCGGCTGAGGACAGAGGATTTCTGCGCTTCTTGTGATAAAAAACCCCGCTATAAAACAAACACAAAATCGTTGTGAAAATGTGTCACAACTGGTCTTTCGCCAGTAATCTAAGCGTTATCTCTTCGAAAAAGAAAAATGCTGGAGAGACCGAAGCAAACCTGAAGTTCCTTCTCTTCAGTTCTTGAATTTTCCTGACAAAAACAAGTAGATCAGACTTTCAAAACTGCTCACTCGAACTATGATTGTTCAGCGTTTGGAAACTACCGATTGCAACATGAAAAGACGTGTTTTCATTCTTCATTTTTAGAAACCACGCTTCACGTAGGATGCTCTTCTTTGAACTAACACGCATCGGCTTGCGCACTAATTTTGGGGGGAATTCGTGTTTTTTAACGGCTCAGAGAAACATGTTGCACATCCTTGCGCTTCAGTCGGTGGTGTTACTTTTGGGAGGTAAGCATTTTAAACCTTTTAGCCTATGTGTCTTTAAGCCCACTGTGCCGACTGAGGAGCCAGGCTTTTGTTAAACAAAGATTTCAAGTAAGTTTAATACGAACTGGAGCCACGTAGTGTTATTTTTGTCACACAGGGGACCGCGTGAGATACACGGTGATGCAGGTTAGCGAACATCCTGCTTGTCTCATCTGCGTGTACGCTTACATTCCCCAACAAGAATTCAGTTCAGATGTGTTTAGTCATATATTATGGATTCCGAAGACCTCGCTGCAGTGGCTCTGCACCTGTACGATGAACCCAGAGCAGCTCTGGCTTTAAATAACACTTATCTCATCAATATTTCAACATGACAAGGATTATCTTGTGCAACAGAAGCACTGGGGTTGTATCGACTCTTGACTTAAGTTATTACATAAAATTCATCTCCAAGCCCATATTTATTTCATGGGAAAACTTGGGAGAGTTGCATTGATGAGAGCTCTTCATATAGCTTCAAAGCACAACATCAGTCCCAATCTCTTTGAGGTGTCACTTAATATGTCTTTTAGTAGGAATTTCTGTGTTTTATATGGATTCTTGGTGGGGGGAAGAAAAGGGTGATTTAAATGTCATTTCCCACATTGCATCAGTCAATTAGTGCCACTGGGAGGAGAATAGCAACATCCTTTTTGACTGCCTGGCGGCCAGGATATACAGATCTGAAGGCAGCTGGTGGTCTGGCTAATGAATCCCTTCTGTCTTGTGGGAAAAGGGTTTAAACTAAAATGCGATCTGGAAATTTTAACCAGTCCTCCAATGGGACTTTTTCTCCAGATGATGCCTGGCTCTAGCAGCTTTCCAGCATACCCAAAAGAAGAGTTTTTCACAGTCTTTAATTGTCTTTAATTAAAAGCAAAACTTTTTTTCCTCCCTTTTTTTTCTTGTGCAAATGAAAGAAACAACAACACATTTTTCAGTGAATGAATATGCAATCCTTGTTCACTGCAGTGAGACCTAGAATCACAATCTTATTGTAATTACACAGAATCTGCAGCCGGCAGTGTATCTGTTATAGTCTAAGAAACACTTGCGCTGGTTCCCTGCAGAATTAAAGGTCATAGTTTCCAGAAACAATCTTTCCAAAATTGCATCTTAGAAGTCCATTGTGCATGTGCGCCTCGGTGATACATCTTGGAGCTCATGAGGATTATTCTTATGTAACAGCACCTCTCTTTCCAGTGCTGGCTCACTGGCTTGAAGTATACTGTAATGATATTTGCCATGTGCTAAGGCCTTACACAGTGTGATCCTAATTGAGGATTGTGTGTCATAAACCTGCAGGACACAGCTTCTTACTGCGAATAGTGATGAAAATTGATAACACACACTCCGGGAAATGAGAGGATCAGATCCGTGCTAGAAAAATGCCTGCGCAGCATAATAAGCCACGATTAGGGATGGAAACCTGGTGTTCTAGTGTGACTGTGATAAAAACCCATTGTTTCAACAACTGCAAATGATATCAGGGTATAGAGTTTCCTGGCCCTAGAATATTCAAAGCAAATCTGCAGAATAAAATGTTATTATGATAAAAGGATGGCGACTTAACATTTTTTGTATGTTTTGTGAATAAAAAACATACAAAACAAGTGTCCTGTCCTTTAATTGAAGTCACCAGGTGCGTTCCAGTGGGACACCTCAGTGGGATTCCTGAGAAGAATTTTCAATCTTCCCTCCTTTCGTTTTATCCTTGAGCTTAACAAGATCCAAAAGGAGATCAAGCAAGGATAGCCTTTGGTCTACATCTTTAAGCACTAAGCACACAGCCCATGCTGTCTCTTGTTGCTGCCATGTGTCTGTCCTCATGCCTCGGCATCTCCATCAAGACGACTGAAGTCGTCCTGTAGAAATTTTATTTCAGAGCATTTACTTACCCAGCCGAGATTCTTAAACTCTCTCTCAGTGGAGAGTTTTTATCTGTGATTGTCTTCAGAAACATCCACTGCTGTGGTTCCTCGCCCCAGTGCTGTGGCACACATCCAGCTCTACTTCTTTTGCCCCTGGCAGTCCTGTAAACCCTGCAATTCATGTCCTCGATCAAGAAAAAAAAAATGAGCCAGAGAGGTGAAATACAGTCTTTATGGAGAACAATTTTTAGCATTCGTGGCTTGATTGATGGACTGATTATGTTTGTCTTTAAGCTGTGCCGCTAAATTGTGAGTGGCATGTGTTTGTCTGGATCCTTTCATGTGTCTGTGTCTCATTTCGTTAGGCTCAACACTGTCTGATTGAAATTCAGCTGGAGTTTTGACGTGGAATTGAACACATTGTCCACTCAAGCAAAAGGTTTGATTTCATCAACAGTCGGGTAGATATTTTCATGTCAGCTTCGATTCCACTGCACTGAAAAATTTTTAGTTTTAGATCTTTGACAGCTTTTTAATTATATTTGTAACCAAAGCATATTGAAGTAAATGAGTCTGTGTCTTAAGTGGCCATGCGCTGGATAAACCCCCTAATGTCATTTCTTTTTCTTTTTTTGTTGCCATTCATCAGTTGTGGTGTTGATTTAGAGATCAGAAAGAAATGAAAGGAACAGTAGTGGCTTTTTTAATTTCTAATTTTTTGTATTTATTTTTTATCAAGGCTATCTGTGCATCACTCTCGCTGTGGTGCACAAAGTCGGTTGAATTTTACAACAGAGGACACTGATAAAAAGAGCCGTCACCCCCCAGCCCACCCCCACCCCTTCTCTCAAATCCAATTTGGCGTGGCTTGGGTGGTTTCCGTGGTTTCCCTTCATGGAAGGAGAAAGGAAAAGAAAATCACAGTAGTAGTTTGGCGTGAGCTGTGTTTAAACTCCCCGTGATTTTCATTTCCAGCACTCGCGAGTGATTTATGCCATACGTTTGTGTGTCAAAATCTGCACCTTTGTTTGCTTAATGACCATTTTATGAAGCACGCTGAGTAGGTGGACTGTCATCTAAATCCCTCGTACTGTTCTTTTACGCTCATTATACTTAAAGTGCGTGTGGGAGGCATGCAGCTTTCCAATCACTGAGTCGAAAGAGGGTTTTTGCCCCTGCAAGTTCAAAAACATCAGTCTAATGTCCTGTAATATTTCCACAAAGCACATCTGCCCTGCTTAATTGGCTCTTTGTAACTGCTGTGATCTCGCATTCAATCAATTTTCATAATTTGGGGAGGCGAATGGTGGAAACCTGTGTAAAAGCTTTTAAAAAGAGGGGATGTGAATGTGCGATGAACACGCTGATGCAGTGTTTGTTTTCTTTCATCGGTGAATAGTTGAATAGTGTCTCTGTTGGCTGAGGTCACGGTGAGACCGTGTGCTCGACACTAAGAGTGGTGAAAACGAGGGGAAACTACAAACCGTTCCACTTATTTTTATTGTCAATAAAAGAATTTGTCATTATTGACGGGCTAAAGCTGCATCGGTAACTAATTTAGGATTGAGCTCGTTGACATGCACATGACCTCGCTGACCCTTTGATAGTTCGCAGTGACAACAACAACATGTGTGAATTCCTGTTTGTCATTTTGCACCAGTATATCAATGTGGATGTTGAGATATTTGGCTGGAAAAGTATAAACTTTGTCCTCTTGCTAAAGGCGTTCTTGTATACTACTATATCCAGAGGGTCATTAAATTCATCAGGATTTCTCCACTCGGATGTATTGTCATGCATTTGTTTATAGAATGCTGCTGTAATCCATCCTCTAGACATAACAATCAAAGGGATTACGACCAATTCATTAAGTACACCTTTTCAAGTGCTTGTTAATGCAGCTACCTAATCGGCTAATCATATGAAAGCAACTCAGTGCGTTAAGGCATGTAGATATGTGAAAGAGGACCTGCTGAAGTTCAAACTGAGCATCGGAATCGGGGAAGAAAAGTAATTTAAGTGGTTAGTCTGAACCACTCAGTTTCTGAATGAGTATTTCAGAAACTGCTGATCTACAGGGATTTTCCTACACAACCGTGTCTAGGGGTTTATAGAAAAAGGTCTTGAAAAGAGAAAACGTCTAGCATTTCTCTGGGTGAAAATGCCTTCTTGATGCCTGAGGTCAGAGGGGAATAGCCAGACTGCTTCGAGCAGATAGTGAGGCACAGGAACTCAAACGGCCACTCATTAGAAGCAGGGTATACAGAAGAGCATCTCTGAACACAGATAGGCTACAGCAACAGAAGAATGCACCAGGTGTTGGTCATGATGGCTAAGAACAGAAAACTGAGGCTACAATTCACACAAGATCACCAAAGTTGGACAGTAGAAGATTTGAAAAACATTATCTGGTCCGACAGGTCTCGATTTCTATTGCAACGTTTGGATGGTAGGGTCAGAATTTGGTGTAAATATCACAAACGCCTGGATCTGTCTTGTTTTCTATCAGCAGTTCAAGCTGCTGGTGGTGTAATGGTGTGAGGGATATTTTTGTTGCACACATCGGATCCCTTAATACCAACTGATCATTGTTTAAATGCCACAGCCTTACCTGAGTATTGTTGTTGACCATTTTTGACCACAGTGTACCTGTCTTCTGGTAATGGCAATGCGCAATATTGCAAAAATCAAACAATCTGAAATTGGTTTCTTGAACTTGACACTGAGTTTAAGAGCACTCAGATAGCCTCCACAGTCACCAGATCTCAATCCGATAGAGCACCTTTGGGATGTGGTGGAACAGGAGACTCTTACCATGGAATCTGCAGCAACTGTGTGATGCTTTCACCTCAATATGGACCAAAGTCTCTGAGGAATGTTTCCAGCACCTCGTTGAATCTGTGTCGTTAAGGAATAAGGCAGCTCTGAAGGCAAAAGGGAGTCCAACCTGGCATTAGCAAGGTGTAGCTAAGAGGCTGGTGAGTGTAGTCTCTAAGCTCCAAGAAGATACTTAACACATCCTCTAAAAATCTTCATTCATTTGCTTGGAAAAAAAAAGTATTCAGTTCCTCTGTTCTCTAAAATGTTGTAAACAACAGCAAACATATGCCTCGATGTTGTAGGTTTACTCAGTGGGCTTTAATGCAAATGCAACAGGGTAATGTTACAAAACATTTTTAAACAATTTATGACTCTAAGGGTGCGAAGAAACTACCCCACAAGGTCTGCTCAAGCATCTTAACACTGTCGTGATAGGACGTTTTATTCCTTGCAGATACCATCCCTTAGAATTCACAATGCATTTTCATTTTTCTACCGTAGCCCTGTCTCCTTACTGCAAATGTTGTTGCATCTTTTCATTGTAGGTGCATGTTTTTATTCTACATGAAAGGGAAGGGGGAGAAAAAAAACCCATTTTGCACTATGTACGGTTATGTGAAAGCTCCTGAATCATGAGATATTCCGACACACCAGACCAAGAAGCTGATTATGTTATTATATTCAATGCATTAATAAAATTCCATCAGCCCAGGAGCATTTGGGGGGAGACAGCATCACACAATATTAGATATTTGTGTAATATATCCTGCATTAAGGCTTACACAATATGGACGTGTTCGACAACTTCTTTGCAAGTGCAAGTGTGAAAATGGAGAAAAAAGCAGAGATTTGTTCAGTCACAAACTCAATATATATATTTTCTATTATATTTCAATCCACCAGACATTTATTATATGTACTTTTTACTGTATCTTTTGTTCTTTGTCTGTATAAAAAACACTTCTATAACTCTGGTTGGTTATTCATATTTGATTTAAATGCTCTCGGGCAGGTGGCGGGACAAAAGCCTGTCACCATATCTGAGAGACTCTGGTTCTCAGTGGTACGCTGGGATGTCGCCGCCTATCAGATGCACCAGACCTTAATGCATTAGAGGCAATGATCTGACAGGTACATATTGTCAAGGCCCATTGACTTCTTTGTGGCGTGGCTGATTGATTGCTGAGATTATGTTAAAATAGGAGCCTGTGCGACTCTTTGTGATTCAGAGCGGTGCGCTCATGCAGCAGAATGCCGAACGGCGCTTTCCAAACTACCACAGAATTTTAATTTTAAAACATATTAGTTTTGTCCCTTGAGCAGTTCGTTCTGTTTTTGTATAATCACCGTAGTCTGTAGATGGAACAACACACGGCAGCGAGTTTGTTGTGCGCTCTCATCTGTGACACAAAACCAATATGAAGCTGCATGATGAATGAATTATGGTGGGTGACAGCACCTTTCGTAATTTCAAACAAAAAGCCTGATATGAGCCTTTCTTTGGATAAATAAATAATAATAAAAAAATAAATCAGCATATTTGTTATCTGTAAAGTTGTTCCTGTTCCTCCTTTTCTCTTTAGCGTGACATTAGACAGTGCAGCGCCGCGGTGACTGACTTTGACTAAAATTTGTTTCTGTTCAAAATAATGATACCGACAGCACGGCTGTGACTAAAAGTCGCACATATTTTCCTGTTTCTCGTTCTCATTACCGACAGCAGTGACTTATAGTTGCTAAATGATTATTTATTGGCACAAAGGCGCTGTCGAGGGACTAAAAATGAGAAAATGCAGTTCAGAAATGTTAGATACAGTAGCTCAATTACAAAGTCACCCACTAGAGAAATATTACATAAACAGTGTTCATAGTGTGCATTCAAATTGGGGCAACTGGGGTGAAATAGAGTTTAAAGTCACTTTCAAATGTGTGGTGCTCATTAAATAAGTTGATTTTTCTTTTTCTTTTTTTTTTGCTGCTTTTGATTTTGAAGACAATCTTTCTACACACCAAAAAAAAAAGAAAATTGCTCCACAGAATAATCATTTGTTCATGCACTGCAACTCAGTTAAATGCAAATGACCTGAAGTACACTTTGACCATTGTCTAGATGGTACTTGGTGTAATTGGAATGCCAACGTATGTGTGCGTCCCCAATCAGTCTTGACACAATCACTGCTTCCTAATCAGTGTGAAAGTAATGGCCACCTCGGAGTACAATCAGTGTACAAGTTAGTCTGGCAGGAGTGGCTGTAACTTAATGAAGCCCCTTGAGTGAACTGAGTCAGTGGAAGACAAGGAAAAGAAAAATTCCTTGACTTTATGGCTCTGGCAAAGATATTGATGTTTGGTGGCAGATGTAGCAAAGATGTATTTTCACGTGACGGTTTTCTCTTGCTGTCCAGAAGCCTGAGGTCTTCGTTTTTTTGACAGCCTAGGGCGTTCATGAGAGTGGACAGTGAGCTGATGACGGGTGAGGGTTAGAGATGTCCAGTCACGGCGTAGAATTTGTGGCAATAGTGAGTCATTGTTCCTTGTGGCACTCTGTGATGTCACGGCGGCCAACAGGGGCAAGACTGGCTGTTGGCACATCCTGCAACGTGCTATCTGTGCCTGCAGATTCTCCTCTTAACCCCAAAGCCCTCAATTTCACACAAATTGGAAAGAGCCACACCAAGTGGAGACAGAATGACCCCAATGATAACGAAGGATTAGCCTTTTTTTTTCAGTTTAATTCAAATTGGGAATAAAACTGTATAGATTTATTAACGGACGACTGAATGCTGACTTTTCCAGCCGCTCGGAATTTTGATTAGTTGTCATATCTTTTTATTAACCCTGCATTGCTTTATGGATGGCAGTGTTGGTTGAATTGAAATATCTCACCGCATTGTTGAACAAACATTTATGTTCTGCTTATGACTGGACTTTTCACTCACAGCAGGTCACACTCTTTTTCTTGTTTGGTGAAACACAATTAGGTCCATAAGTATTTGGACAGCTTGATTAAATCAAGATGTGATTGAGGTGCAGAGGGGTTAAACAAAACTGTTCCATTAACTGTTTAGGAATTACAGACATTTTTCTCTATAATATTGATTTTTTAGAGACGCAAAACTAATTGGACGATTGCATGGTGTTGCAGTTTCATGCCCATCCATGTGAGGCTTGTTCCTTTCAGTGACAAATTGAGGTGTTGTTTCGATTTGCAGATGTTTACTGGAATTTTATAAGCTGCAACCACATTGGGAGCGATTTGCTTGCAAGCTAACAGCTATAGGTAACCCTTACTACCAGGTCGTATGCCAAGCACTGTTATTTTTCTAGAAGTTACACAATGCCATTAAGTGAGTGAAGCAAGAATAACTTAAAGTTTCCTCCCTAAGAGACTTAGAGGTGAATTATGGTATGTGTAATGGGTTAGAAGTTTAAAAATGTAAGCTGGAGGCGCATTATTGACTGTGCTGAAGGTGAATAAAACTTTAGAATTGACCCTAAACTTTATTGGCAGGCCATGTAGAGAGGCTAATATTAGCTGTCTTTACCTCCTTTAAAAGCCCAGCAGCACTTTCTTTCTTTTTCTTTTTTTACAGCAGTATAAGGATAAGTGTAACATGGATTTTAATTTAAATCACCATCATCCCACCACAAATCTCCCCACTGTTATGTGTGATCATTTTACAATGATCTTTTCAGTTCCTTGTGTTACAACAGTAGCAAGCAGCTGCCCTCTCACTTCAACCTCCTCCACTTCCTGGCTCTGATCCACTGACAATGATGCAGGCCTTGATATGATTTGTTCTGAGGACATGCTCACTATTGCTTTGTATAAGCCAGAGATAAGTGCGAACAAGCACTTTGCAAGTGTTTTTTTTCCTCTGCTGGGCTGCATTTGATTACTATTGCCGCCTTGTTTCATGCTGTTTTTGTGCATTCTCGCTGAACCTTGAAGATTGTAGTGTGAAGGCCCTGTAATTAGATGTTCTGGGAGTATGGCAACTGCTAAAATTCAGAGTGATGTAATCTGCACTCCATACTTAATTGCTCATGCCATGTGTAGGATGGTTTGTTTAACCTGCAATAGTAAAGGAACCACATGTTTTCTTTGCCAACGGATGCTTTCCAGAATAAGTCTAAATATGGAATTTCACTGTCTGGTTGTATTTCTTACAGAATGTCTGTACCTAACACTTATATTGCTGTTACAGAATAAGTCTATTTTATCCTACAAACTGTGTTAGCCTGCATACTGGAAGCAACATTGCCTCTTCAATTATATGCATGCCAAAAAATGTATTGTAGATGATGTGGGCCCCCTTTAATTAAGAGGTGGGAGTCTCTCATTGTGCTTTAACATGTGCACCATCAACTTATAGCAGAGAAAACTGATATTACAAGTACTCTTTGTTTAAAATAGCAAAGGGGTCTTGTTGACAAGTTGCGGGACAGTGGAGCAGGAGATTTACAGACAGATTGGTGCTGGTCTGTTGTGTTGAAGAGAGAGCTGAGTGTAAAGGTAAGCTTCAGATTTACTTCTGGATTTATGTTCCTATCTTCACCTATGTGCAACAGCTGTGGGTAGTGACCGAAAGAAGAAGATTGGGAATTAGAGTAGCAGAAATGAGCTTCTTTCAAAGGGTATGTCGGGTCAGTTATAGAGATAGGGTGAGGAGTCCGACCTTTCGGGATCGGCTTGGAGTAGAGTCGCTGCTCCTCAGCATCAAAAGGAGCGAGGTGATGTGGCTCGGGAATCTGTCTACAAAGCCTCTTGGATACATCCAAAACACCTAGTAGCTGAGGTCCATTTACTACTGAGAGAGACTGTACCTCTGGGCTACCTTGTGAATACCTTGGTATTCCCCCCCGGATGAGCTGGAGGAAGTGGTTGGGGAAAGGGAAATGACATGGGTTTCAAATGGAAACAGCCATAGCTAGAAGTAGCCATCAGATGATGGGTAGACTGTGGTCATTAAGGGATGGACATGGTCAGCAACAATACTCAGGTACTGGTGGTTAATCAATACTCAGTTGGTAGTAAAAAGAGCCCAAAATGTGCCAAGAAAATATTTTTCACTCCAATACCAGCATGAAGCATTGATACAAGATAGATCCATGCTTTTATGTCGCTCATCCTATCATCATTGATCATCATCAATGTTGCAATAAAACTCAAGACTCATCACAGCAGGCAGATTTTCTAATCTTCTACTGTCCAGTTTTGGTGAGCTGATGTGGTTTGGAACCTTAGTTTCCTGACAGAAGTGGCACCCAGTGTGTTCTTCTGCCGCTTCAAGGTTTCACATCTTGTGCATCCAGAGACGCTTTGCTACCTTGGTTGTAACAAGTGTTTTTTTTTTCCTGTCGGGTGAAAGTCTAACCAGTCTCCTCTGATCTCTGGTATCAACAAGGCCTTACGCTTACTCGATATTTTGTCTTTTTGGACCATCCTCTGTAAACCGTACAGATGGTTTTGTGGGAAGATCCCAGCAGATCGATAGTTTCTGAAATACTTTGACCAGCCTGGCCTCTTGCAAAACCACTTAAATCACTTTTCTGTCAGCTTCTCATGCTTGAGTTGATCTTCAGCAGGTAGTCTTGGCCATGTCTATTTGCCTGATGCATTGAGCTGCTGCCATATGATTGGTTGATTATTTCATTACACCAATGGGGAGTTGAAAAGGTGTACCTAATGAAGGTACATCTGGGTGTATGTGCCATGATGGTTCGCCATCTTGACGGCAACCAGGTAGTTTTGAAGCAAAAGTAAAAAGTAGCTGGAAAAGTACAACATAACTAGAACGCACAAAACAACTGCACACGGCAAGTCTTGTACTATCTAGCTTTTTTTTTTTTCATAGCTGGAAACCAATGTCAAAAGAAATATTCAGGATATGGCCTGCAGATCGACAAAGGCAAGTCGAGTGAGAAATATGTCAGAAAGTATATGGTGAGCTGACCAGCAGATAGGTGGGCTGATCTCTGAGACATAAGCCTCTTGTGAATAAAGACAGATGAGAACTGAGGAATCATTCGGTCTTGCTGCAATATAACACAGTAAACTAAGCCCTAAGACAAACACCAAGAAAGTGAAAAGCTAAGTCGAGCTCCTTTCTCACTCAAAAGCATACACAGGACATAAAACCTGAAAGCATAAGGAGAATTCCATCAATTATTTGATAAGGGATCTAGAGTCGCAGACAATTTCACAGAAGAAACTGGGAAGTGAACTTGTGATTTATTTTTGCTATATCGCTTCATGTTCTAAGAAATAGAGCCATGCTCTAACGACTGGGCGGCGGCAATACATAAAGCTCCAGGAACCCAGTGCAGAAGCTGGGTTTAATCATATTAATGGCATTGGTATGACCGAATCAAGTGTGCACGTTTACACGCACCCTGGTTAGGGATTCTCCTACACGTCTGCTTTTATCTGCTGATAGCACTCTTTCCTGAATCCACAAATAAAAGCAGCGACATCCCAGCCTGCTCTGAGGCTGCCGTCTATTTAATTAGGTAATAATCATTTTGTTTGAACGAGACCTGGCGTAAACAATTACAACTACAGGTAAAATCAAGTCTTGATTCATTATTCGGCAAACCGAGTCATGATGTACAGTATGAACAACTTAATGAAAAACAATACAAAACCTCAAAAAAAGGCCACGGCACGCCGGCACAACAACATTGTTACAAAACCAGTATTTGCTTGTGGTGTTTTGAATGCCCAGATTGTTTTACTCCTATAGTGATCTGGCAACTGTGAAAGCCAGAAAATAACCCAGTCAGTTTGTTAGCCAGGGGACTGTTGCTTATGTTCCATTCGGGGCTTTGTTTTGCTTTGTTTTTTTTCCTTTGCGTTTGCTCTCTGCTTGTTGCTCAAGAAAGGTTTGTGGTTAGGGGTAAAATATACCCCTTCACAACCTTAAACCTGCAAGTTAAAAAAAATTACACTCACCTAGGGGATTTAAATTCCATGCCAAGGGACTCTTTACTTCCTGATAAAACCTGTGCACAGCAGCACTGCTAAATAGCATGTTTTATTTTGTTGTTTTTTTTAAGTGAACCACTTAATTCATGAAGGGGAAACAGGCGTGTCAAAAAGGATGCAGTTAGACAGCCTGTTTTAGCCCTGCAAGTGCTCTAACCTCAACTGTCTTATAGACGAGCGACTCAGGAGAAGTAACCCAGAAAGTTGATAAGGAATAGGTGATAACATGCTCCTCTACTTCCAAAGAGGATGCAGCTTGTGAAATGCTGTTTATGCATTTTCTATGTCACAATGAATCACAGGTATGATATTTCTGTTTATATATATACAAATGCGTCCTGGTTAATTCTGAGCTTAATGAGTCAGCCAGCTGTCCAGAGCCAAAGGACAAAACGTTCAGAGCGCATGTTGGCTTAATGACAAATCTAAATGGCACAGAAAGGTCTCTTTAGAGAATATGGTCACATTGTAGATGACTGCCATTCTCATGCATGATTCATCACCCCAAAAGAATAGCTTGGATGAACTAGATAAGTAAAGTATGTGTAATAATTTCAAGGATTAATTGAATATGCTGAGGGCCACCTTTTGCTTTATGTTCCTTTTTTCAGTAACAGTGTTTCATAATGCTGGCTGCCTAACAATGAAAAAACCCCATAAAATAAAATAAATAACAACAACAAAAAGCAGCACTTTTGCTCAGACTATTGAGGATTAATTCAAAGCGACTTTTAGTTTTGCCTCTAGAGCAACTCTGCATCCGAGAAATGTTTGTAGAATTAAAATTATAATTAGTTTCTATTTCTCCAACACATTAGAAAGCCCACTTTTTTTTGTAGCTGGCTTAAGAGGGATCGTCTAGTCTTCCTGGATTCCTGCACACTAGCCAGGAGTGCAGACTGGGTTGATGTCAATCACTGAAATAAAGTTTAGCTTGGCAGCTCTACGGGGAGGCTTTGAAACAAAATGCACCCCGTGTTGCTGATTTCGAAATATTTCTTTAAAACAAACAGATTTTTTTTTCCAGTGGTGTGAAAACCCTCTGCTTTTCCCTCTGATCTTGTCTGAAATAGAAACATTTCTCTCTCCCCCCCAGTCACTTTAATGGCTTTCTTTCCCTGGTCCCAAATAGAGCAATTTGTTCATGGAGTTAGTTCCTGCTTTGACAGGTTTTAGGTTAAACTGCAGATTTAAAGCCAGTCCATCTGAGGCTGCAATAAAAGCTCTTTTGAAAAGGGAATGAGGCAGTTTGGGGTGAATGGACACTTCTTATAAAGAAAAAAAGAGAACATGGATTAACAGTTTCAGAGCTAATGCAATATAACACACTCTAGCACTGACCTTGCTGTATGTATAGTACAGCAATTTGCACACTTCACTGCATAGGGAAAAAAAGTGATATTCAGAGAAATATAACAGAGGTGTAAATGAAGGAAGTGTACTTACTGCCATAATTCATTGTTATTTAGGTGGCTTTGTCTATGACCCTCCGTATGGCTTAACATAGCTTGTGCAGCACTGAGATAGGCAGAAACGAGGGACCTTGAGCAGTTTCCAGAGGTGGAAAGGCAAAGATAGAGAGTCACATGGCATCTGTGCAGAGTGGAGCATGAACCACTGCTGCAGCTGTGAGATCCTGAACTAATCAGGACAGATGATTAGTCATCACTACATCGCATACGTTTCTCTGCATTAAACACTCACAAGCCAGAATTAATATGTCGAGTAATTGTTCAGCAAACACTGTCTACAAACTGTCAGATCTCTGTGACGGAGGTTGAGCAACACTCGAACAAACAGGACAGATGGTTCAGTGCAGTCCGTGGTGTGACGTGAAATTTCTGTCTTTCAAAAAATACACTTTGACTTAAAGTTTGCAGTTGTTTTCCTTCAGTTCACACACAGTTTAACTCTAATTGGAACGGAAAACATTGGATTTTGCTGTGCATGTATCTGTGTATTCGTTTAATTGACAGCGACGTGACGTTGGAGCTAGGCTGTGTTTTCAGCACAGCGTTAGTTCTTGGCCTCGGAATCAGTTTCAGGCAGCAATCTAAGCAGATCAGCTGATCTCAAAGCCAGCCAGCATCATTTGAGGGCGCAGCTGATATACCTTTGCTCATCCTGCCATATGGTAGGATGAACTGCTTCTGCCTCGGTGTTTTGGCCATCACCCATGCTGGCTTTTTCAAGTTTGAGAGGAAGCAGTGTTGTATGAGGAGAAACCTAAACATTCAGAGACGCTAGGCTACGAAACTCTTTCAATGAAGGGATTTTGGAAGAAAACCTGTCTGTACTGATTTAATCAACTAATGGATTTTAATATCATCTTTAGGTTCCTGAGCAAACACCCATTTAAAGCCCTGAGGTTTTGGCTTGGACAAATTTTAAGTATCAACAGTTCACCGTGAGATCTTTTTGCAGTGGACCATGGTTGAGCTTTAAAGTTATGTTTGCTGGGTTTTTAAAACTTTTTATTGATATATCTTAACCCTGAGAGGTGAAAAGCGTGTTTTGGCTTGATTCTCACCAACTATCATTTTCCTTTTTTTAACAGAGGCAGCCTCTCATTCCTCCCACTCATCAAAGAGGCATAGTACTTCATTTTCATACTGCAGTATCACAGACAGGCGTCAACACCCATAATCAATCACCGTTGCTTGTGTGGAAAATTCCATTAATTGGCTTTTCTTTGGTCTCCTGATTTGGTGCAGTGTTAACATGATCACACTTTGAGAGGAAATTCTGCCTAGAGTCCAAAAATTGCTCGGCTAATTGTGCCCAGTCCTATTTGCTGTGTAATTGCTGTATCACTTTTACCCTCGCTGTGCTATCTTCAGTTGGTGGCCAGAAAGTCTTTGTTGGATTTGTGTCCGCTTGTTTTTCTACCTCAACATTACACGTTCCTCCGCACTCACAAAGAGGCCGAGTGACTCTTCCCTGTGAGTGCCTCTGTAGTTAGCCTGATTTACGATATCGCTCCGCAATAAAGGCCCGTGTGAGGGGGAAAGATTCATTAAGGAGCCCAGTTTATGTTTCGGAGAACTCCGGAGGGACCGTGGGAATACTGATTGGCACACAGATGTGCGCTTGTCTCATCCTCCCAACCAAAGCCAAAAGCTCTCAGCCCCTTTCCCCTTGCACCGTGTGCACTGGATTGCACAAAGGAGGTGCTGTTTGCTGCCTGCAGGATGCCTGGGATACTCAGAGTTCTTGCCACTCAAATTTGCACTCTACTGCTGTGATAAGACTATTCCAGGCGTATCAGACCTGCTCGCAGCACCTGGAGGCCCTTCTCAACATCCTTTAATGACATCCCCACTGACCTTCCCAGGCACTAGCAGCACGACCTATTTGGGTTCATCTCTTCCATCCACAACTTTACCAAATAGGCCAGCGGGCACGGCATTGCAGTGTTTACTCTTCATCGGTCAATACTCTTTAATCCCCAAGATGAGGCTTTCTCTCATGAACTCAAAATAGCTCATCCTCCTCCCCAGTGAAGCCACAGGCCCATTACTCTTTATTAGCTCTTAGCGTCTTAAATGTGGCCATCCATTAGAGGAGTGGCAACAAACATCCCCAACTGATCAAGCTCAGTAAGCTGGCAGGACACACACAGACCGATACGCATTCGCTAATTTAAACTGACCCTTAATCAGGAATAATTATTGTGGAATGAAACAGCTTGTGTCCGAGATAAAGAAGATTCACCTGCACAGCATCGTCCCTGTGAAGATTCCCAAACTTTCCGCGGTCTCCATACCTCCCTCCCCCATGACTCTTGCTTACCAGCTCGGTAGTCTCCACAGACCTCTGCCTGAATGATTTCTTTTCTATGGAGGCTGACATGGAGTAATACCATACTGTGTCATATATTGATTCTTCTTCCAGTCCCTCTTTCTTGAATTTCTTAGCGGCTCAAAAGCATAAATCATCTGCAAATGATCCTCGAAGGAAATATTGTATTTATTATTCTTGACGCATGGTCACAAATTCAATAAGCCTTATTAATTGAACATGGTGAGAAATATGATGTGGGTAATTCAATGGGACTAGAGAGCTTTCTCTCATCCCTCATATTTAAGACTGTCCTGTTTGGCATTCAGGGCAAAGTCCAGGAATGATTCAGGGTCACAGCGAGGGTCAGGGAGAGTGTAATCGTAAGCCTCGACAACCGCTCGTTTTTGTGATGTGATTTACTGTTTTTTGTTTGTTTGTTTTTTTGTGGAAAACCACATGAAGGCCACCAGCACCAGAAACCCTTTTGTATTTCATTCTTGTGTGAGGGATGATTAAAATGCAAGCACAGTAACACCAACCTCTCTGTTGCTCTATTCACTGTTGTTCAGTATTTCTCAAGCTTTCTGTCCTTGCTTCTTATTTCTTTTTCTTCTTGACATGTTTGACGAAGCCGAAATACAAGCAAGGCCAGGCAACCAGGCAGCCATTCACTGCTATGTCCACCCATATTATTACAGCCAGAAGTGGGCAGCAGGGACATGGCCTCACCTTTTCTGGTGCCCTCTATTGTGGCTCTTCATTTTCTCAGTCTCTGCGAGTGTGAAAGCTGCTCTCCGCTCCGCTACTCCTATTCCAACTCTACATATCCTAGCATGAGCCCCAGTGGAAGGATGAGTGAGTTTGTATGAAGCGAGGTATAGGCAGGGTGCTGCTTGGCTAGTTAGAGCTCATCTGGGACCTGGTTTCTTACCTCTGCACAGCCATGCAGAAAGAAAAACCCTTTCTACCGGTCACCTTAGAAACTAGAAACGTAAGGTGACTGTAAGTGCAAGAGTGGCATCAGATAAGTGACAGCCAAAGCAACTGGAACTAAAGGTTTTTTGGAAAGCTACCACATGCCGCACGTCGTACACTGCCTCAGAAACTAGTTTGTACAGGAAGTAGACCAGTTCAAAGATGATTAACCATTTTCCTACGAGTGAATTAAGGATTTTTGTCCAACATTAAGTTTATACCAAGCTTATTTTCCTTGAGGATTCATTAATTGAATAAATAAATCTTCAATTTTATTGCTTTTTAGTTGCATTTTGCTCAAAATTATTGCTAAAGTTTTGGGGTTTTTTTTTTCAAATCCAGGCAGGATGAAAGAGGTTAACTAACTCGCGTACAGAGGAGGATTGTCATCACCAAAGCGATGCGTACCTAGAACTCCTCGCGTGGCTAAGAAATGAATCACCTACTTACGAGCAGACAAAAGGTGCTTTTATAATTTCCAATTAAAAACTCGAAGAGAAAAAAGTGATTCAGACATTTGAATTTAGAAGGCACTCTGTCTCAGCATAATGTGGGCAATCCTTTTACAATTTAATGCCACACAATGGGGAAATTTAATTATAAATGATGTGGATCATGAAGTGTGTGCTGAAATAGACATTTTTCTCAGTTGAATTATCATGATTTTTCTTTGTCTTTGCATTTTTTCCACCCGCTGAAACTTATGCGTATCTCTCTTACCCCCAACCTGGAGAAAGAAGAAAGAAAGATGATTTGCAAATTTTATGCCTTTCTGCATTAACATAACAATTCCAGGAGTGCAGTTACAGTACTGATGCTCTAATAGCGAGAGCACGCTGTAATTAATGTGTGAAGCTTTTACTGTAATGTTTTACAACATTATTTCAATTCAGGTTTTTTTTTTCTTCTGACCAAAAGCTTGAAAATGTGGAAATTGCTCTTTCTGTGGCCTGCGCACCGAGTCAGAATTATAGTATTACTCCGCCTCATGACATAAAAACAATTAAAGAAGACCTTACTGGAATCTTCTTTTTTTAAAGGTTTATTAAAGTTCATTTGTAGTGCTTCCTGTGACTGTCACAAAATAGAGGAAGAATAATAGAAGTTTTAAAAGCTGAAGCCAAAATCCAGCGGGGGATTAAACTTCTAAAAAAAAAAAACCTAAGATATTAATCCTGCTGTCATGTCGACACTGATTTCCTGTCCTTAATAGAGGGAGAATTAAGTTTTCTGATGCTGCTTAAGGGTTTATTTCCATCAGCAAAACTCATCAAAACAGTGAGGAAAACCAATCATTTTTTAAAAAGTTACTTGAGAATGATTGCGCGTGATAAGCATCTTAAAATTGTAATATTGTGCAATTCTTATATGGCGTAGCGTTGAAAATAATGGTTGCACTTTATGAGCTCGGCTTGTCTGAAATATTGATGTTGAACTTCCAATTCATGGCTAGCATTTACCAGCAAGCTAAATGGTTACTCTGGTCCGTTAGAAGCGTCTCTTTTAAATGAGCTGATTACTTCAAAGTTAGCCCGACATCCTCACAATCAACATCAGTGTAGTTTGACACTTATAGACTGTTTTCATCTGTGTGACTGCAAAAGTGGACTGAGCCATTAACGTTTGAAAGGCAGCAGGCTGTTAGATACAACCAGCTCAGTTATGCAGTTGTCTTTTCAGTAAAACTTGGCATGCTGTTCTAATAATTATGAATGATTTTTAAATTAAAGGGTTTTTGAAGTTCCTGCTCTTGTTGGGGTCTCAGAGATTTAGCTGATAAAAAGTTTGCTAAAAGATTTCTTTTGAATTTTGAACGTGGAACATTTACTCCACTGGAACTGCAGTACCTGCTACACTACATATTGCTGTATCAAGTCTAGCCTCTGTTGCAAAGTGGGGAAATAGTGGGTGGAAAGTTGGTGACAGAAGGAGCTGCAGCTTGGAGAGGGCCCACACAGACTCCAAAAGAATTACTTTGTTTAAAAGGCAGTGCCTTAAGCAATGTTCTCTCAGGGTCCAGATATCTGAGTCAAATCCCTGCTGCACAAAAAAACAAAGCACTACTAGAGTTTGAGTAGGGTTGTACTCTGTTCAATTTCTCCTCCCTGGAACAAAGGAGTGAGTGATTCATCTTAAAATAGCTTTGTATGATTTATTAATTCCGATCCATGACACAGGCTTGCTGATTCTCATTATTTTGGATTTGGGTTAGAGATTTACAGACTTTATTTGGCTTGAGGTAGAATTATTTTCCAGTTTATGAATTCATTGTCAGTTTTCAGGCACCGGTCCTAAACAAGGTTTGCATGCTTATGTTTACACAGGGTGACACAGCATAAGCACTGCAAACAGTCGTGGTTTAACAAAGATGTTACCCCACATGTGGCACGCAGCTGATCTCGAGTGTTTGATGCAGATATACAAAGGTCCTAGATTTTATTACATTTCCATATTTTTTGTCCTATTTCATCCTCTCCACCAGACTAACTAATTTAGTTAATGCAGAAGTCTTTGTTTTTAATCATACAGAATTCTTGGTAAGCTTGCTCAGTTGTTTAAAGCTTTCTTTTTTAACGCGTTATATCATTTTATTCAGAAGCTCCTTTACTTGTAATTTGCTTGTAATAATGATCCATCTTGTCTGGCATTACCAAGAGCAGCCTTACTGAAGATTAACTGAATCACTTAACCTTTAGTACCCTTTTTCCCAAAAGACCTGCAGTGCTATATTAAATGTAAATAAAACCAAATTCAATATTGTTCAAATGAAACCCTGTATTTAACTAAAAAAAAAGAAAAAACAGAGAAAACAGATCAATTTTTGAAACTGGGACATTTTATTGTCATGCTTTAAAGAAAGTCGACCCTTTTTCAAATTTCTTTTTTATGTACGAGGAAATTAAAAAAAACTGAACAAAAGAAAGAACAATCTGGTGCTTTTTTGAAATAGATAAAGACAATCTCAGAAGAACAACACACACTTACTGCTTCCATATGAATTAAGAGGGGAAGTAGCATCCAGATTCTGATAAATGCACTTAATTAACAAGCATGATCTATCAAAGTTGAAGTTTTGACATTTTGCTGGTCTGAAGCGTTCAGGTGTGTGTTAAAACAATGCCAAGACAGAAAGACGTCAGCAGCAATTGTTGCTGCCCATCAATCTGGGAACTGTTTTAAGGCCATTTCCAAACAATTTAAAGTCCATCATCCTACAGTGATAAAGATTATTCACAAGTGGAAAGAATTCAAGACAGCTGCCAATCTGTCCCAGGAGGGGACATCCCAGCAAGTTCACCCCAAGGTCAGACTGTGCAATACTCAGAGAAACTGTCAAAAAACCAAGAGGCACATCTCAGGCTCTACATGCCTCAGGTAAACGTTACATTTATCAGAGTGCAATTAGAAAAGACTGACTAATTATAGCTTGTTTGTAAGGGTTACAGAAGACAGCCCAGCAGCATGGTTTAGGTTAACAAAGCTGCATCTGATCTAACCATTAGACAATGTCCTTTGGACAGACAAGATGAAAATGGAGATGTTTGGCCATGATGTTTGGATAAAACCAATCACAGCATAACAGCATAGATACCTCATAGCAGCTGTCAGCGCTGTGGTGGAGGGGTGAGGATTTGGGCTTATTTTGCAGCCACAGTAACCGGGCAGCTTGCGGTCATTGAGCTGACCGTGTAATCCTCTGTATACCAAAGTATTCTAGAGCCAAATGTGAGGCCATATGTTTGACAACTAACATTTGAGGAGATTTGAATGTTATTGTAGAAACACAATAAAGATTTCTGGCTTCTTCACCTACCTCCAAGGTGCATAGAGAAGAGTCAAAGTCTAAAGAGGCTGAAGCTCCAGCAACACTTGTGGTATGAAGAAGAACAAGGTTATTACTTGATAAATTAGTTTTAACCAACAGTCTTGATCAGAGCCATCACCATAATTGGACATGAGACAGAACAATGATCCCAAGCACAGCAGCAAATCTACACCAAAATGACTGAAAAGTAAAATAATTAAGGTTAGAAGTTAACACAGCTGAAATGCTGTTGGAGGACTTTAAGAGAGCTGTGCATAAATGCCTGCAAACGTCAATGAGCTGAAGTAAGGTTGTAAAGAAGATTGGACGGAGACGTCTGTATAATCATATGAGAGACTGACTGAGGTCATACAGAAAGCAAACGCTTCAAGTGAAGTTTCTAAATGTAGTTCTACAAGCAATTGAATCATGGGGTGTACAGTCATGGCCAACAGTCATTTTTTTATTTATATTGCAATAAACGTTTTTTGAAGCATATGAAATCCTTATCATTGCTCTTCACTGATAGAAGTAAAAATGTATAATTTAATTAAAAACTAAAGTGCATGAAAAACAAACACAAACACAAACACTGCCTCTGCATTTTGACTTAGATTTAAAGTAATATTGTTGTTCATCTGGGCTTGTATGTAATACTTTTATTATGTCATCGAAACCCATGTGTAACAGAACCACGGCAGACCCGATGACATTACAATGCTTTTCAGCATATTTTATTTACACTTATCACACAGTTGCTGTATACACACAACTCAGTCGGCTGCAGCTCACAGCCCAACAGGACAGGACCCAGTACAGATTTTAAAGCCGGCGGGGCATGATTGCAGACCACACCCCGCCACACCATGTAAACCTTGAATCTAACAGGTATACCTTCTTTTGACTATGACTGGGTGACTGTTGCAGAATAACATATGCTGCTATTAAGATGATGACTTTTCCAGAGAACGCTGTGCTTATTTCAGCATTAAAAGGGGGTTAGGGGGACTACCCAGCTCCTAAACCTCTTAAAAGAAGAAATAATGCAAGACATGATTATAAAATGATAATTTTAAAAAATGAAGTAGAAAAAAACATCAAATCTTTCCACATTTGAGGCTTTATTTTGTATTTAATACAGTTTATACAGCATGTTTTGGAAAATTTTAAATGAATGTAAATTTTTTTGAAATAGTTTTTTCCAGATTGTTTTTTCTTCATTGGTATATAAAAGCACATAGATGAGTCGCCTGCACTTCTTTGTGCCAACAGTGAAAGCATTAAGTCACATTTCAACATGGTGCGAGGAGAGGTGCTCAATGCAGAGAGCTCTTTGCTCTCACCTTCTCTGACACATGAGGGCTCAGATAGGAGAGTGAGAGTAATGTTGCTTCCCAGGAACCAGAGAATGAATCGGTCACTGACTGGGCTATAAAGCTTTTCTTCTGCCAGCAGTGTGATGGCACGTATACAACAACGCTTCATGCCAGCAGTTGACACAAAGCTCCTGCTTGGTCAGGAAAAGCACAAATTGCCTAATGTTGTTCTGCAGCTCAGAAATCTGTGTTTCCTGCTGTAAAGATCGAGTCTTTACAAAGTGATTCTTTAAGTGGGACCATTTCTGCACGGTTTGAGGTTTGGACACTGCCTGCTTCTCTCCATCCAACGGTAGGAGAGCAGCATTAAGGACGACAGGAGCACCGTGAAGTCCAAATCCTTGTCTGATTTGTAACCTGCTGGGACGTTTGATTTACAAGGGTGATCAGAGGAAAGAAATCCTCCAGCAGCCAGCATGAGGATGAAAGTGTGCTAAGGAAGTGTAATCATGTTGCCGATTGCTCTGGAGAAGAAGGTCAAAGCACATGCTTGTTGTCATTAAAACCTTCTTTATGTGTTCTGTGAAGTTCCTCGGGTTATAAGAATAGTATTGTCAGTCTCTATGGACTTCTTGTGATTTAGAAAGCTGGTTTTAATTGTAATTATAATTACGTTTTAACTGATTTTATATTGAACCTCATAGGCTATGTTATACTGATAAATGGATAATTCGATGCTGCACATTCCTAATTAAAGCGCACAGATAATGTGGGGTTACTAGTGGTATAATTGCAGCAAAATTCAGGAATATAAATATATAAATGTAGTGCATACATTTAGAGGCTGGGGGCCAGAAGGGTATACTTATTAATTAACTGCAAAAATTGTGCCTCATTATTATTTCTCATTACTGGTTAATTGCTTCATTGTTTCAGCACTAATTCTAACATGTTGCAGAGAAAATCTCTGTCTCGATAATCTTCTTAGATGTCTAAATCTCCTTGTCCTTTTTCAGGCTTTTTAAAATACAATTACAGCACACAAGCATTTAATTCTTACAGCAATCTAAAGTCATTCCACTGCCAAATGCCAACAATACACACTATAGAGGAGTGAGAGACTTTAAATGGCACAAAAACTCACGCTCTGTCATACAAAAAATACGGCACTGTAAAAAAAAAAATAAATGAAGTCAGCTTTTCGTATTAATCTAAATCTGTTTTTATTCATATAAAAGATCAGAGGATTCAGACCCTTTAAAACACATGAATATGAACCACCTACTAGTCTTTTGAGTTAAAATAATGAATCTAATGAAATAAATGTGAAGATTTCTTACACCTCACTAAACGAACAGTACTCCTAGTGTCCATTTTTTCTATTAAAACTTTCCTGAGACATCCTTGCTTTATAGTCTGAAGAAATATTTAGAGTGTTAGCTTACAGTGAGGATTTTATACGTATTAAGTGTACTAAAAACAAGGAAAAGAAACATGTAAGGAGGTAACTGATGCTGTCCTTTTACAATAAATGCATTCATTCAGTGTCTGCTGCCTGTGATACATGCTCTTTGTGTCAGTTGAAGAATTAACAGCTCTGACTTATTTAGTAGAAAGAAACACATCTTTTTTTAATTTACTGAAATTCACTTATTCAGCTAAATCGTGTTTTCAGAAGTCAAATAACAATACTGGACTAATGAGTCGATAAAGCTTTCATTCATTCAGAAGACCTTGAATCCTTACTTACTCACACTTTTCTTGCACGTTCAAAATGCTCCTTCTAGTTTCTGCTTTGGCTTTATTTGTGTCTTTCTACATCATCTTGGCGAAATAGGTTATGAAATCAGTTCTATTATAAGGCTTCACTGACTGGCTTTTCTCTTCTGTCTTTTAGTAACCGACTGTCGAGTCTTAGAGGGGTTGCAGAGATACTCCTCTATCCCCACGTACCTGCCTGTCAACTATCAGCTCCTCAATGCTGACTTGGGATTTTTCCTGAAGGAGGCCAACCAGGACTTCATGAGGAACTCTAGCCTGGTGTCGCGGACCGAGCCCTTCTTTATCTACCAGGCCAGAAGTTTGCCCTCTGTGAACGCCAGCTATGGGCCCCTCTCTGTGGAGCAGCCTGTCCCCTTAGAGCTCCTGCAGAGCCCGGGGACCTTTCCCGCCTCTTCTCTTTTTACCTTTAACTGGAAGGTGCAGACCTTTATCATGAATTCCCGAATTCACTTGACCAAGCCCAAAGTCCAGGTTCTGTTCTATATCGCAGGCAGGGACTGGGATGACTACAGTGCCATCGACAAGCTGCCCTGTGTGCACATGTTTGCTTTCCATGAAACCCAGGAGGTACGTGGTACTTGCCAGCTGAGGGGGGAGCTGGGACTGTGTGTGGCTGAGCTGGAACCACTTGCCAGCTGGTTCAGCCCACCTAGCGTCGTGCCAGGACGCCAGAGGAATCACGAAGTGTCCGAGGGCACCCCAGTGGAGCTCTACTACGTGCTGCAGTCCACAGACGCAGGTTGCCACTCAGATGAATCCAGAAAGGACAATTTCATCCGCACAAGTCAGGAAGGGCTGTTTGGTTCCTATACTTCAACGCCTTTGAGGAGGATTGGTGGTGTGAGGCTCTACCAGAACCCCACTGAGCCACCTCTTGCTGAACACAGGCTGGATAATAACTTTATGGTCTTGGTGCCAGCCACACCCATGAGGCAGAGGGAAACTGGCTCTGCTTTTATCACCGTGTCAGCCTACTCTCCTGTGGAGATGTTTACTCTCAGGTAAGAACATATTCTTTCTGTTGTTCAATAAAATGTCTTACTGAAGAGTTTTTCTGTCAGTCTCAGACAGTGAGGTTCTGCAGCCAGTGTCTCCTGACTCCCGTGTTATTCTTTCAGTATATTCCGTCTTAAAAATCTGGACATTATTCTTAAAAAACATTAATAAGGCCTAGTGTCACCTCACTGAAACACTGGAACAGCTGGAACATATCAGAATCGGTTTTCCTTTCTCCTCGCTCCCTGCTCGTTTCATCTGTTCTTCTCGCCCTCCACAGTCACCCGTGTCGGGTTTCACTTCAATATAGCTGTTCTCCATTTTCTGTAATTTTCTTAAGTCAAAAATAAAATAATGATTGATCTCAGCTTATCAACGCCAGCTGTTAACCGAGGTAAGCAGTAATTGCTCTGCTGCTGTACTCAACTGATCAAATCATTATTGATTGCGAAGTCAGCTGGCAACATTAATGTAGCACACAGCCTAATGACGACGACTTCATTTCGTGATTGGCTGCACTGGGATACAGAATAAATGACTGGAAAGAGTTTGAGGAGAGTTGTCCTCTTTCATGATGGTATTTTTGCAAGAAAAGGTGCCATGTAGCTAACAGCTCCTTGACATTTGTGGTCAAATTAATTCATTGATCGTTTTTTGTGGCCATGTAAGAAATGTAATGTGATTTAACCCTTTTGGGGGCGAAACCTTTCAACAAGAAAACCAAAGGAGTTTGTGGTTCAGGCCAAGAAACAAGCTATACCAGGCTTTACAGTTACAGTTTTGGGTTTTTTGGGTTTTTTTTTACCGTGACTAGAAGAATTCATGCTTACATTGTTACTCAAAATTAATGTAATTATTACACATTGTTCATTATTTTTCCTTAAAATAAACCATTACATTGCTTAAATCACTCCCAGAGCAGCTCACTACACTACTCGTTATATTATTTTTGCATTGCTCTGTAAAATGACCTGAAATGCAGTCACATAATTGTCAACAATATAAACCTGAGGCTACAGTCCCAAATGCCGACACATAATCCTATCCTAATGAGGGCATACATACAGTCTTTTTTTATGTTTATGCATGAACACAAAAAACAACGTAAAGCAAAGATGAAATCAGGACCAAAGAGACTTTAAGGTCATCGCACAATGATTGCACTGCAGTGCTGCAAGTCAGACTGCTCATCACAGCTTTTGTTAGCTGCTGAAGATCAGGATCTGGGTGCTGGGTTTGGGTCAGCTTTAGCATCACTCTGGGTTGTTGGCTAGCTTTGTGTTAGCATGTTGTCTAACACACGTTAGCAGTATATAGTTGTTTCTGTCTTGGATGCAGGACTTTATCGTCATGCTCTTGTGCTTTCATGCATTAAAATTAAAAGTAATGACCTAGTAAAAATAATGCAAGAATTGAAATCAGCTAAAGATGTGAAGTGATTACAATAAGACATTTTGTTGGAACGCATCACTTTCAACATTGTTATCATCATATCCATAGAAAACTTTTTAAGAATGGTTTCAGTCAAACATGAGCCTCATTTGTGTTTTGTCTCTTTTTAGGCAAATCAGTTTAAAACTATTCAAAAGTAATAAAAAGTTGAAAAGGTTCCTCTCAGGTTCCTCCACTTCCTCTAAGAATCAGTTTAGTATTTGCGACATTATCTTCAGCATTAATGTGTGATGAATATTGTCAGGATCAGTATATTGTCTTGTCCATAATTTTTGTTGCCTTTTCTTTTTCTTTTAAAGGATTAAACAGTAAAATATCATCTGTAAACATTAGATGGACCAAACTTCATAGCAGGGACACACGATACCAGAAATAATATAATATTAACAGAAGTAGATTTACAGAATTCTCAGTTCCTTTGTTAAAAAGTTGTTTTAACTTGCCGACATGCTGTTTATTAAAAATGTTTACATTTTATTTTGTCGAGAGCTCACAGACTAAAATGTTAGAAGGGTTGCTGATTGCACGTTACTGTTACTATGAAGCATAAGGTTCATTTGTGCTAGTATTTTTGCAGTGTTAGTCATTACAAACTGTTTTGCCCATGAAACATGGCTGATTTTATGGCAGTGCCAGCTTTCACAAAAAAGTGTATTTTTAGGTAACATGTAATTTAAGACAGAATGAGGTGGATAATTTATAACGATATTGCTTCACGAAGAACAGATCTGAATGCTGGTCTTTTAGGTGCTTTGCTGAATTTAATCCCTTGGTCTGAAAACCACGACAGAGTTGCTTGAATATCACCTCATTTTATCAATTATCATCCCTTGGTCACCCACATCATCCCTCCATGCCTGACTCTACCTTTCTTACCCACGTCAAGGACAGAGCTACTGCGAGAGTTGCATTTGTGGCCATAAGACTAGAAAACTTGTAGGTGTATTCTGCCTCAGTCTGTTCAGAAGAATTGTAACCTTCACTGCCTAGAGGACTAAAAAACACAAGTGCCATTGTGTTTTCAGAATTTCGATTAAAAAAAAGTTAAAGTAAGGTAAATACCAGTTCTGGTGACATCCCAATTCATCGTGGTGTCATCGAAATTTCTTCAAGAAAGCAAAAAAAAGTTTATTTCCTAAAATGTTTTCCACATTTGTTGTGAGTCTGTGTGAGTAAACTGACATGTTGCTGCAACACAATACCAGACTTGTTATATACAGTGCCCTTCCAGAGCAGACTGAAATTTTAGCTGCGGGAAGCTTTGAGATCAAAACGAGACAATGAGCCACTCTCTGAGCTATCGTTTCAAGATATTTATATGACAACAGACATAAACCAAACTGAAAAGAAAGCAAGCAAAAACAGTTGTGTGTTAACGTACCTTTAGACGATTATATGCTGTGTAAAATTAACTTCTATGTTATAATAGATATATTATAGTTGTTTTTATTTCATCTTACCACAAACTCATAACTTTTTTTTAGCTAACCACATATATCTTCAGTAAGTGCAGGAAGAGCCGGGTTATCTCTCAGAAATGCAGTGACTCAGTGAAGCTGCTGATAGGTACTAATTACAGTGAACAGATGAGACAAAATGATTTAGATAATTAACATGTGATGCAAATGAGGATGCCATTAATTAAAATGCATGTCCATTAGTGTAATGACTGAAGGCGATCTTAATCACACTGGTTTAGAACATTTATAAACCTCCAGAGATGCTTTAACAAGGGGTCAAACCAATTCATCAAACTATATAAAAAAGGAAAACAAACTAGGTGGAACGCAATATTAAGATGAAGCGTACCGATCCTTATATCAAGCTGTAGCACTCATAGTGTGCACTAATAAAAACAACAATTTCCCGAGTTTACAACAAAGATGCACAGAACATGTTTTAGGGCCAGAATTGGAGCTGAGGTAAACAAGTTAACGGCAGCTTGTATTGTTTAGTTTTAACAAGCCAAAGAAAATTTCCAGACTTGCCCTTCTCGTGCTTCATTTAATCGCCTACTAGTTGTCCCGAAGTGATAAGCATTAAACTTTCTTTTTCCGAACTGCGAAAGTCTGAATGAGTTCTTTGATCAGTCAAATGAACAGGCCAGGCTGGCCGCAGAGGCAGTGCCTGTGGTGTTTTTTTTATTTGGCAGCGTTACGCATGCCAGGCGCAGGTTGGCCATCTGAGAGCGACAGATATGAAAAGGCTTCTGTGTGGTCCTAGGTGATAAGGCTGTCCTCATACATGCATTTGTTAGGACACTTAATCACCAGAGCGAGAAGACTTTGATCTCTATATTCACAACATCATTATCATTTGTGTACTACGCACTTCTATGTCAGCCATTGTTGGCTGTATCCGTGAATGCAGAATGAGCTTATGATCGTGTGAAATCAGTCAAACAGACCCTCAGCTCTATGTTAGTTTAAAATGTTTATTAGATCCCCGCTCTTTAAAAGCAAAATCCGGGGGTTAGTTCTGCATGCTCATAAATTCACACACACTATTTGCACAAAAATCCTCTTCTTCTTAATGGACATGATGAAAAAGGTCAAATTTAAATGAAAGTTGAAATGGTCATTGAGCCCTTCAGTCATTCTTTCCTCTTCTCCAATTCAGTCTTCACCTTACTGTGCTCCATTATGCTGAAAGGTTCACGCTGTGATAGATATTATGCAATGAAAGCTAATTTGGAATATTCTTAATAGCCAATCATCCGGCCAATTTATTGCATTGTGAATGCACAGCAGGGTATGGCTTGCTGGGGCATTTCTCTGTTGACATGCTACTTTTAATTTGAAGGGTTCTGATTTGATTTGACCTCCTCTGTGTTAATAGGCTCTGTCACTCAGGAACTGGAAAGTTTTGCTTATTTTTATTGTAGCTTACTTTCCTCAAACGCAGACAGATTTCGGTGTGGAGCATATCGTCGCTACTTGTAGTTACTATCATCAGTCATCCTGACATGAGCACATTTCTATTTCCTGTCTCCTCTCCCTTTGATAAGCCATCATCCACTGGAAAAAAATAAAAAGGTTTAAATGTCAAATGAAAGAGAAAATGGCCTGAATTATTCTAGAAAAAGACCATTATGGCTAACATTTTAAAATCCATTATCACCATCTTACATGCACAAGGTGGAGGTATCTAGTTTGGAGGGCACCATGTTTAAAAATATTCCAGGGGCAGTGCAATTTACTCTGGAATAGAAGAGTCTTTACCAAATGCTCCTTTTAATTTGATGAGCTGTTGAATTAATGAAAACATGCATCATCCTTGGAAAAAAAGAAATGGAAAAATTGGAAACTACCCGTTGTGGCCACTTGAAGCAGGCTCCCAATGCATGTCAACGCCCATAGACTCCCATGTTACAATGCCCAAATTTAGTGCCTTACAAACATGTTTACAGTCTATTGTTTCGATCGCTATGAATAGTTCATGATATTTACGAGGGATGAATTTTTAATTTATAGCTCATCCACCTGGATACTAGAGGTAGGGGCATGGCCACTTTAATTAACAGTTCCTCTAGATGTCTGCTAGACCCCAACTGTAATGTAATGCAGAGATTGGGAACTCAAATGTGTGGAGGCACGCTTAAAGAACAACAAAACCCCAAACTACAATAACAAAAAACCAGCCCTTTATTCGATGTCCAAAACATAAATCAGCCTGTAAAACCAAAACTATTAAAAAAACAAACATGAGGTGAAGCAACAGGATGAAAGATTAACATACGCTGAGCTACTGAACAGAGGAACAACAGGACTATATAAACTCACACACTGAGGGCTAATTGGGTTTACACACAGCCAGGGGAAACAAGACACAGTGGCATCATCTCAATCACAGGGGAGGAAGGAAAAGCAGATACAAGACACAGAAGACAACTAACCAGCAGTTAGTTAAACAGGAATCAAGAAATAATAACTGGAACTAACACATGAAGGTAAGCAAGCAGAAATGTAACTCTGAAAACTCAAAACTCTCTCTGAGTGTAAGGCCCAGGACCACCACAGGACAGGAGCCCCAACAAATGAAGGTACTGAACATAATATTTCTGACATATTTGTAATGTTGATGCATTTTTATTTGAGTCATCCAACAAACATATTTAACTGTGGGCTGTGTGGTGCAAGTCTGGTGAAATTTCAGTATGTTATCAAGCAGTTATTTAGCTCTAATGTGTGTTAGCAGATATGTGCATCTCTGCTGAGCACCAATACGGTTTATGGATGCAACTTGCAAGCTAAGTGTGCTCATCCAAATGTTGTAAACTGTGGCACCGAACAGCTAACATGACAGTGGCAAAAGTGCTGGTGCTGACGCAAAACCAAAGGGTGGCATCACAGTGGCTACAATCTCTTCTTAAAAGTTTATATAGTGTACACAAATTTAAATGAAATTTAAAAATCTCAAACCACATCAGTTCTCCCAGCTCGGTTTCAAAATATTGAAATACTCCCTGGAGAAATTTTCTGTCTGTAGTACGATTTTTGGGAGAATAATAAAGAAGAAGAAGCAACAGCAGCTGAAACAAAGACTACCTACTTAATTGTTAACATGCTTCAAAAAACATTTTGAATGTCAATATTTTAGAGGTGCTTTAATATAGATAAATGCCATAAGACATGCAGCTGACACAGCATTAACTTTATTGTGTTCAAACAAAGATTGAGGTAAAAAAAAAAATGTAATTGAAAGTAATAGGCAGTAATTAGAGACCGCGGAAAGAAATCTGACAAAAGAAAGTAGAAGCACTATAAACACAATTACAGGGAGACAGGTCTGACTGCTGCTGAACAGTTTTCTGGGTGAAACTCTAAGTGGCAGTCATGCTGCTGTATCTCATCAGACGTTGTAAGTCGTCATCCAGCAGAAAGCTATTATTCCACAAACCCATTCGAGTAAATGCTAGATTGCTTTTTCATTACATCATAAACCATTATTTACACCAAGCTTAAAAGTTTACTCTACATGCAGCTACTTCATTACCAGATGATATAAAGGTAGAGATTTTAACTCCTCAACGGGGTTTAAGATGTATTGTGGATGTTAATTGATATAATCAAAGAATAGGTTGTTGTGAACAAAGCTGGATTAAGCAGGATTAACTATTTGATTGCTATGGATTGCATAGCTGTACGCCTGCTTTAGCGTGCCCCCACTTTGTTAGATTTGGGAGAGAAACTGTTTCAAATCATATTCCTTTCTCGCGAGGCTGTTTTATCATGAACAGCAGTCGCTCTTTGCAGTGTCTTAAAGACATTTGTGCACACTAGCAGCCTTTTGCAAAGGAGAGCCAAATGAAAGAAAAGACATTGAAAAGGCACTTTAAACTCATTAAATTTAACATGCCAGTAATGTATAAGATGAAGTCATTATCATAATATGTTTTCTGGCATCACTGTGCAAGCTACTTAGTTTGTTAGGTGTCACTGATAATTCATCATTATCTCCCAGTATGATTTGCTTCATATGCAAATCAAATGCAATGAAGGAAATTATTTTTAAGGATATTTTCCTGCTGCAGTCTCCAGCGATATAAAGTGAGAACCCAGAGCACAAAAGGAAATTGCTCTACTTTCTGTCTTGGTGCAATGCTGCCGTGCAGCATGAGTCACTGTATGGTGTGGGCTATTACATGTACATCGTCCTCCCTGCTGGACTCAGCCATCATTTCACAAAAAAAGATTTTGTCGATTTAAGTGACACATTTCCAGAGCAGAGCTTCTTCGGTACACAAACACTCATTCTCATTTCTTTCCATGTAACATACTGCTGTAATTCAGGAACAAAGGATCACACACAGACACAACTGGTGATGGATTGGGGATGTATTATTAACACTGGAGTGGAGACTGGGGCTTGTCTGCTCATTTCGTGCAGCGTTTACTGCAAAGTAAGCAACAACTGAGCGTGACTGCATGTTGACCAATGCAAGACGTAGCCTCACTTCTTCCGAAAGTAACAACCGCTATTTTTCTTCTCCTTCTCAAACTTGCAGTCTTCAACCTCCGCTGACATTGAGTCAAGCGAATCGAGGCACTCACTTGAGGCAATTATAAAATTTTTAGTGCACCTTTCTCCGGGCTTTGTACAACTTTTTTTCAAACAGGCACTTGTACTTCATAACACGTGTAAGATGTGTAAAATGGGGAGAAGTTCCCATTTAATACAAAGAGAAACACACCTATTGCATGAATATCTAAAAATAAAACAGCAGTGGTACAATGTGGTTTGAAATTAATATTTAAAGGAGGCAAAGAGTTCAGAAGGGCGTGCCTCACATAAAATCTTAGCTTGATGGATGAACTATATTTTTCATGGAGACACCATAGAAGAAATCAGACAGGAATTGGTGTGATAGCAAATTTATTAGACACCACGCATACAACTGACGCTGAGTGTAGACTTTAAATAATCAAAGATAAGCAAATGTTACTAGTTTGTTCTAAGAGAATCGCATCATTATTACAGTTTTGTCCAATCAAGAACTTATATCTGTCAAAGTTAATATGAAATGATTCAACTTGAGGAAGAGGTTTCCCTAAAAACTGATACCCAAAAACCTTCTTTGGGTATCGGTGCTGTTAAATTGGCAGAGACTTGTGCAAAACCGGTAGCAGAGACACGAATTGTCATCTGTGCAACCACAAATATTGTTGCATTTGTTACATTTGTTACCTGCGCTTTCTCTGCATGGCAGCTGGACTACAAAAGGGTGTTGTGACTGCTTCGTGTGCGCCTGTGCGTGTTGCACAGATGTGCAGGTGTGTACACTTGACTGAGTACACACGGCTGAATGTCTCAGCTGTGTGCCAGGCAGATAAACACCGCTGATCTTCTGCATGCAGTTTGTTTAATAGTGTGCCTCCCGTGGAGAACATCCTACCAAACATTTGTTTTCGAACAGATTTCAATAAAGCTGTCAGCGATTTTGCAATAACACTGGGCATCCATTTGTGCATCTGTGTGTGAACAGGAGTGCCTCCGTGCGCGTTTGTGCTAGTAGGCTAGTGCTCGTGCCTGCAGAGACGTGTTTGCGCGCGAGCACCCTGCTATGCTCGCACTGTTAATACCGAAAGCTCCACGAGTGGCTGCGATGGAATCAATTTGCATCTTCTTTAAAAGGCAGTGCATCAGTGAACAAATTACCTACCATCACGCTTCATTATGTGTACTGATGGACAACAGTGACTAATGTATGCAAGAACCAGTGGCCTAAAATATCAGCTGTGGTGGGATTGAGTGTACAAAATCATTATGCCGAGAAGGGTTAAAAACCTGATCTGAGGTAGGCTATTATCCAAAATACTATCTTTGAAAGAGTGGAAGGTAGGATTTAATTTTCCAAAAGGCACAATTTCCTTGTATAACATTTTCTACTGCAAAATTTTAAGAGTAAGTGCAATCTTTCTGGAAATAAAAGAGAAACATGCAGTACTCCAAAGTGGCATTGACCAAGTCCAGTAAGTCACACACAATTAATCAGTCAGAAATAAGGCCCAAAACCAACCCATGAGATACACAAACATAATGCTAGGAAGCTTTGAAGAACTGATAAGAACAAAGACAATATGACAAAAGACAGTCACATATTACACATATTATTACGTTATTATGCATATTATTATTATTTGGTCAATATGACTGGAGAACAGCTATGGTATTAATAAAGGTTAGACTATTTGAAACATGTCAATTGTGCCATTAAGATATGGGAGAATGTGATGGATTATTCTGCAATGAGTGCTTTTTCTTCGCTCTCCTCTTTTCACTCTCTGTGTTTACTCTGCATTTAATAATTAGTTATTAATCTCTGACTTTGTTCCACAGTGTGTCTTTTGTCCCATCTCGCTCCACTCACACCCTACCAGTCGTGGCTGATGACTTGCTGAGTGTGGTTCTGCTGGAGGTTTCTTCCTGTGAAAAGGGAGTTTTTCCTTCCCACTGTTGCCAAGTGCTTGTTCATAGGGGCTTGTCTGATTGTTGGGGTTTTCTCCGTATTATTATATCACAATATAAAGCACCTTGAGGCGACTGTTGTTGTTACTTATATAAATAACATTGAATTGAAATCATTCATTCTTTCAGCCGTAGTGGCCTTTAGTGATCTGAGAGCAAGTACAGAAGAAAAATGAAAATAGAATTCAAATACAGGCTTAGATTAGGCTCAGCGTGAATTTGATATGAAGCCCACAAGTACAAAAATTTGATCTGTTTTAGGATCATATTAAAGCTCGAAAGACAATCAAACTGTTATAAAACTGTAAATAACAGGAAACAAGAAATCAAAGAATGAGGTCATGTACAGGAGTCTGCCTTTATTACTGATGCTCACTGGGGGAAACACAAGGACTTTAGATGTTATTAAAAACTTTATGCCCTCTTACTTATCTTCCAGGAATAGTGACACTGTTGAGATGTGATGCTCACAGTGTTGTCTGTAATGTGATTTGCGATGACCCCAATGGAGGTCGCGGGCTAAAATGAGTGTCTCGAGGAATAAAGTTGTTCTTTATAATACAAGCATTGCTGTAGCTTTAACCTCTCTGGGCCACAACTACTGTCAGAACTAAGACGCAAAGCATTGTTTCTAATTTCAATTTTGTATTTCAATTGTTGTACCAGTTATTTTTCCAATGAATTTCTTAGTCTATGAAACTTCAGATTCTTAGAGCGTTAAAAACAGTTTCAAAAACATCACAATTTCTGAATTCCCAAGGTTTGTATCTAAGAAAAACTGTCTCTCATATTAATGTACAAGGATATAAAAAGTGAAAAAAGAAGCAGTTGCTAATACTTGAGGGGCCGGGACCATGGAAATTAATTTTCTGTAAGCCCGCCTTCACTTTATCAAGCGGTTCGCATGGGACAAAAGTGTCAGGATATTTGCTTCTAAATGTCTCTGTATATTAATTTGCACATTAACAGAGTCACTGATTCTCTTAAATCTTCATACTACAAACAATACACTCTGGAGTAAAGACAGATAGAATCGCAAGTCAGGTCCTCTTAAATCATGCTGTATCAGCTCCAGGCTTGTAGCTGCAGACCACTAATGGCTGAAGAGAAAAGTCTCAATAAAACAGAAATAAATGAGCCTTTACTGGGGTTGAGAAATAAAAAAGCAGCGGGAGGCCTCCCTCTTTTCGCATAAGACCCCAACGTGCAGACCAAGGCACTGGTCACATCCTCATATCAGATTCATTATAGTCCAATCTCATTTGAAAGCCATCATCCCCAGCTATAAACAGGCACTGAATCAGCAGCTGCTGGGGTGCTTCTGCAGGGGAGAGCATGTGATGAAAGAATAAGAAAATGCCTTGTCATTTGTTGGCAGGCATTGAAGCCGTAAGCCATTTTCCTAAAACAGCTTATCCATTTGAAAGTGGAAGAAAGAATTACTCTGGGGAACAGATATAGATGATTAAGACGAAACGTATCTGAGAAAAGGACTTCAAACATTAAATAAATCTTGTCAGACCTCTCCGCGTTGTTATGAGTAATTTCTTTGTAGTTTGTTTATATTTAGCCTGTGAGTGTTTTGGTGTGATTTGGCAGCCGACTACAGGTAACGTTCGCGATTCCAGTCGGCTAATAGCATCAGCAGCAGAGTCCTCTTTGGAGGCGATGATACGCAAAAAAAATAGAAATAAAATAAATAAAGAATGTTAACAAAGAAAGAATAAACTACCCCGGTGTACAGCTCTTGTGAATTTAAAAGAGCTGATTTATTTTTATGTAGTAAAGAGTCTCCTCGTGTGTTCAGTATGCGTCGCAGCGGGTGCTACAAGGTGTCAAACATCGCCCCATCTTGTGCTGAGTTTGCTGATTTAAAATTTGGCTCATTAAGTTTTCTAGATTTTTATTAGCTTGTAGAGAGTCTGGCCTTGGCTTGGTGAGGTTCTGTTAACAAACACAGCTGCCAAAAGCTGGGCACACCGAGAGGCAGCAGCAGAGCAGAGGGATACTAAACTCCAGCATATACACCCCATTGTTCCCACACTGCTCCGTGGGGGGGCTCCTATTATCTGTCTGGGATCCTTGTGACGGCTCCCTTAGTGAAAATACAGGGTTGTAAACCTACGAATGGCTTTCATATATTGACCATATACCACTGGATGTGTGATGGGATTACATCATATAGTTTTTTTTACACTGCATGTGTTTATTGCCCAGTAAAACTTGTTTAGAAGGAAACATAAATGTATAGTAAAGAAACAGCAGCTTTTTTAAAGACACAGTATTTATAAAGCTCTAAGCTATAGAAATCTATACAGCATCTTCTCTGCCGGTGTGCGCACAGTTCCACTTTCAACCTTATAGTGTCCTCTGTGGACAAATCCGTGGCCAGCACAGGTCTGGATGGAAGAAAGGAGTTTCTCTCGATTTATCATTATCTGATTGTTGGTATATTTTGCGAGGAGGTAGCAGTTATTGGGTTGGGAGTCACATAATCCAACAACCTGTTTTTTCCACAGGGAGCATCAATCCTGTGTAGCTGCGTGTGGCCAGACAAATACTCTGAGATTGCGTAATTGCAGGGCTTTGCTGGTTGCCTCGGGTGTTTGTGGAGCCCATGCAAGAATCATATAATGGGCTTTGAGATGCCTCTCCGGTGTGCATTCGAGATCCTATCACAACATAAGCCTGATATGCTACTGCCTGTACTATAGACAGTCATTGCCGGCCATAAAATAAGCAAATTTGTCTTGTATAGTTACATTTGTCCCAATAAAAGCAGGGCAAATGTAGTGAATAAACAGAAGAAAGGATTCAGGAAGTAGCCTACTGACAATTAAGACATAAATATCACACCCTAGACTTTATGTTAGACTCTGTTAGCGAATAATTTTATGCTTGTGTCTCTTTCTGTTCAAATCACTGGTTACATTTGTAACCGCCTTGTCCAAATGTTACTCGTAAGACTAGCATGTTATTTGAATGTCGATGAATACGAAATACATTAAAGCTCACAATAAAATATCCTGCTGGAAGGCTAATAGAGGCCAAGCTCTCACTACTGATGAATATATTGACAAGAACAGAGCCTCAGAGATCACAATACATTTCCCGCTCCCTACATTATACATGCAGCGGTAATTATGTCTTTGTAGAATGACTGAATTAAATTACAATTATTCCTTCTATCTGTTATTCAGTCCTAATTAACTGGTAGGTTTTATTCAATCCACTGTCTTTTACTTAGACTTTCCTTTGCCCCTCACATTTTATTCCCTTCTAAGCGCAAACATGATCAAAGCAGTTTTCTTATAATTAATTACAGTCTCTAAGCTAGGGCCCCACTTTAGCCTGTAGTTTCATGTTTAATTTAGGGTCAGTAACTCGTAGATTCTTCCAAGCGCACAGTAACAGTTATCTATATTCAATTCTGACTTTAATCTTGTTGTAAACTAAATTATATTGATATTATTAAGAAGGATTTAAATGGCATCGAGAGGCACACTCACCTCTGCCCACATCCGTTATATAGCACACTTATTGTAATAAGATTCGACTAAAAGATCGTGCATTCATTGCCCTCATGATGACCCCAGAAATATAGCATATAACACCCAAACCTTATCTCTTTGGCTCAGCTTGACTGTATTGTCCATTAAATTGTGAATGATGCTCAGCTTATTAGCGGTCGGGAAGTACAGAGATATGATTTAATGCTGTTTCTTGGAGGGAACACAATAAGACTAAATTGAATGGTTTCCTTATTCACTTTCACGGACTTTAATGTGCCCTTAAAACTCTATAATTGGCACTGTAACTGGTCATATTATATCCTCCCTGACACTTGTAGCCACTTGTTCGTTGACAGTGGCTAATTATCTCACATAGTTGCATTCTGGAGGTTGTGGGATGTAAATAAAAAGTAGTCAGCAGTTAAAAACATGGTGATTCTCAAGGGCTGTTTCACTCCTCTGTACTTCAGACTTCCAGATAAGAAGAAACACCAGTAAAAATTATAGGACTATCCTTCCACTGTGTATAAGGAGTAATTTAATCACTATTAGTAGTCAGAAATTTAAAAGACTTAAGGCCATATTTTTGTGTGTGGATGCTTTAATAAATTATTTAGAAGCCTTAATTCGAAATAGCCCCATGACAGTATTTTCTTAAAGGATTTTTTAAAGTAAGTGAGATGAGAAGATCAATGAGACTTTCATGTCTTTACCAAATCAGATGCCAGATATCTTAGCTTAGCTCAGCACGGGTGGAAAGTGCTAGCTCATCTCTGCTCAGAGATAACAAAACACTTGAGCTCATTCATTAGGAGAGTATCCTGTTCATGTAATCCTCATAAAAACAACACATTGTGTTTCAAGCATCGTCCTGTATATCACTATCCATGGCCTGCATCGAGTCTTGCTTTGGACTTTTATTTAATCATTATCTTCACAGATGACCTTGAGTTCAGGTTCAGTGGTTTAAGCACTGAACTGATGACACTTTACGACAGATTTATGTATTGCAATGGTGTTACTCCTCAAGCCGCAAACTGAGCATTTTGTACACCCTAATGTGCAAAACTGTCCTAAGAAAAACACAGAACCAAATGTCCCAAACAATGCAAGTAATTTTAAAGCTAACTCTTAGAATCAGTCAGCTTAAGAGACAAATATGCCCAATTGCACGGCTTAGATTTCTTTGCCATGGATGGCCTGTTGTATAAATTCTTAGTGATTTGGCCTTTCAGGAGGCATCATGCTGTGCAATGTATGAAAAGCCCAAGGACACTAGCTCTTCTGGGACTGAAATAATCAGCGTCTGCTTTTTTTTTTTTTCTTTTCTTTTTTTTTGATGTCTTAATTTAAATTCCAAAAAGCACTTGAAGTCCAGCCAAAAGGCAAACAGGGACACTTTACATTTATTTTGTGTTGATTTTTCTATACTTGTGACAGTAAAACCTGCACCGTTTTTGCTGTCTGCTGCATTTTATTGTAAAACTTTGCATGACTTACCTGGTTTTATCTAGCTCGGGCAGAAGCGTCACGGTATTTAGGGTGGATGTGCCTCCATTACCCTTTTTTATGATCTTCATATTGGATTTCTTTAGGTCAAAAAAAAAAAAATACGGTTTGCACATAATGTCTGTCCCAATTCCGATGACTGCTGTGCAAAATCGTGCTGCCGGAAAGCACTTCATATGTATTATTTACACAGTTCGCCCCCACAATGTGCCGCAATTAGTGTGTATCTGGTTGATCCAGAGATCAGGAAAGTCAAATGTAGCAGCAGCTCTGCTCTGTACAGATAGAAGCGCAGCCCCCTGTGATCACAACCCCCTGTCACAGGGCACGGGCCCTCCTCCTCAGATCCGCATCAAATCAATGGTATCAGACACAGTGCCATTATACGTCCATACAGTAGACAGATTTTCCCCTCTTCCTTTCTTGCTTATAGCTGCTTTGCGGTGGGAGTACCAAGCATGTTCTGAATGCCTAATACTAATCTGTCCTGACATTCAAATTATAAGATCAGTTTCTACATGTATACGTGTGCTATACAGTACCATGCAGTTGTTCTGACACCATGCACTCAAACCACCACTCAGACTCATGCACTGTAGTCCTGTCTTAATTAGGATGCCAGAAACCCTTTGCGTTAAAATGCAGTTCACATGTTTTAATTAAAAATGAATCAAAAACACTTGCAAATCCTGACTAATTGTCTAGTTTTTCCATGTTTCCGTAGCTACCAAGTCATCTCCAACCAGGAAGTAAAATGGGATTCAGAGCTATTCTTTTTTTGTGACCACTGACTAACCCATTCGTTCAAAAAGCAGCTCCATAATGAAAGTGAATAAATAAGATATTCAGGTAAAATTAACTGTAAGCACAATGCCACCCACATTCGTTGCATCAGTTAGCAACCCCCCCCCCCCCCCCCCCAATCCGGCAGATATGTGAGCATCCTGGGATTTGTGCTCATCTTTTCTTTCATGTTGTATATTTCAACTATTTCTCCTAAATATATATTTGTCACAAATTTGTTGCTAAAATTAGGACTGTGTCTCAAAATTCTGCTCATTTTCACTTCAAAAGGGTGAATAGACCAGATAAAACCTTCAGCCTCTTGTTGAGCCTGACTTGAAAGAATCTGGAGTATATCAAATGTCAGGAGGGGGGCACGAACGTCTGAATAAAATGTCATAACAATCTTTCCAGATCTTGTTGAGATGTTTCATTGTAGTATCCCTCCGTAGAGCCATGACTGTACTGTAGAATGACTTAAAATGTTTTCTTCTGCTCCATTATTGGTGAAGGAATTGGTCCCCATCATGGGAAGCTCCGTGCTGACTTATTTAAAATGTGACAAAGCTCCTGCTCAGAGGGCCACATCAGCTGCATGATAAAGGAAATCTGCAATATGTCTTTACCTCCTCAAATCAACAGCAGTGTTGCTGGAGAGCAGCGGTGACTTGAGGAAAAAAAATGTCATCAAGGAAGACGAGTGTTCATACAAGCTGCCTCAGTGATTAAAATGACAATCTGTTTGTGCTCACAGCTTGATTGCTGACAGTCTGTAGCTTCAGGGAGCTTCGCCCAATCTTTAGTTATCTGTGAATTCTCCGCTGTGAAATTTGTCATCAAGTCTATATTTCATTAGAACAGCTCAGGTCCTTAAAAAAGGCCTTACATTTAAATTGTCATTCTTGTTTTGCTGTTGTTGATTTGTCAGGCAAAGCTGGGTTTGCGACCTTGCATTATGTGCTTAATATGCTTAATTTTATATTGTTAGGGATGATGCAATGATCGGGGACCATTCTTAATTTCATTGTACCTGTGACAATGACAATAAAGATTCTGATTCTGATTTACTATAAAGCTCGGTAACATTTACTATAACAATTCTTAATAAATGGTAGGTGCATAGTTAATAACATTTTATTCTTAACAATCAATTTGCTATAGAAGTTAGCTGTTTGTAAACCACTCTATAAATATTACTTAGTTGTTATTATAAACTTAAAACTGATATTTTTAAGACTTTGCAAATGGTTAATAAATTGATGCAGTGCATCTATAAGAAGGATGTGAACAATATGTTATATGGGTGTGTGGGTATGGGTATGTGTTTTATCTCACATATCCTTCCATCTCCTGGAATTATGCTCACATGCCTCCTGTATCTTTGGCTTTGTCGATTAATTTAATATATCATCAACCTGCCAGGGATTCCAGATGAAATGTAGTCTCTGTGACTAAATTTACATGCAGCATCCCTTTTAAATCAGCAGAAATATAAAATGATCAGTAATCACTGCCAAGTAATTACCAAATATGTTATATAAGATGTAACGTGTGATATAGTTCAGAAACATTACCGTTAATATTAATTATTTAGTAAACATTGGCAAAATTGTTTACAGTAAAATAACTATTTAATAGTTTATGTAACGGTGATCTTCAGATCAGGGCTGGAGCTCAGGAGGTAGAGCAGGCCATCTACTGATCAGAAGGTTGGTTTTCGATTCCTGGAGCCAGTGTGAATACGTCCCAAATATCCCTGGGAAAGATACTAACCCCAAGTTATTCTGATGAAAAGAGCAGGCAGATGAATGTGTGTGAATGCTTAAATAGAAAGCACTTTTTTAAAAAAGCATAGAAGAAAGTGTGAAAGAAAGAATAGGTAATAAGGTAATGATAAGGTAATGAGAATCAGTCCGTTTACCATACGCCAGCTACAATACCAGTGAGAGGTGGGATACACCCTGGACACATTGCCAGTCTATCACAGGGCTACCACAGAGAGACAGACAGCAATTCACACTCACATTCACGCCTATGGGCAATTTAGAATCAGCAGTTAACCTAATCCCACCAATTGCATGTCTTTGGACTGTGGGAGAAAGCCAGAGTGCCTGGAGAGCACCCACGCAAACACAGAGAGAACATGCAAACTCCACACAGAAAGACCCGGCCAGTTGATGGAGTCGAACTCAAGACCTTCTTGCTATGAGGCAAACCACTAGTGCCAACCACCGCGATAAATTGCAATGCCACAAAACTGTTGCTTCACATCCTGCTTATTTGACTAACTTCTAATCTGAGTTTATATACAGGTGGTTATTATAAAGTCTTATCCACTTACAAAGGAGATGTAAGTGTGTGTGTGTATGTGTGTGTCAAGTATACTATTTTAATCAGCCATTTCCTCATTCGCTCACTCCCCTGATGGAAATGGAGCAGAAATCTACATTATCAAAATGCAAGCTCCCTTCCTTACATTTCATCCTCTTCCTCCTGTAATAACCTTTGGAAGAAACAGTTATTAACCTGAAGAGACCCTGTTCTTGTAAAAGGAATATGGAGGTAGAATGTGAAATGACTTAAAGATTAGATATGCCAGGAAGTCACACAGGGATAATGTAATATTTGGCTTGAACTTGCAGTGTAGTGCTTGGGCTTCTTGTTTAAATGAGTGATTTGATGGAGACGTTGTGCCTCGCCTTTGCTGAACAGTATATCTTGATAATGCAAACATGCTTCCCGAGTATAAATTAAATGCTCCTCTTCTTGCATCTTAGCGCGCTGGATCTACATCTGCCTCGGTGTTTACAGCTCGTTTCGCCTCTACCCCAACACCTCGGGATTTGACCACTCAGATGCTGAACTCTGGCATTTTACATGCACTTCTAGATTTGGTTATGTTATTCAACTGTCTGGCATTTCCAAAGGTCACAACCTTTACTTGTTCATTTGGTGCTTTTGATGTCAATGTTTCTGTGTTCAACATGAGTTTTCCCAGGACAGATGTCAGAGGTATGGGCCTTGTTAGGGCAGCAGAAGGGGCTGATCGGTACGACTGATCAATCCTCAGCAGGTCCTGTGTGATCTTTTCTGCCTCTCACTCCCTCCTTTAACTGCCAAGCCTAATCAATGCACCAGTGGTTCATCCAAGACAGAAGTAGAGAATTAAAGGTCCAACTGTGGCAAGATGTGCAAATCAGGGGCCATAAGAAGAGAAAACACCAAATCGCTGATCCCAGTCTTCTCCCTCAAAAATTCAAAATTCTGCGCCTCGGATCTTTACACCGTACTCTACAATGTGCGCCTTTCCTATAGAGAGCAGACCTGTCCTGTATGGTGTGTATTTTCCATAGAGAGACACTGAGAATATGACAGGTCCTCCTGTAGCATTAGGCATTATCTGACAGTGGGGAAAGAAAAGCAGAGCAAAGTGGTTGGTCTGAGTGGCTAAAGACTGAGAGTGATGAACCGCGGTGGCCTCTTTCTCTCCTGTGAAAGGAGGCTGGGCTCATCCTGCAGCAGGAAGGTTAAGGATTTATCATTGACCAGAAAATTCAAGTGTGTGTGTGATCAGGGTGGCTGGCCCAGCTCTGGGCTAAATGGAAGACTAATGGATAGAGGGAGCGAGCCTGACGGGCTCTGAGGAGCCCTGTTCGCTCTCCCTCCACCTGTCATCCATCACATTTCCAGCTGATACTGGGAGATAGCTGTGCCACACTGGTGGGAGGGGGGGCAAAAAGAGCAGGCAGAATGAGGGACAGCACCAGCTGGACGAGGACAGGGACACAGATGTGACTACTACATGTCTTTAGGAGCAGTCGGTGTTTAGCAGCCATTTTCATCCCCAGATGGAGGAAAAGAGAAGGCTGTCTGTTTGGGGAAGGATGATACCACAGGCTGTGCTCAAACTACAAGTACTCTAACAAGACTAAGTTGACAATCAGTGCACTCAAACAGCATTCAGAGTACATCTTCAGGGCTAATTAGATTTTCCAAAATATCAATGAGCTGTTTGTATTATCCCGCAACACCTAAATGGATGAAAGAGGCTAAAATGAATGGGAGAGAAGGAGGCGAATGGCTTAGTGACTATTAGCATTGAAGCTTATGTAAGTAAATTAGAGCTCTTTGTGTTTTTATCAGTAAAAAGGATATAATGCCATTCATACAACAGGGTCAAGGTTCAGCTGTGTTCTCCCAGCGAGGAAGCTTTATAGGAACCTTTTCACATATCACTGGCTGTCCTTTCTCTTTGGGAGACAGTGACACACACGTGCACGCACACACACACACGCACAAAAGCCAGTGAAATGGCTTTTTAAAGTCCTTTTATATCAGCTCAGATTAGAGTTCTTTTAAAACAGATGTCACCTTGAGGGCAAAGAAAAGAGATTATAAATTATTTGATCACCTCTCTACCACGAATCTTTTACCATGGTCGTGCCACAGTCCTTAGATTTAACGTCAGAAATAGTATCCCTTCAAAGTTAATGCTTAGCTTGGCTTTTCAAATAAAACAGGGAACAAGTGATTAAAAATCTAGATCAAAAGGAAAGGATTTGATCATCAAATGCAGTCCCATTGTGCAGTGGACGGGAAACTAAAGCATTCTATTGTTTGGTAATTTAAGAGAATGGTATCTGCCACCGAGCACAAATCAGGGAATATCCATCCATACATGCATCCATTTTCTTCTACTTATCCAATTCTCGGTCGTAGGGAGGCTGAAGCCTAGCCTGGCTGCTATCGGGCCATAGGCAGGATATACCCTCGACAGGTCACACTCACATTCACACCTACGGGCAATTTAGAATAATCAGTTAAGGTACATCAGAGTACACAAAAAGAACAAGCTCACACAGAAATGCTTCGGTTAGATGGTAGATTCATGCCCATGACCTTCTTGCTGTAATACAACTGTACGACCCTACCATGGCATGTGCTTTTATCGTATAATGTATTTAGTTAGGTGATCTAGCTGTCCATAAAAGATTCTAAAGCTATGGCAAAATTTCTATAGGCATTCCAGATGATTTTGTATATCTTTACCTGCTTCTTAAAATACAGTTTTTTCCTCTCCTTAAAAACAGAAACTTTGCTCCTCCTCCTTGTGAGTCTTTTGGGAATTTAATCAAGCCTGATTAATTTGGAGGAGCAATCAGAAAATCTACATATTTTCACATCAAAGGGTGCTATAACAACACACAAGTGTCAGGTTAATTAGGTTAATTAGCCTAACACTTCAGGTTGATCATTGGTCTCACCTTTGATACCTTGACTAGGCAATCAAAGGAGAATCCGAAATCCTCAAAATGAAGCAATTTCTATATGCAGTCTGAATACAAATCCAGACTAATGCTTGTAATTTAGTGACTGACATTTATCAAGTCTTCTGTGCACTTTCAGCTTATTGCACAATTAGAAAAAATATTTCAGAAAATCTGTGGGGAAAAAAACAAAACATAATTACCGTCTATTTTTGGTTTTGCTTCAAGTACAGCTTCAGCAGACTTTGATGAGAAAAGGAAGTTGCAGAGCTGATGTAAAACTGCCAACTCAGATATTAAAAATGTTTCTTCATGTAATTTCTGCCGCCCACCGGTTTGGACCAAAGTCAGTCTCCCTTCCCGTATTCTCTCCCTCACCTTTTCTGGTTTTTAGTGTTTCATCTTGTATGGCGGTGGCTCTTGACACTTTTGTGTACTGTGGCTGTTAAAATGCAAATTTCACAGGATTCAGCTTTCCTGTTCTGTCGGCAATTTACAGTATGACGTCCCCATCTCCTTGCCGCTGAGCAGAGATGTGAGTGTCAGCTATATCCATCCTCCTGAGCCTCTGTAAAATACCTTTTTGCACAGACTGCAGCACTGTTCCTTTCAGGCTCTGAGGCACGGCGACCAGCGCTTGTTACAAGCACCTTACTCTTGGGTCTCGAATGTTTTAGGCCCTGACATTGTTTGCACATCTGCTGTATGTGTTTTAAGGTGATGGTAGTTCAGGGAAAACCTTAAGCTGTGCTGTTTCCTAGATGCATTCAGATAGCTGTGTTAGCTCATCTCCTGTGTAAACACTGGGAGGCTTCAAGACCCTTTACAGCAGGAATAAATCTCAGACAAAACAAGCCCCTGAAAGACAGTGGCATGATAGTATATTCATGTCACACTCTTTTGTAATGCCAAAATGAACATTATGCAGGGCACCTTGCCACCTTTAGATTGCATACAACAAGGGCAGGGCGCTATCTGGCTGATGTAAAGTTTTTAATGCGGACCTGCTGCATTTATTAGACGTGTGGTGATCGGAGACACGTCTGCCCATTGCAGATGTTCTGATAGAATTGGTCCTTTCCCAAGACGAAAGTGTCTCCTCAGCGGTAGTTTGTTATTTGCGGCACTAAAATATGCACAGAAGCACTAAGAATACATCTCTTTCTTTGTGGAGTTCCCTGTTGCCGCTGTGTAGAGTTTCATCAAAGATGCTGGAACAACATTGGCATTTTGTAAACATGTGGGATTAATTGTCACAGTCTCATTAACTCACAGTATGTAGAGTAAACAGCCTTAGCTAAGGTGAAATGAAGCGTACTGCAAATAATGTGCACTTAGCAAGTGGAAACACTGTGCATCTGTGTGTGTGTGTGGGTGGGGGGTGCGCCGGCTGGCTCAAGGTTGCTTACAGATAATAAGTGGAAATGACAATTGAATGTCAGGAACAGGACAGGATTAACAATTTAGAGACTGAGAGGAACACTTCCTTTTCTCTCCTTTCAGCCCTATCGTGACACCGATTCATACAGATGAAAGAATGAAATAAGTAGCCATGAAATAAATATCAATGCATGTGCATCCCTACGTCTCATAGAGTATCAGGTTGTTACACATTCTTGACAACCTTATGCATTAAATCCTCTCTTCAGTAAGTACAAAACGGTGTAACTGTGTTTCAGCATATGCAGCTTATCTGGATCTCTCCCACATGCTCCACCCTTTTCTGTCCTCTGCCACGTCGGACTACAGATTGTGTCTTTAATATGAGCCGAGCAAAGGCACTGAATAATTCATGCTTCATATAGTCACCTCATACTAATGTGTGTATGGTGTAGTAATGAGAAGGGAAATTGTAGCACTTACAAGTCGATAAACACGGCTTCTTTTTAAGTACTCTAAGTGTAGCCCAGCATTGCAATAGCTACTTCTTTTTAACTTCCTCTTGTTGAGGTCTTCAGAGCCACTGAAGCTGTGTTGTACCATTCATTTTTATTCAAAGCCATAGAAGATACATTTATTTCCATCAGAGAGTTAGATAAGAAAACCCAAGATTGGAGACTGATCCATTGTGATCAGCGCTGCTTGTCCCGAGTGGTCGTTGTTGTTGTGAGCGTTACATCGCTGAGGTTCTTACAATGCTACTCGGGCTTCTCTCAGGCTCATGGATGAACAATCGCCGTGCCACTTTTTGGTGTGCTTAGGGATTTCATTGTGAGTTATGCTGACATGCTTTGACATGTAATTTACTTCAACCTGCAATAACTGATTGTATTTTAGCCAACTGGGGGCTGTGAAAACAAGCTGAGTAGAGCACTGATGTATTACCCTAGAAAGTTAATATGGCAAAATTGTTAGCAAATAGCTGTTTATTTACACATTCAGCAGATACAGAGCTGCATTAGCATTTATTCAGAATTCCTGTTTCTGGTCACCGGAAAAATCCTATTATTCACTGTCTGTCTGTTTTCCGTCTCCTGTTGCTCCTGAGAAATGCCTGATACTTAAACTTCTAATGGTCCATGAGCTACACACCAAATTTGACTGTCTGCTGTTTTCAAGTCACAGTTCCTCTTTAGTAAGAAAACTAAGACTGATCCAACGTAGTAATGCTAATGCCCATATAACCAAATCAGTGAGCTGAAAGATGCTGAAAGACTGCGCAGAGATGAGAGGAGCTGTAGAGGCTGGCGATAATTATCCGCGGGTTCATTACTGCAAGCAGCGCCTCATTTGAGTCTGTGCTTATGCAAAAATATTGATTATAGCGGCTTTAACAATAAGTACTTTGATGTAGTCTGTGTATTATCTGTCATGATGATTTGTCTGGAGTCTTTTCAGACAGTGTTGCCAAAATGCCTCGCAAAAAAAAAGACACCAACCCTCTAATCTCTTAAGAAAAGAAGAGCACGTGCACATTCCTGAAAAGTGTTCCAGGGCCTCTGCTGTTGGAAAAGAAACTGGTCTAAGTCTGTCTCAACCCCTTTCATGGTGAAATTCTCTGTGTACGGGCCTAGCAGAAGCTCTTGTTCTTTGATTCTGTCAGGCTTTTATGTAAAATATGTGAGATCTTAAATGCTTGGGGGAAGATGTTCCTTTTAAAGGCATTCAAAAACCAGGAAACCGTTATTATCTTTGTCTCAGCTGTAGCTTTCAAGACTTGTGCTGTGTGCTTCAGTCAGTTCAAACAAAGCCGGTGTGCATGCACGTCAGCAGTGCTGATTTTGATGTCAAAACCTGATGTTTGCACGCACAGGTGAAACACACCGGTAAACACGAGAGGTTCCTCGCCTATCTCGCTGTATCATTGCGTGTGTTTTTGTGTGCATGCGTGTGTCAGAGTGAGAATCCTGAAGGACACTCATCTGCCCAGGTGGGGTGGGAGAGAGCTTTTGTGCCTTAAGCGCTTTAAGGGCTGCTGCTCTGTCAGGTGAGTCTATCGGGTGTCCTCAGCTGTCGACCACATACACAGGACAAGGACACAACCGTTGCTGCCCACTTCAACGCAGCTCCTCCTGGGTTTGTCATAGGCTGTGTCACCTGTCAGTCACAGCTGTGTAATATATTGTCAAGTGCACAGGGCAAGGGCACAGCAAGCTGTGCTTATAATTAACTCTGCAGAAGACCTTTGAGTCATATAATGGGGGTCAGCACACCCCACTGTAGTTTTGGCATTGGCGAAGAATTGTCTTCCATGTGGAGCCGTGTGATTAAAATGACATACTGTGGGTTTCCAGGCAGCAGCAGTGGAGGGGGTGGAGCGAGGTGTTCCATCACCGCTTATTAGGAAAGGTCATCTAGAATAGCTGTTTGTGATTTGGGAAAATAGCCCAAAATTGCAAACTGAGAGGACGTTTTGGATGTCCCATTTGGAAAGCTTTGTGGTCCTGGTGTTGACCCAACGTGCCTGCACAGTCAGAATCACATGCGCTACAATAAAGTCGGAAAAATTGAATGGTTATCGCTAGGCGACTAAGTGGGACACATTGGGACTGTATTAGTGTGCATACGTCTCCATGGCATTTTTATTTTTGTTAATCATCATGTGTAGAAAAGTCTAAGCTACGACTAGGATGAAGACAACAGTGAAAACTAGAAAAAGGACACAGTATTGGGGTTCCTTCTGAAGCCAAAAGTGAATACATTATTGCTCCTTCACATCTTCAAATACAGCTCAAGTGGCCGAAGTGATTATGATTACTTTGATAACCCGGAGGACAAGTGGGTAATATTTCAGCATTAGGCTATATTCATCTCCATGACAACTGATCAAGTGTCCACTGATGATAACCACAATATGTGATTACAAGCTTCAGGAATAATTAATAAATGGGGCAAATAAGCATAAAAATGAATTAAAGTGAGTTATATCAACTACATATGATGTGGCACTGTAGTGTCACTCTTAAGTAAAAGAGAATTATCACCAAACTTGGGACGTTTTCCTGAGTGATTTTATTGCCTCATCGCTGTTTTGGCTTCATGGCCCGTGACTTTATTACAGCTGCAGCAGGTAGCTACTTAAATTCATAGAAAAGAAAGAAAAATTCAGTTTAACCCGATGTATGGTATAAGGGCTATGGGGGCATTAAAGCCATATTTTTTTTATTACTGTTGAGGTGAGAATATTTAGTAGCGTCTTTCTTTATGTTTTAAGCATTTTTCAGTTTTGATGATTATGGCTCATAGCTTATGAAAATCAGAAACCCATATTTCCTTAGATTAATGTTTTTAATAAAGGGGTTTACAGTACAGAAACGTATGTTCATTTCTACACTCAGTACTTGGTTGGAGCTCCTTTACCATGAACTACCTACGCCATCACAGTGGTGTGGCTGCAATTAGGTCGTGGCACTCCCGAGGTGTTGCTGAAGCCCAGGTTGTGCTCATAGTGGCCTTCAGCTCATGTGTGTTGTTGGGTCAGGTGTTTCTCATCTTCTTCTTGACAGTCCCCTTGGATTCTCCTTCTGGATGAAATCAGGCGAGCTGGCTGTCCAATCAAGTACTGCAATAACATGGTCAGCAAACCAGTTGGTTTTGGCGCTGTGGGCAGGTGCTAAGTCCTGTTAGAAACTGATGAAGTGCATTAAAACCTCCTGGTGTACAGCTGTGTTGACTTTGGACCTGATAAAACACACTGAACCAACCAGCACCACCACAACCAGCAGATGACAGGGCAACCCAAATCCTCATAGACTGAGGCAGCCTCACACTGGACTTCAAACACCTTGGATTATGTACTTGTCTGCTCTAGGACTTTGATTTCCCAGTGCAGTAAAAAATGTACTTTCATATGAAAAGTATGGACTTGAACCGCTGCGTAACAGTCCAGTTCTTTTTTTCTTTCCTGAGCCCAGGTAAGACACGTCTGACATTGTCTCTGGCTCAGGAGTGGTTGATATTAGGCATGTGGCAGCTGCAGCCCTTTTCCTGAAGACGTCCGTGAGCGGTGATTCTTGATGCACTGACACCAGCCTCGGTCCTTTCCTTTGAAGCTCTCTCCCTTTTCCTATCACACTTTTCCCTTCCAGCCAACTTTCTATTAATATGCTTCAATAGAGCACTCGGCGAACAGCCGGCCTTTGCAGCCCTGACCTTCTGTGGCTTATATATCAACAATGGATCCTTGTGAATGGCTGATCGTCACCTGGACAACTGTCAAGTCAGCAGTGCTCCCTGTGATTGTGGTTGCCTGTACTGTTCTAGACTGAGAGATAAACAGCATTTATACTGTTTGAATTATAGTTACATAACTCAAATTTGAAATGAAATTGTCTCATAAATTAAGATATTGGATTTTTGATCTTCTTGAGCTAAAAGCCATAATCATTAAAATTATAACAAAAAAGCCTGGAAATATTTCAGTTTGCAGGTCATGAAGGTCTACATACCCATTTGGCAAAGAAAGAAAAAAATATAGCATTTTTAATAACCTTCCTAGACATTTTTCTCATGCGACATTAATCAATTAAGTATATAAATATATAATAGAAAATAAATAATGAACAAAAAATTTAAAAAAAATTAAAAATTAAATGTAGAAAAAAACATATGGATATAGAGATCTGACAGCAAAATGTGATGTCATGTCTAAAGTGTTTTGCTCACACAGGTAATTTCTAGGTGGCAAGAGTAGTCAGCTTACACTGCATGGACTAGTAGCAGTTGGATGACAGCGATACAGCAGCTTAGGTGCCAACTGTGCAGTATAAATTGAGTCTTTAATAGACTGCAATGTCTTCCCTCCGTGGTGTAGTATGCTGTTAGTGGCTCTGTCGTTTTGCATGATTTGAAAAGTTTTGTCGTTACATTAGCGGCCAGTGTCTCCTTCTAATCCCATCTGCGTGGTGGTAACAAACAAGGCGCCGGCAGAGCTGCTCAGCTGAAAGAACAGGGAATCCATGCTTTATACGAAGCACCCCTAATTCAATTGACATTACTGGCTGGCTTTAATGGATTTTACCTGGTGAGCCTGAAAATTGAATATTTTAAAGCATATCAACTCCTTTGGAGTAACTGAAGAGAAGAAGTACAATTTTCATTTCGTGAGCATTCGGTAATGAGAGGGCAACATAACTGAGATTGTAATCTATTCCTCAGGTTTGATTTGATTCATTTGATTTGTCTTCTGTAATGTGGTGTCCCTCTCACCTGCAGTTTGGGCTTTTATCTCCCTCAAGTCATTTGATGTTTTTCACCACTGCGTTTTATCCCCGGAGCACAGACTTACGCAGACACAAAGATGAATACTTACTGCATGCACAGCACTCCAACCTTTTGTACACCTCAGCTCTAGCTTCAGTCACGTCTTTCCGTGATGAGTCAAACTTTTTTTTTCGGTGTCATCTCATTGAGCGTCTGAGGTTGTTATTGTTTTGTCTCTCACTGTGTTGATCTCTGTGTGAGGTGGGCGGCCGTCCTTCCCCTGCTCTCTCTGTAAAGGTCAGTGAGCTGTAGATGAAGTTGTGTCGATCAGATGAGTGTCATAGGCTGACAGCTAATTTTCATCAAAGCAACTATGGGTGAGGCGGGTGAATCACAAAGTCTGTTGTCTCTCTCTAAGGATTCTCCACTACTTATCAGGCTTACTGACTCACTGTGTGGTCCTGCATCTGCTCACATCTTCAGTTTATTGCCCCTATAAAAGGTTGTAATGCACCTGTAACACCACTTTATAGGCGATAGAGGCGAGAGAGGAAGCAGGAAAGGAAATGTAAATTTTTCATTTCTAGAGCAACCTTGTCTGATAATCTGCACATTCCAGCCTTTGTTCCTCTCTGTGGGGTTTTTTTTTTGCCCTCTTTCCTCTTCTCTTCCTCTTTGCTTGTTCTCCAAACATAGTTTGCATTGATTTATTCTCTTCCACCAATTAAAAGCAATTTTGCAAGCATTAGAGTAAGCCATGCCGGGGGCCGTTTACTGCGGCAGGCTGTTCATTACCTCATTGTGTGTGTGCCTGTCTGCTCCTCTGTGAAAACTCCTGGGTGCCTCTGTTATGCTTTTTCACTCGCTGAATCTGTCTGCACAAGCATTAGCCTACGAGTGTGTGAGTGCAAACATGTGCACTTCCATGCGTGTTTAGCTCTACATGAGCAGATGGGTGCAGGTTCGTATCAGAGATTCCCTGCACGCGCGGGGCATTAGCTTTCTGCTTGCAGGCTAAATCCTTGTGTTGTTGAAGCGGTGTCAGTTGCCTCTGCAGCAACACAAAGCTTATCTTTTACCAACTCCCGTACCCCTTGGGAAGGGGAGACCTGGCGACAGGGTGGGGAATCAGGGAATATGAGAAAGCGGGCAGGAAGCCACGAGTTGGTGTAAATAACCCCGGGCTCTAGGGGAAGGTTAAGGAGCTGACTCTATGCTGAATACTAAGCATTAGCCCTGAAGGACTGAGTGCCCCTGCACCTCTCCTGTCTTCTTCACGCTGACAGAGCTCTGTACCACCATGCCAGTCATCAAATCACTGTGTCACTGCGCACAGGTTTAATTTGAAGTGCCGCACAATCTGGTGTCACTGCCTTGATGATGTTCCTGCTGCATAATAAGTGGCGCTGCTCCAGGGTCATCATGCAACTGATCAATTACATTTTAGTGATGTCATAGCTTTGTGACCCCATTCAGGTGAATTCTGCTCTCATTCCCTTTCCTCCAGTTAATATTCTTTGCCTAGTCGTTCACACATGCACGGTTGGCTTTTTTGGAGGACAGCACGCGAGTGTGTTTCCATACACTCTACATTAGCTGTATTCCCGCAATCCCTCCCTCTGCAAAGCCAAAGAGCTATGCAAATGGACATCAATGACTCCCACATTACCCCTGTGAGGATTTTGTTACTCTACCCTGTAACTACCCTCCCCGATTTTCTCCCAGAACGGCTGCCAAAGGCCAGCAAACTTCTCCCACTACTCTTTGTATTTTCCCTCAAGTCACAAAGCTGTCACGTCACAGCTACATAATTGTCAGCTGCAGTGTCGGTCCTAGAGCGACATCAATTCTGGTGTTGTTGAAATAACTCCAGCATGGCAATATCAGATCAACTGCCAGTAACCCTTTTGGAGGACATTTGCAATTTTACCACATTGGTGTACCTGTGTTTTTTGTTTGTGTTTTTAAACAAAATTCGATTGCTGCAATTGCGTTTCTCAGTGTGCTCGTCCAGTTGTGAAGACGAAACACATTTTTGGACCAATTCAGTTAATTTTGTCGCTCTTTGGCTTTAGATATACTTTGCCTTGTTTGGTACTTGATCATTTGCAGGATGAAAAAATTAGTAGCACTTGCAAAATAAATGGTTCCTACACTAAAATAGGACACACGCGCACACACACACAAAAAAAAATGCAGTGCCAAGATATGATACTAATTTCTGTTCTTAATCACAATCTTAATTTTCTCAGCCAGACTTCAGCAGCTGGAGTTCATAAGAGCTGCTTGACTTTACTTATCACGCTCTTAGGTGTGCACACATACTTGGAAATAAAGTATGCGTATCTAGTTTGAATTTAGTTTTTAGTAGTCGGTACAACGCTGGAGCAAAGTAACGAGTCTGAGTGATAAACTGTGAGCTTTTCTAAGGTACCTTTGGAAGTCTGCCATGTTTTCTTGTATTTAGCACTGACATAAATGTACCCCTACAGTTGCAGCTTGTTTAGGGCTATTGTCCAAAAAGACAGAAGTAATTTTCTTGACGACTCGCACACTTTGCATAGTGAGTTTTAGTTTCTACCTTCATTCTGGTCCCAAAGTATAGAGCAACAAGATTTAAAAACAACTCCAGCAGCCATCACTCAGATGAACAAATTATAGCTTTGTTACATTGTGGGTTTTATGACGCTCACAATTATTACTTGTTCTTCTTTATTTTGTACTGTCAGAGTGAGAATGTGAGGATCACGACTGTAGAAGGCGTGACTGCTGTATCTACAGGTACAAATAATTGGAGATAAAGTATCTGAATTTCACGACCTTGCCTCCAAACGTGCTCGTCCAGTTTATTTCTATATATGATCCCCCAGTTCTACAAGCTGTTCATTCCCATTTATGTGCCCCACCCTCCCTCCCCTTTTCAGTTCTTTCGCTTCTTCACTTCTGTTTAGGACATGGGGATCTGCCAGGCCCGGGAGCCGCCGCCAGTCCCCTTTAAGGCCTTTCCCAAACCGTAGCTCAATTCATGTTTAACCCATTCACCTTTATCTACTAAAACACTGTCAAACCTAAAATGAGGACATGGGCCAGCGAGTGAAAGTAAGCTGAACATGAACCTGATCTGAAAGATCTAAAATCTACTTAGGTAAACCAAAGTTAGGATCCTTACCCTTATGTCTGATTTAGACGTCTATCTTTATATACTTGTATAAATAAGTATTATAAATAAGTAGCCAATGTTATTGTCCACATTTATGCTTGTGTGTGGTTACGTTTTATTTCCGTGTGGTCATGTCCTGTTTCATTATGTGTGTCAGCTGACATAAAAAAATTAAATGCCGGGACTTTTTTCCCTTCTGTGTCCCCGCTCTTTGTTGTATTCATTTTTTTTTCAGAGGCAGACATATTTGTCCCTCGTGTCTGTGTAGGTTCTCAGTCATCCAGGTCATGTTAATCTAAGGAGCTTGGAGCGACTGAACTTCTTTAAGTTTCTTGAAAATGTTTCACCTCTCCTCCGAGAAGCTTTTTCAATTCTAAGACCAAATTGTGGAGAGTCCCAGGTATTTAAGCCCTAATGGGAGTTGTCCCTTAAGAGGGTCGTTGCCCCACTATTGATCATGTGTCTCATCAGAGTCAAGCTGTGAAAGAGGGTGTTTGCCATTGTCAGCAGAGGTTTTGGCTGAAACTACTGTGAGACATTGCCTCACCTGATCATGTGACTTATTAGCCCTATCTTGACTTATTGTTGCAAGATGCGAGTGGGTGTTAAGACGTCTGGGAAGGGATCTCAAAACTGGACTGTAGGTGGAAGACAGCTGGTGCCATAAGCTGCCACCTACAGTCCAAGGATGGTCGTTCACAGCGACATAGATGGCTTTTTTCACTCCTCTTTCAAACCATCAGTCTTCTCTGTCTGAAAAGTGAACACTGGCATCCTCGAAAGAGTGACCTTGATCCTATAGATGCAGATGTACAGCTGAGTCTTGTCCTCTCAAGTTTTTCCACTTCTTCGGACATTCCCTTATGTCCATTTTGTTAGTTACAACAATCTCCCTCAAGATAACTGCTGACATTTGCATTTATATTATAATTGGTGTTCTTTATGCTAAGACGATGAATTCAAAAACTGAGGTGAAAAAGTTGCTCGAAACACGCAGGAGGAATCAACTGGCCAATCACAATAGTTGCGGGCTCCTACGATGTGATGTGTAGTTACATTTCTCAGTTATGTGAAAGGTTACGGCTTAGGGTTAAAAGGGGTTTTGAGTTACATCATAAGTTACGGCGCAGATTTCCTTCTGAAGCATAAATCAGGCATTACTCATCCTTTGGACTGTTTGGCTCTCTCCCATCTGCTTCATGAAGCCAGAGGTGAGACATCAATATGTGAGCAACAGTGCCCAAAACCATCAGTACTGCTTCCCATTTACTAGTCGTGTGTGGGCATGGTTCTTTTTATTTCCCCAATTTTTTAAAACTGGAAATAAAATGAAAATGAGCTAAAAAGGTGAAAAGTGTGCAATTCAGTCTCTTGCCAAGGGTACCACTGTGACATTATCTCTTTGTCACAGGCCCGGCCCTGTGAGTGTGCACACGTTCAAGCCATACACGCATGAGTACATGTGTGCCCATGTGCACGCACATTTTCAGTGCCAATCTTGCTTTTTTGCTCAAAATGAAAGGCATCATGTTTGTCTACACGCGTTCATCTGCAGATTAGCCCATGGCTGCCTGCTTGGCCCCATGCAGGAGAGAGTGGAAATACACACTTTCCAGCAGCCTTTGTTGTGCCACACTACCGGCTCGCAAAAACATCAACCCCTCTACCTTAATATTTTTCAACAAGGGGATGATACTCCAATTCACAGAACTGTTTCACAAGCTTTAAGGCTGAGTCAAGCAATATTATTGAATGAGATTAGTTCCAATTTATTCTGGCTTTATAGAAAACCTTGTATCCAATGAAACCGGAGGAAATGTGTGCAAATATAAGTCCTAAAGTATCTGAGTAAACACATCCAAGTATTTTTGAATCTATTGCTCCGTTCTGCTTTTTCCCCCCCTGCATGTGTTTTTTCCCCTCTCTTGCTGTGCACTTGGATGTCATGAAAATCCAATTAGGTGGACTCATTCTGTGAGAACACCACAAAACCACACTCCATGATGGCAATCATATGAATTCTTCATATGGGATTTTAGATGCTCCCCTCTCTTTGCACACACCGTATCTACACAAAAGATAGAGTAATTGGCAAACAGATCTCCATACAAAATGCTTTTCCCCTCTCCTTTATGGGCTCTCAGCATAACAATGGGCACTTCTGTAATCTCTGCTGTGTGATTCTGAAATGAAAAACCAATCAAATGTGTCTCCTGTTGGGCGAATACTACCGTATGTAGAGCAGGTTGCCAGCATTTAGTGGCTCCCCCATTGACACATGAGCCAAAGAAACATAATAGTCTAATGTATTTGATTGTTTTAGACTTTTTTACAGGGTTTTTTCAGCCTTTTGTTCACAGTCCTTTTGTAAATCAAATAAAAGCTCAAATATTTCTTATACGCTCATTGGCCACTTTATTATGTATGCCCATTCAACTGTGATTATTTCAGCCAATCACGTGGCAGCAAATCAGTGCATTTCTGCATGTAGACATGTTCACGACAACCTCCTGAAGTGAGCATCAAACTAAGCATCAGAAAAAGGGTGATTTAAGTTTTGGTGCTAGATGGGCTGATCTCAGTATTTCAAAAACTAGTGATTTACTCTGACAAGAGTTTACAGAGAATGGTTTGAAAAGGGGAAAATAATCCAGTGAACGGCAGATCTCTGGACGAAAAGGTCTTGTTGATGTAACTACTCATTACAACAAAGGTGTGCAGAAGAGCATCATGGGCAACGGAAGCAGAAGACCACACCATGTGTAACTGAGGCCACAATGAAAGCACTGATCCATCCAGCCTTGTATCAACACTCCAGGTAATGGTGTGGGGGTTATTTTCTTGGCCCACTTTGAAACCCTTAGTATCAGCTGAGCATTGTTTAACCACCACAGTCTACCTGGGTACTGTGGTTGGTCATGTCCATTGCTTTATGTTAGCTAGATAGCAGACAGAAAAAAGTGCTTGTATGAATGTGTGTGTGAATGGATGAGACATGTTGTATAAAGTACTTTAAGTGCTTATAACCACAGTTTTCCCATCTTCTGATGGCTGCTTCAAGCAAACTGGTTTCTTGAACATGACATTGGGTTGCGGTCAAAAGACCTCCACAGTCACCAGATCTCAACCCAGTAGTGCACCTTTTGGGATACATGGATGTGGTGCTATCAAATCTGCAGCAACTGTGATGCTATCGTGTCAATATGGACCAAAATGTCTGAGCACAGCACATTGTTTAAACAATGCCGTGAAGAATTTTGGAGTTCTGAAGCCAATCCAGGTGTAACTAATGTGTGTGTGTGTATGTTTTAAGTATAGGTGGGGAATCCTTAAATTTTATGCTGACATTATGGTGCTCTCAAGAAGAGCAAAGTAATTGTTCTTATTATATTTTTATTGACTTAAAAAAAGGTTGACAGTGACAGTCAAGGTCTGTGTCATTAAATCAGTTATGAACATTTTGATTTTATCACTGTTAATCTCTGAGTCACAGGACATTTTCAATAACGAGTATTAGGATTATTTGTAATCCACGCTATCAGAAGATCTTTTTCCTTTGCTGTTGAGAAGCACCACAGGATTGTGCAGTCATGCTCTGTGGCTTCTGATGTATTGACTCAGTCGCTCTGCTGCTTCTTTTACCCTTTATCTTTGTCACTGTTTTTGTACTTACCCAAACAGTGTTTCTTTCCTTGAAGAGTGAATTAAAAGAAACAAGACTTAAAGTCTATACAACAAAACTCTGTGATGTCGCACAGCAGCACTTTGACCTTAAAAGAACCAGTCCATCCTCCTGAATACCCCTGCCCGACGCCCCCTTTTCAAAGATCTGGGAGAACTCATCTAAAAATGTGAAAACATTTCTACTTAAAGATTATTGTACAAATTGTTTAAAAAACATAAAGACAAATTTCTATTTTTCTCTTAAATATATCCAACTCTTTGAAGGAAGCAGCTAACGTTAGCATGCTAAAATGCTAAAAATCACAGTATTATCATAAAGATGCTAACCAGAGCCCTGTAATACAAAGCAAGTTCAGCACACCCAGAATATCTTTCTATTACCTTGCTTCTCTGACCCTAACACTGACAGTCAGGATATGCAGTCACACAAAGCTGGTTATCAACTTCCTAAGTTCACCCAGGATTAGGATGCAGCGCGTTTCCATGAAAAAAAGAAGAGCTGTCAGCACCTGACCATCAGAATTACTGGTAAGTATACTGGTAACAGAGTGACTGATTTTATACAGGAACAATAAACTACATGATCGGGTGGGGCAAGGTCTAACAATGAGTTCACCTGAAACCTTGGCTAATTGTGACCCTCACCTGTTTTCACACCTTGGATCGTGTGATTAGGCAGAGGATCAATAGGAGGTCCACGATGCTCTTAGGGACACTCCTAATAGGGCTTAAAAATCTGGGACTCTTCACCAGTTGCTCTTAGAACTGAAGAAGCTTCTCGGATGGGAAGTGAAACTTCTCGGAGAAACTTAAAGAAGTCCAGACGCTGTTCTTTCCAAGCTCCTTAGACAAGTTTTGTCATGATGTTACCAGTTTTTGGACCCAAGCAGCAGACTCAGACCCCTACTAGCAAAGTTTAAAAGATTTATTACAGTGGCAAATGATTAAAGCCAATGATTAAAGTTATTAATGTCGGGGAATCTGATTTGGGAGGGGTAGCTGGTGGACAGGCTGGGGGTGGTGGCAACCAGAAGTGATTCAGTGGAAAGTAGGCAGGTGGGTGAGGTACAGGCAAGTCTGTAGATCCCCAGAGAATGATTCGTTGCATGAATAGCGAAGCCTGGTGATTGGCCGTCAGTGCTTGACTCGTCACAGAAACATAGATAGCCTACAGAGTGAGCTCCAGATGAAGAACTTGGAGACAAACAGGGGCCCAAGGTCACTGGACAAATTGCTTAGCAATAAGCACTAGCCCACAGTGGATGGTGGAGAATTGTAGCCACAGACTGGTCCACCTCTCCATCTAAGAGAATAGAAATAGAAAGAGAGAGAGAGAGAGAGATAGAAAGCAAAGGCAAAACGCCCCCATGCATGCCCAGACCCTGAAAGGTTAAATATGTAATATGTACTTAAAGAAACACTGCTGCTGCAGACAAAGCAGGGGGATGTGTGTGTGTGAGAGAGGAAAAGTACTGTAGACTAGAACAGCACTACAAGTGTGCAGCTTTAACAGCTTTGGTCAGTGAAATTGGGAACGAGCTACCGTATTAATAAAGTTTAGCCTGTTTGAAGCCTGGAAAGAAGAAAGTGCAGACTGTGTAAGTTAACAGTATCAAAATATCACAACTCTATCATTAAGCAACAGGAGAATCTGCTGTACTGTAATCAAGTAATTCATTAATTTAACATTTAAACGACAGTTTTTGTTTTTAAACTCTCAGCCGCAGCCTCGGTGATGTTTAACAGTCAGAAGGCACCTGCTGATCTCTAACCTGGAAGTTACCATAGCAATATACCCGGGTAAGAAGTGAACCACATTGGTAGTACAGACAACCCAGAGTTAACCCTGAAGTTACCTGGATAAGACAACGATGAGTGCCGTCCCTGAGCCTGGTTGTGATGGAGGTTTGTTCTTTAAAAGGGGAGTCTTTCTTGCCACTGTTGCCAGGTGTTTGTTTAAAGGGGGTCATTTGATTGTTGGGATTTTCTCTGTATTTCTCTTTAGAGTCTTTACATTTAGGCATCTGCTGTTGTGATTTGGAGTTATATAAATATCATTTAATTAAATTGATACTTGGACTTGGTTTGCTGTGTTTGCTGAGCTAGACAAATATAACCTGTGTCCTCTTCTCCATGCTATCGAATAAAGTTCTCAACAAACACAGGACAGGGGCTTTCCTCAGAGCAACTTGGGCACATTGCACAGCAAACATGATTTTGCATGGCAGTCTATCTGATAGCTGCTAAGATATTTTGCAGAATAAGTAAAAACTCTGACCTGATGGCTAAACAAAAGGCCTCTATGTGTCTTGGTAATCTTGAGCAATCCGTTCAGTGGATGCCAAGCTAGCTATTATGACAGAAAAGGACGGTAGCTAACATCAATAAGCAAAGCAAACTAACAGAGGGAGAGGTGCTGATGTTAATTGCACTCTATAAGCATTTACACTACATGACCCCTACATGAACTCTGTGTCACATATGCAAACAAAAATCAGCAAAAAGCATAAAAATAAAAAACATGTTTTATTTTTTTAAGAATCAGCAAAAGTTTTAAAGCCTTATTGTGCCTTTGTGAAACAGAATCCATGTGTTTCGATATGTCGCTTTGGGATTTAAGTGTGGGTGTTTGGCCTGATTTTTTTTTTTTAAATTTACGTTATTATTATCATTGTTTTAGTTTTGGTTTTTCAATTTCTTGGCATGTTGTATATGCGTGTGTTCGTTCCAATCTCTGCTCTTGCAGCAGTTATGTTCTACGAAGCAGCACACTCATAGATGAGGCAACGCTTTTTACTGTTCAACCATTACAAAGTACTGTCCTCCTGCTGTCTCTCTGCCATTCCCTCACACTGCAGCTTCCCTCTTTTCTTCATTTCCCACTGAGCTCTTGCATTCCCTCCACACTGTTTATGTAGGCGGGATGGCACAATAAAACAGGAAAAGCTTCCTTGGAGAGCTGCTGATTGCGGATGCATATGGTTCTCAGAGGAGTCAGTGGAGTGAAATGGTCAGAATAGGTCACCAAGCCCTGTGATGCAAGTGAGCCAAGAGCAGCCCAGCAGAGACAGATGGAAACAGGTCACGGAGGTAAGGGGAGTGCAGCCTCAGTTGCGGGACACAGAATGCTGCATAGGGACTATCGTCAGTCTCAACCTTATTGGATTTTCCCCGGAAATGTTTATTTCTCTCACTGCCCTGCTGAGAAGTAGCTCTCCTACTTAGCTCATCACTATTTATTAAAGGAGCCCCTGAGGAGTCTGAGCATATAATCAGGTCTGAGGGAAAATGGCTGGCGGAGAGAGCAACGGATTCTAGGCAGAAATAAGAGGCTAGAATTTACAGTACTTGCACTGCCAGCTCCTTCGCTTTATCTGAGAAAGAGTGATGATTGTATGTGTGTCGGAAAGGAATAAGTCACAACTTACAGCGTTAACTAATTAGATTACAGGTTAAATGTAAACTTTAATCCTTTATAATGTTTACAAAGAGGTTACATCAAACATTGTTTGGTAAAAAAATATATATATATAATCGAGCATTTATTCTGTTGCTTACAGGAAAGGTTAAAAATGTCTGAATTGTCATTTTACACTTTTCACTGCAAGCACAAATAGTTTGAATAGTTCTCTGTTCTCTCACAAAAGGATTGGTTTCTAAAATCTCAAAAGGACTTAAATTCACACCGTCACACTGTCGCAGTGCTTTCTTTGTCCGATCATAAAGTTATCGAAATAACTGAGAGACAGACAGCATTTTCAAAGCGCTCGTCTTTTTCTCCTTCTGCCAGTCTACCATAGTCAGGTGAATGATTGAACAACAGACAGTATTAAGCATAGGTGTGGCTTTTGAGTCATAAAAATTAAGCCAATGTGGAAGTACCTTAAACCCGCCGTCTGTGTGAAGGCCATCAGATGGCGATAGCTGTGGTTAAAAAATAAATAAAAAATGGGCTCAGTGACTCATTTTAGCTCATACTGAACAAAAAATAAAAATAATAAGTATTTTTTGGAAACCTTGGCCATGTGTTTCAAATGTGAGGATTATTTGTGCCATGACATGTGTTGTTAGCCAATGAGTGTGTGGATATCTTGCAGCCAAAATGGTCACGGTGGAAAGGTCTTTAAAACATGACTTCAGAAACCAGTGGGTGGTGTCACGCTAGCTACATCCATCTTTTATGCTGTGTGTGGATTTGACAGATATAGCTAACAACATAATAACCTCTTAGGTCAGTATGTCCCTCTGCTTGATCAAATCTAGCCTCAAACTTGTCATATATTCTCATATTTCCTGACAGTGCCAATCAGCAAAGCCCTTGGGATGAGGCTTGGGTAGACAGCGCCTCTTAGCTGATTTTTGTTTTTCTTCCTTTTTCAATTTGAACTCACTCATCTGCCATTTAAATCAGTGCCTACAACCAACTGACTACCAAATGCTGTGTGACTGCTTGACTCTCAGCTGTATTTTTGGCTTTTTCTGGTTTAAATGTGTTTTAGGACTTTTCGGCTTTACTGCCCATTTCAAAAGTAGTCAAAACATAATAAATTACAATCAGTTTTTCATCATTAGCTTGAGGAAAAAATGTAAATACCTTACTTATAGCTATGTTACTTATTTCTTTTTTACAGCATAAATAGCAAGTTGTGATTTGAAAATTACAACTGGGAGTACAAACCATGTACTCCCTGCATCCATTACTCTCATTACTCAGTCCTTTTTGGCTCTGTCTTACAGTACTGTGGTATAAATGAGGCTTGTCAGGGTCTCTTAGAATCGCTGACACTTTAAAGAAGTTGCATCTTACGTCACTTTACACTGCCAGCTAAACGCTCTTTTCCTCTGTTCTCTTTCTTCCCACTGTGGGCTGTTGTCTCTTTCCTCCCCCTGTAGTTGTGTAATATTTAATATTCAGAACATTCAGTCACAGTTCAGTGCTGCGGCTGCACAGGAGACATATTTAGTGACTGAGGAGAGCCCAGATGCTTTGATATAAAGTGTTCTCTCCTTCACTTTTGAGGGGAGTGTCAGCTTGTCAAGCTTTGAGAAGGATTGCTTTCTGACTTGTACTTCATTCTTTACCGGAGTCCTGTCATAGAGCTGTGTGATTAAGTTTAGCTTGAAATTTGTAAGGCAAGCAAAAAAACACATAAAAAATAATGCAAGCATAAAGATGACTCATGCATTTGTACAGCAGCCTATATATATATTAGTGTTTATTTTCAACTATGTTTATGTCACCGCTCTGTAGGGATGGGAATATTGCTGCATAGATTTTTAAACCCTTTTCATGCCAACTTATGTTGCAATTTCCTGACTGTTCCTCTAATATCCACTGCAGAGTCACGCTCTGGGCTTTTCTGAGATGACTTGACAAGTATTGAATGGATTAACATAGCATTTTAGTATTGATTTCCATGCATTTCTATTTTGATTTTATTTCCTGCATTACAATTAGCAGATTAGAACACCCACACCTAGTAAACAACGAACTGGCACCAATTCTTTACACCACATCTGACTTTGGCTGTAGCATAAGTTTGGCATGTTTATAATTGTCCTGCTATAATGACACTTCCAGCCTATCCTGTACTGTGCTTTCAGTTAGTTTTAATTAGTAATGTTAGCATTATGTCAAAAAAGTGCATTTTGATGAGGATTATTTACATGGAGAATGCCTGACTGAGGTTTCAGCATAAATCCAGAAGTCACTAAGATTGAATGTGAGCTATTTAACTTGCAGGTGACTCTTACACTGACTGGTTCAAGCCCAAAGTGATCATTAAGTCAATAAAAGACACTTCAACCGCACTCCAACAACTGCTCTGTGAGCTCGGATATGGTCTGCGGAGTAATGACTGGTTCCCCTCTGGGACTAAAAACATTGTGAGACCTCACTAGCAGCCACTGATAGACATCCTGATCACTCAAGTGTAAAGAAACCAGATACAAGACCCTGCTGCACCCACTGGGACCTGTGGAGGACTGTACACGAGCTTTTTGTGTTGTGTTACCACTGCTTGAAAGTTTTACCACAGCATTGTCTTTCTCTCTGGTCTAAACAGTGAATCTAGTTTTAATAGAAAAAAAACCTAGTGTATGATTAATCCTTTAAGAGCAGCATCAAGCTTTTATTTTGGGATGTTCTCTGTGATTGCATAACAACATGCAGTGGTAAATCTTTTTTTTTTTGATGTAGCTACTTTCCCTCCATTTGTGATTTCACGCTGTTTTCGAGTATTTCAACAACCGGGATCTTTTTGCATTCCCTCAAAGGAAATACATAATAGCCTTGTAGCCAACATTGTGGACAAATATATTGTATCATGGCCACTTTTTGTTATGAGCTATTACTCACTCTTACTGCAGTGGTACACAAACATGAGTATGAATTTTATTATTCTACAAAAGCCTGATGATAATATAACAAGCAGCAGAGCTGGTACCGTAGGGCCAGTACAGTTTGTATTTATCTCTTTTTTGCGCAGTTTGTAGCTTGAACACCTGCAAGTAAAAGAAATACTGTGAGAATTACATTCCTCACTGGATTTCTGAGAAGAGCAGCACTTTTCATGGGCACCTTGGTGATTTTTAGTGATGAATCGATCTCTGCCAGTTTACAGATTTAACAAATAATGTTCAAATCAATTAGGGGCAAAAATATCCAGAAGAAAAAGGAATCTTAGGCTTTTCTTCCTTGTCAGTGTTGCCAGTTTCTCACAGAGGATGCCACACAACTGCTGTAAACAGGCTGATTATTAAAGTTTCACTAGTTTTCCTTTAAGTGTAAGTGCATTAGAGTAGCCTTATGCTACTATTTAGACTATTTGTATTTCTGTAGTATTAATTCGCTAATCTTCAGTCGTGTTTCCTTTGCTTGATAAAGGCTGCAGAGCATCAGCTGAATAATGGCATGACACCAACACATGTAGGTTGGCAACATGTTGCGTTCTATTAAGATGACCCACAGGAGACTGCTCCTCATGTATGGATGCTCACTAAAATGCTACACAACAATCACTAAAACAATGGAGAAGTTGAAATCACAAAACAATAAGAGAAAATAATTAAAAATATAGAACATGATTAAAACATAATTCTAAATATCTAAAGCTAACATCTTATACTGTTCACAGAATGACACTGGTGAAAAGGCTAAAGAGCAAAGGTGACCTTTGAAAGCTATTAGAGAAGCAAACAACCTGACCTGAAGTGTTTCAGTGTTTCAGAGCTGCAGCTGCGAGGCTGTAGAAACCAGTCTGGGACTATTAACAGCTGCTGATCAGCTGGTCTAAGTATTCAACAAGGGATATAAAACTGTAATATCTCTGCAAATACTCAAGGAAAAGCCCATGCAAGCATTTATATGTGAACTAAAGGTATTTAAAGTGAATCCTTTACCTCACAGGTAGCCAAAATAGGCAAAATATATGTTTGGCAGATACTTAGGCGTTCACTCTGTTGCAGCTGACTGTGCGACGACTGCCTTTTATTCACAAACCTGCAATTTGTCAGCGGATCTCACGATTCACTGTACTCTGAGCATGGTCTGAAAGATGGCAACCTATCACTGCATCGTCCAAACATTGGATACTCTGATCGAGACTAAACATGCGACTAAACATGCGACTTTGTAGAAAACTCTATAAATGTTCTATATGATCTCATTTATATGCACACATCTCAAAAGGGAAGCAGCTGGCAGAAAGACATCAAATTATCTTGGAAACAGCAACACAAAGAAATATTATTTCACACGCGCGCGCACTAACACACGGAGTATGTGCACTCTCACAGAGCTGCCTTAAGTGTGTTTATCTTTGTTCCTATAGAGAGATGAAGAATACCATCTGTCATATTACCCATTTCACTTCTCACATATAACCGCCCTCACAACATGAGACGATATTACATCAAAGAAAGAGGCTTGACTGGGGAGGGCCGCTATATTCATTGGCATGGAGACATGCAATTGAATTTTAAAGTGCAGTAACAAATTCAGGATGAAAGCAAAGCCCTATCTTTGGTCTCATCTGCCAACCTGGTATGGATTGGATGGGGAAAGTGATTGGGCCTTCTGTTATAATTTAGTCTTCTCTTCAATCTTGGAACTTTGCTGCCACTCTCTGATAAAATCGTACAGGGCCGGGGCCATGTTATTGATTGAAACATTAGCCTAAACATATTTTATGTCAGCACTTTTACCTTTAAATCAGTTTCTGTTCAGAGGATGTGCTTTATAATCTGGGTTATGTTCAACAAAGATTTTGATTTATTTTATGTTCTTTTATTTCCTTTGGACTTTTTTTTTTTGTTCTTTGTAGCCTGCTAAGCCAAGGACATTGATGCTGTAATTTTGCCACAGTCAAAGAAACCTTTTTATAAATTTTCTTTCAGACTGCAAGGGAGTGAATCTATTACTGATGGAGGCGAGGAACGGAGAGGAATAGCACAATGATACGGTCACATCCCACTTGATGTCATGGCAAACAGCACATTTACCACAGATGGCACATCCCGGCGAGGCTTTGCTTTGTTCGTTTTGATACATTCTCAATCAAATCCTGGTGAGAGTGTAGAGAAACGCGCACATGAAGGATGCGCAAATATGAAATAACACACATTTTTACAACCAGCTGAAGGCACGCTGGTGATGAACAGAACAGAATGACCAAAAAAAGGATCCATCCTGTAACTCGTAGATGTACAACAACATATGCAATCACTGGGCATGTTTTTCTTTGCTTTCTCCACAGAGTGAAGTTAAAAGAAGGCGTGACGTTCCTCGGCGCTCGCCCCAGCAACCCCACCCAGTGGATAGTTAGTCAAGATGTGAGGAGCGAAGGCCACCGAGTGGTGACTCTCCACTGCCGCAGGAAGGAGTCCAGCTATGATCAGCAAAGGTCAGCCCATAAAGTGCTTTTCTTTGAATGACTATATCGAGTTTGGGAGAATGGCCTCTTACTGACTTGTAAACATCTTTATGACCTTCAATTACAAGACGTTAAAGTAAGTTCCTCACTGGTGACAGCTTTTAGTATGTGTATTTATTTTTTTAATGTGTCCATAACTACTGAAATCAACAGCCTGACTTCACATTAGCCGCTAAAAAGGTAGTTGTCACTTTTCGGATGTGCACAATTTGAGTTGGTAGCATCAGTTAGATGGCTTCAGTGGGCTTATCTCCAGAGTGATTTTTACTGTCGAATTAAAAAGTTGCTGATCATTCACATTTGGAAGGAGACACACACACACTCACAGGCACCGTGTGAATGGTTATTTAAGCGATGTTCTCTTTGCTCAAATGACACACTTGACTTGACATAAAGGCCACGTCTGTTGACACAACTGTGGAGAGAGAAAAGTTAATCGACTATTGCAGCATCCCCTCTTCCGTCTCTCTCTCTTTAACTCGTGCTGTCGTTTTTATTTGCGTACTTACTTTCTCCACTAGCAGGCCTCAAAGTTGTTTTGGTCATTTCCCATCTGCATTCACATCCTTAAACTAATCTGGCAGATAGGAACGTGATTGCCAGCACAAGAGGAGGGTGGGTAGAAAAAAGGTTGCCGCGTTAATTAAGTGCTGATTGAAGGCCTTTGTGCGTTTTAATGGTTTTTCCTTCTCGGATCAGGAAGTAGTTTTAATAAATCTAACTTTCTAGTGACAGGTGTAATTTTATGGATTAGAGGCAGATGTGAAGCTGGGGAAGGCTTACTTATTCGCTCTTAAGCTTTCGTTCCACTTAGCAAATTCTAAACCACTCCCTTAAGAAAACAAGACTCCTGACATTGCAACTGCAACTTTATAATCAAAGTTGTGCAGGGGTTATTTAAGTGTAGAGCAGCCTGCGAAACATGTGTAATTTAAAGCTGCTGGTCCAGTGATTTTTTTTAGACATGTTACTATTAGTGGATCATTACAAGGAGTGATTGTAGGCTAACTGCAGTGTTACAGCACATAAAACAAAGACAGCTGCGCGTGCCGTTGAATAGCTGCGCGTCTAAAATTAGTGGCATCTAATAAATATTTTCTTTAATAGATGTGTCGTTGTGAATCTGCACAGCTACATATAGGCCAGGAGCTGAGTCATGCTGTGTCTGTTGCAGATGCTTATGCTCAGATTTCAGTGGCCTTTTTATGTGAGGATTTAATATTTTTGCTTCTCAGAACAGGCAGTACATTTTTGGACTTTATTAACAGCCAGTTTCAAACATGAACTGCCCCGAGAACTCAAAGTCGCCTCCGCACTGAAAAAACTTTTCAGACGCTCCATTCAGTCGCATAATAAGGTTTGACAGCTCAGTCTTATCATTATGTTTGCGTCTGTCTGTTCCAGCCTATTTTTACTCACATAGAAATAATGGTGAGAATATCTTAGGCTAACATGTTTGTTATCATGACTGAATAAGATATTAAATGCACTTTGAGGCCGCTGAAAGCTGAAATTGATTTCTGTTTGGGAAGTTTTTTGTTGCTTTAAAGCTTGTGAGGTTTTAAAGGTGTTGGACTAGAGTTGATCTTATATCATATTTTGTTACAAACCTGAATACTAAAATGCATTTTGGATCTCTGTAGTACAGTTGTGATCAGACGTTTACATATGCTCATCACAGGCATGAGTGCTTTGCTAATTTGGGGCTTTTAATGGTTTTTTTGAACTGTTTTTTTCCAGGATGGAATGATCGCAGAGCAGACATCTTCAATGACTTTGAAAAACAAGAATTAGGTGGAAGCGTTTAGAATTTGTTTTGACTTTTCTCTGATCCACACAGGATGTGGTTAAATGTCCTTTCCTAAGTTGCAACTCAACCACACGCTTTTCGTAGCCATCAACAAGCCGGATATTTGACCACTCATACACCAAAACAGCCCCAGAACATGATGGTTCCACCACCACGCTTAGGCTTAAAATCCTCACCTTTACTCCTTTAAACATACCTCTTGTCATTGTCTTGTCTGACCATAAAACTTATCACTAAAAGACATTTGGCTTCCCCATGTGTGGAAAGCTATAAGTTTCAGTCGAGCTTCAAGGTGTCAGTTTAGGAGTAGGTGCCTCCTTCTTGGTTGGCCCCCTCTCAGTCCACTGTGACTGGCTTCACTGTGGACAGTGATGCTGTTGTCCAACATGCTTGAACCTTGATGGTTTCTGGATTATTCGTGAACACTCTAATCTATTTCCTCTCATCAGAGGGGTCTTTTTCACGACCTTGGCAAAGTACTTTACCTTCAGTTTTTTGAAAGGATGTGTTGGAATCAGCAGTCATTCAGAAATAGATTCCAGATGGTTTGTGTAAATCTATGATTCTCCTTCTTAGATCTTCACTGAGGTTTTTGGACTTTTCCATTGTTCTGAGTATCAGTCAATCTTGTCAAAGCGCTGTCAAACAAATCCTTTATGTGCCGGCAAAGAGAAGCTATGAGCTGTAGTCAATCATGATTGCTAATGAGAAGCTAAGATTTAAATGAGTTTGAGTAAGCGTTTGTCCCTGTGCAGAAAAGAGAAAATTCAAAATAAAGTCAAACATGCGAACATATAGATTTTTTTTCTGCTCTTGGCTCTGCTTGATGAGTATGAGAGCAAATATCCTTAATATGGTAACATGTGAGCACAGAGGCCCACCAAGCTAGTGTTCAAATCTTCTGTTTGGAAGGGGCAACCAATCAGAGTAAAGCTGGCTTGATGCGTCTTCTTTCAGACGGTGGATGAATGGAGCGACTTCACCAGTGGTCAGTATAAGAAAAGCAAGGATTATTTTGAACTTTGAGTCATACAAAGCTACTTTAGAAGTCTCCAAGAATAAGGAAGCTTTTAAAGGTAGCATGGGTACCAGATGAAACTCGGAGGTCATGTTTCATTTGTTTTAGCTGAATTCATCTGGACTCCTTCCGGTTTACACAAATGTCCTCAGAGCACTGCCTACAGTGCATGATGCCACATGTTTTTTAAGATGACTTTTTATAGGTCTAATTATTGTGGGTCCAGTAAGCATTTTGGTCTAAGGCTGTGGATGACACCCTTTAGAAGTCAAAACTGACCTGAGAGCTTGCACACTAATCTGCATTTGTGCATTTGTCTGGTTATATGATGCTAGCTTAAAGGTGTTTTCCTTCAAGGTCACTTCTCAACTTGAATTTCAACAAGTTTTTCAAAGTTTATCCAACTGCATGCTTCGCTTTAGAAACTTATATATTCATGCACCATATACACTTTGCTTTACTTATAGGTCTAAGCAGAGCTACAGCAACAGCCTAAGTAGGACTGAGCAGCAACACTTGGCAGCTGGCTCCTCCTTCCCTCCGGAGCTATTTTCCTCCTTTATGCAGGTTTTATTCTCTCCACACTATTCCGCGACCTCACCGTCTCTCTCACCCACACATACACATGCTCCATTACAGTAGTAAAATCATGTTTTATTGATTTACTAAGTGAAGAAGCCAGAGACAAGAGTGAGCATATCTAGTCTAATCCCAGCTGTTTGGGCCATGTACATTGGGCTGCTCCTTAATCTCCACAGCTGTCAAAGTCACTTCACAGAGAAGACCAAAGAGGCCCCATGATGGCTATACAATGCACAATGCTCCAATTTTTCTTTCGTCTGGTCCTCCCCGATCAGAGTGTTTTCAATGAAGCTCTTTTAAAAGGGGATTAAACATTGCTATCTCATCTGTTGAGCTGTCATTCAGTCTGCATTGGTCTCTCCTCCGCTGCTTCCATGCAGAGGGGAGGATGAGGGATGTGAATGGTATAGGTCAAACAAGTGAGGATCCCATTTGCAATTTAAAGTTGTTTTTGAACAACAGGATGTATACACGATTATCTAAATATGAGTTAAGCACTCACTTGAGGATTTAGTTATTTACTTCTTCACTGCGACTCTGGAAAGCCTTTCTTCTGTAAGAATAGAGTCTGTTTTCAATTGAAAATTTTCCTCATCTTTTAAAAGAAAATGTCCGTATCCCTGCGTAGGTTACAGTTAACGATGGAGCAAATTAGACCCGCACTAATCAAAAATATGTTCCATTTACTCCTAAAGTGCTTAGACCAGTCTTACATCTCAAAAGTGTGGATTTCCTTGTACCCACAAATTCACTGTACATATACAATTACAATAAAGGGTCATTCTATTCTATTTTATTCTATTCTATTCCTGTTTGCTACTATGTTATACTGCTGCACACTCAAAAGTCAGCAGAACATTGTCCTGTGCAATTTCCTGGACATTTTGAGTCATTCCTCTTTCCTGTACTGTGTGTCTGATTACACGTGTTCTTTAACCATTAGGATGCAGCCCTGAAGTCACGTTCCTCATGACGATGTGTGGAAAACAGAATCATTGAATAGAAGATAAATCTGAAAAAAATCTAATGATTGACCAATTACTATGTTTGTGCACTCTCAAACATTTATGACAAGCATTCAAATTTTCCATTGAATTTAAAGGATTTATTTTGAAATTTAGAAGAGTGTGCTCACCTGGCTCTGCAGCTCTTATTTAAATCAGTGCATTATGCTAACAAATACACAAGTTGTTAGTAAAATGCTCTCATGATTTTACCAATGTCGGGTTGTTGACTTCACAAACAGGCTGCAAAGGGACAAGGCAGGAACACAGACTTTTAATCATCGTTTTACATGCCATTTTTACAAATGAATAATTTGCACTGTCACTCTACCTTGGACTGCTTCCTAGACTTGAGTGTCTTTGAATAATGTCCGTGGAGCTGCTAATTGAAGCCTGTACGTATGTTTGCCGTGACGGTTGTCCAGATCCGATGCGTGCATGAAAGCGCGACATTACAGACGGTGTGTCAGGTGTACACTATGTGCCGGTTCAGCCACTCGCTTTAAGCGGCTCGCCCTGGCCAGCTGAGTCCCTACTTTGTACACGTTCCCACCTGATGCTCTGACCACACCTGACTCCCTGTGACTACACATGTAGCAAATACATGAAAAAGACTGCTTTCACTCAACCCTCATTTTTTGTATCATCATCTGATTTACAACTAATTTTTTGTTGTAAATCAAAAAATAGATAGATAATATGATTTTTGAACTTCTTCTCCTAAGCTCAGACATGGGTCTACTAGTTTACACACTAATAAGACCAATAAATTATCCCTAGTTTGATCCCGGGAGGAGGCGTAAATCCCTTCGGGGGTTGTGTCAAGAAGGGCATCTGGTGCAAAAATCTGCCAAATCAAATCTGCAGGGTTACCTGCTGTGGTGAACCCTTGTGAATAAGGGAGCAGCTGAAAGTAGCTATTCTTCTTAGAAGTTGTTGAATTTGATCAAGATGAACAGCTGAATCTGTTCCTCAGTTTTGCAGACTGAATTTTCCTATGGAAATGCAAACCTGTGCACTTTTCCCTGACCGGCAGCATCTCTACCAATAAAAGCAATAGCGAGGTGATAGCTTTTCATCAAGGGTTGCTACAGTGAGAAGATGCGGTGTGCTTTTAACTGGAAACAACAGAGCTGAATTCTCCCTAAAGCCACCAAAGGAAAAGCTGACAGCAGGTCTTTCCAATTCAATGCAAAGAAACAAAAACAACAAAAACACCACAGTGAGATAAGAGCTGTTCACATTATTGTTATGAAAAAGTCAAATCAGATCTGCCCCAGTTGTGCTGTGTCACATAACACATTACCTTATAGCTCAGTTCCTAAAGAGTTTGTAAGTTAGTGGTTTTCTATTTCTATGGTTGCTATTTTGAAGCCAACAAAAAAGCAAAGGGGTAAAAAACAAAATGAATGAACTCGCCTTGTCATAGTCAAGACTTCAGCTATCAAAACCAATGTATTTTGACCTGATATGAGAAGCGTGCTTTTTCCCTCTGTTCAAAGACAAGGATGCAAATTTTGGGGGTAGAAAAATATGTCACTTTTCTCTCTGCATACCTTCGATGTGCCACGCAGCAGCACCAAGGAGAACAGGCTTGGCCCCTTTTCCATATTTCTCTGCTCTTTGTTATTTGTCATCCTGTGTTCTTAATGAATAATTGATATACTGTAAGAAGAATGATTTTTCTCTTATAGACACTTCCTGTTGTGTTTATGGGCCTGTGTGATGGGAGATGACAGTCTTGGATCTTAAGTGAGCATTTATGGCCTCATTTATATGTAAATTATTATTTAACCTTACATCCACCGCCCTTTCTTTGACAGGTTGAGATTCTTAGCGATGGGGCTACAAAGACAAAAATGCCCATGTGGAGTGCATATGTTACTGGGTGAAATGCACTAGATTGAAAGCTTTCCTTTGTCTTCATTAAAGGTGAGCTCATTCAAAACGAAAGCAGTCCTGCTTCTTCAGCATGTCACAAGGCATTAGTGGAGACCTCGGTAAAAGTGCCATGTCCAGCCCTTGGTTGTTCATTATGACTGTCTGGGTGCAGATGTAGCTCTCTTGAGAGCCACCACTTCATTAATCGCCCACACCACACCCAGTCGAGGGTCGGCAGGCAGTTCACTCATTACAGCCATTTCACGAGGGAGCCAGTCCAAGTAGGAGCAGGGGGGGAGAGAAGATATAGTATATATCTAAAAATCTTGTTTAATTTAATAACGGTCTCATCGCAGCCTGTTTTATATTGTCTGAATCACATTTGCATAGAGTTCGGATTAATATAATTAAATTCGGCATTCATCCATTTTGCTATAAAGACACGTGACTTTCCCACTAAAGCAGCAGCTTGTAAATCTCATCAGTGTGAATACTTAGGATCCCAGAAGGAAAAAAATCACACAGCTGTGTAATAGCGGGTGAGATTTTGTAGCGACCCCACAATTTATCTCCATTTCAAAGTTTAGGAAACCTTTAAAACAGGATTATTTATTGTTTGTGTCATTTATTGCAAAACTGAAATGAAACAGAAGCCTCAAGATAGCTGTTATAGTCTTCTAGGCCCCCTGGAAGAACATTAAGCATGTGTGGTCCTTGTCATCCTTGGGGCTTCAGAGAAATTCATACTGATATGTGTGTGTTTCTCCAGAGATATGAAAAAGTTGAGTTACAGACAGACAGACAGACAGACAGACAGACAGACAGATAGATAGACAGACAGACAGATAGATAGATCTATCTATCTATCTATCTATCTGTCTGACTTACATGTGAAAGAATTGTCTGAACAAATGAAGTTTTGTTAGGGTTCAGCAGTCCTGAGAATGAGCCACATGTTGTAGGCTTTATGCTGTATAATACTGCATAAATCGAGGCTGAAATGAAATTGCCTAATTACATTAGGGGCAAACGGGAACTTGACAGTCCTTATGCTAACACCCTTAATAATGACTCAGCCCCGTTCTCAGTGGCTTCCATCTACCATAAATATACTCCGTCACTGAAGCCTCATTGATAGCATTTACCAAAATACACTAGTCCAAATTTTGGTTAATCTCTTAATTATATAATTGGCATGTGATCAGTACTCATCTGTGTCAGCCAAATTGTCATTTTTTTAATGAGTCCTTTTTTAAAAACTTTACTGTAAGGCTGGTGGAGAAACATTCAAAATGCTTTTAGTGGGAGACGTGGTTTCCTTTATCAGTACTGGAGCAGAGATTTGGCATATACTATGCCCCCTCCCTCCCGACACACAACCACACACACACACACACCAGGACAGCCAGATGATTACAATAGACAGCCTAGATTAGATTTGACTGTTCGTGCTGGCCCCCTGCTCAACTGCCAGGGAAACAATATTGGGAAAGTATGCCCCAATGTGCCTCATTGCACTTTCTCCTAGTTCACCAATAGCCAGTAATAAAACTCAGCAGAGAACATTTTATCAGTACTGCATACATCTACACCAAATGGCCATGAAACCTTTCAGGTAAGCTTTGTGAAAATGTGGAACTTCTTCATACAGTACATTTCACTGGCTTTACGTGGAATCCTGAAAAGCTTTTGAGAGGTGTGGGAATGCAGCTTGGTAGTTCAGATTCACTCATGTCATGCCACAGTGCATGCCACCTATCAAAATGTTTTTGGCCAGCACCATGTGGTAGACAGTGTACATGCAGACAAGAGACAGATTGAGGTTTGTATTTGAGAATTATGAAGGTTTATCAGTGGATATCCTGCTCTTAGAGATTAATCCCCTGGAGGATTAGAATATGGTCTCTAGTATTTGGAGGGTTGCATCACTTTTTCTTCTTGCTGTGGTTATGTGGATTAAAGCTATTAATAATGCTTTCTTAATATAACAAGCAAAAGTACCTTTTTAATGGAGATAAACACATTTTTATTATTTTCACTTTTTCCAGCGCTTTTTCAAATTAATAGAAATTTGTACTGGAAATGTAACTGTTTTGGTCAACTTTTTCTTGATTTTTTAATTGTTTGTGTTTCCCTATTAAAATAAACAGCTGCACATTGCCTGATTACTTTCAGATTTCCATTATTCCTTTATTTTGTTCAAAAGATTTGGCTAAGCCAGAAAATAGGGTTTTTTATTTTACAACACGATTTTTTTTTTCTTTTTTAAAAAGGTTGAAAAAAATCAGGAACATACCACGCAGCATGAGATTGCTTATAAAAATGCATCATTATTATTATTATTATTATTATTATTAAAATGTGTGCAGCTCTATGATGCTTTTTATTTACCAGTGATTCACGGGGTTGGTCAACATGACAATCAAAAAGAATAGGGATTATTCTAATTATGATAAATGAAAGTATGTGTGACGATGTTCATGCAAAGTTTCAGATTCACCCACCCATTAATGAGATAGAGTAGCTACAGACCTTATAGTAAGATTCACTGAAGATACAACACTATGCGGTATTCCACCTTAATTTGCGTACTTTATTCTAAAGACTATATGACAATAAATCACATTTTATTAATAAATCATTTTAAAGCCATAAATAAACAGAGATCTTACTCACAAATGAAGTTTATACCATAGACGGTAGAAAACAGCTAGCTTCTAGGTCGGAAAAATTAGGGCAATGGACAAGTGTTTAATATACTGAAGACCACCAGATGGCGATCTAAATCGCTCATTTTGGTCATGAATTAAAACGTTTGTATAAATCTTGATCATACCGTGTTTCCAAATAGAAGATTATCTGTGTGTATGAAACCAAATATTTAACGGGTTGTTAGTGTGTCATCAGCCACAGTCGCCCCTCCTCCCCATATCCATTGTTTTGCTACCTTTTTGCAGCGACAGTAGAAATCCTCAACTCAAGGCTTTAAAATAGGGCAGATCGCCTCCTTTGCATTTAAACCTCCCCTATAATCTATTAAGACCTTTCATCTTTGTTTTCAGTGTGAAACAAAGCCCAGAAACAAGCACGCTTTTATTGTGTAAGTGATGATGCTTTTCATTCATTTGCATATGACTTTAAAATGATTTTGTAATTAAATTTGACAAAATATCTTAAAGTCTAAAGTCCCCAAATTCCACTCAGATTCAGGAAAGACAATCTGTGGGAGGAAGGCCGAATGGCTAGTCTAGTGTAATCAGATTGTGGTCTGTAAAACATTGTCCCCTGATCTAAGAGCAGTTGTAATGGCATCCCCCTTCTAGCTATTAATGCACTTCAAAGCTGAAGAGCATCACTTTGGAGAATAGAAAGTATATCATTATGCATGGCTCTGGTGTTTAAATAGTACCCCAATCCTCAGAGCATTTCTGAGTTTTTTAACCCAAAAGCAGCCTTTGCCTGTGGAGAAGACGGCTGGCTTATGCAGACGTAACCTTGTGGAGGGGAAAGTCAGCCATCACGGGAACTTGCAGCCTGGTGCACAATCTCTGACACTCTGCACAATGATAAAGATGCTGGTGGTTGGCCTCTCACCCACAGGGGATCCAGCATTTGCATCGTATCCCGGAAAAGACCCTTTCGGGGCAAGATGATGTAGCTCTTCATCAAAGTCTTAAATATTCAATAATATTAATGAATATTTTGCATCCAGCACAACTAGATGCATGGGCTCCAGACCAGGTTGGATACTGTGGTGTGGGCGGCAGCATACATGGAAGAGATCATCTATCCAGTTGAATTCTGCATTGAGTACAGCGGTGGGATCAGATGTTCTTCCTCTATAAACATATTTATGCTGATTACATTTTCTGGGCACGCAGGCACAGTTTTGGCAAAATTAAACCTGTGGTGAGATTGAAACTGTTGCTGGTGTTGCAGTGCTCACTTCAGTAGCACTCAGCCAGGGAGACAAAGTGAGCTAAGGTGTAAACATGTAATTGTCTACAAACTCACTAACAAACACACTGGTTGCTTCTCTTCTAATTACATCTCTGTAGTGTCTGCTGAAGAAGTACTAAGTTTGGACTGAATTGCAATGAGATTTAGCTCATTCAGCACTCCGGCTCTGATGAACAGCAGCTGAGTGCGGAGAATAAGTCCACTTGTCTTTAATATTTCCATTCAGATTTAACTCGAAAACTCCCTCCCTACAAACGTGTCTAACTGAACGGGCAAAAGAAACCCTGGCCCACAGTTGGCTCTAATTAACCTCAGTTTATCTTGGCCTTCAAAATGATTGGCTTTATACTGAAACCCATTTCATTTAAAGAAATGCCTGGCCTGGCACCAGCACTGTCTCATTTATCTAACCTGCACAGGAAAAATATTTAAATGAGCCTATTAAAAGAGGCCCTGGGCTGTTGAGAAAGGTATAGAAATGGTATTCGAAAAAACAATGACCGAAGTTCCCTGTGTGTGTGTTTGGGGGGGGGACTTAGGACAGGGAAGAGAAATGGGCAGCGAAACAAACAGAAAAGGTACCAGTCACATCCTCTCATCTGCACTACAGCACTTGTGGTGCTAACACTGACAAGCAATCTTTTGCTGTCCTCTGTTATCATTCCCGGTTTAACAGGTTGAAAGCAGAGCTCTGTCTTAAGGATAACATGGAGGGAAAAGTAAAATGTCACTAAAGGCACTCTCTTCCTGCAGCCTTAGTGCCAGTTTAGCAGGACTGACCACCCCTGACATGCAATCAGGCAGTGTGTACAACTGAGTGCTAGGGCTGAACAACAGATACATTTGGAATTGAAGCTGTAATTTATTTAACTCGGCACAGTTATTGCTTTTAAAATAGCTGATCTGGAATTTGTATCTCAGTATTTTGACAAGATCTTGTGTGGTAAAGATTTGTCATGACTTCACGTGATATTAATCTTAGCAAATGACAACACAAATAAAATTTGCCGCAAAAACAATCAAAATGTGACTTTTCTTTAACCAAACTGTTCGTTCTTATTCAGTGAGCAAATCAAAGCAGGACCAGCGAACACGTGCATGCCACGCTCTGTGCATGTCACCTCTTCCCACATAAACACTCAGCACAGGTTTAGAGGTGCAGATTTTCCCACTTTCTCACAAAGGCAGACTCACGAGTGCTGTTGGAGTGATTCGAGTTGTAACCTCAGGTGATGGTGAAGTATCTAAAGCGGTCCTTGACTTGTGGGAAGAGACACTGAAAAGACACCCACAAAAGCTCCTCTGCAAAGCGATGACTTCACTACATAACTTCACTACATCGACGGCCACTTGTGCTCAGAACAAATGCATAATTCACAATTATTAGAACACCTTGACGGGTGTCTGCATGCCTTTCACTGATGCACCTGTTAGCGGTGGCAAAAAACCCCACAATCTCAGTCTGATGCCGATGCAGTCAGATGTTTTCTGTGCAATCTAACTCAACTCTTCACAGCCTCTGGATCAGTCCTCCATCTCTCACAGGCCATAAGTCAGCGAGCAGCACTGAATCACTATGTTGAATATGTAAATGGATGCCATTAAAGCTCTCTTTCTTTAATTAGTCTTTTGATTTCATGACTGAGTGCTTCCAATTATGGATCAATGTCTCATTTCTGCACACGGACCCCTGAGTGTGCGGAGGCACTTTTTTCCGTTACAAAATGCTTTATAATTTCTCCTCTGCCAACACGACCGTTCACATCACACTTCCCGACTGCTGATCAATGAAAAATCTTGCTGCTGTAAGCCCGCTGATATATGTGCACCAGTAATATTTTTTTATAAACAGGATCAAATTTCAACATATTAATGGAATGGCCAAAATTTGTGCTGCGAGTGGGAAATTTAGGGGGTACGTCCGTGTACTTATTCTGGTAGTAATTTTGCACCGAGCACTTTAAGTGGTACATAAGAGGGGCCTGAATAGAGCGTAATATCGAATTTCACTCCTGACTGGGAGCTGCGAGTACGCTTAGGAAGAGGTGCTGATGTAGCGTTTTCAAACGGTATCGTGCTACTTGTGTTCTGCAAAAATAGCGTATAGGTGAATGGATTGGAGCAGATGTTAGCTACTCAGGGGTTTTATCAATCTAAAAAGATAGACATCTCACAGTATGTGTGCAATGCTAATGCTTGTGTACGCTGGGAACATTATTTCCGATATAGGTTGGCTCTTGAGAGTCTTTCTGCTAAAGCCTAAAGCATACAAGATCATTTTTTCTTTTCTTTTTTTATATACAGAATGAAATATAGAAACACATCCTCTTCATTTAGTCTCCATTAGTTAGGTGGGAAGTAACAAAGTTACCTTAAAATTACCTTAAAATTACTATACTTGTGTATTTAGTTTTTACTTTTAACACAAATATCGGTACTTTCTACTCCTCACATTTTCAGTCCCGTTAGGGAAATTATTAAATCCCAGCAATGCGCACCTTATGACATCAAAGTGAGTTGAGCCTAAATGGTGAGAAGAACAACACACAACACAGGCTTATTGCATACAAAGAGATGGAAAAAGCAAAAAACATAGAATTTATGTAGCATTATATGTACCTTCATAGTATTATACTTAAGTAGGAGGAGTAGGAGTTAAAGCAGGATGGAATCATCCACAACATTCTGTTTTTTTCTGGTGCAGATGTCCATAAGCTGTGGTTTCAGTTATTAGTTGGTGATGCTGCAAATTTTGGTATTGATCCAATATTAAGTATATATAGGGTCGGTATTGCCAATGCCAATATCAATACTCGTACTTTTAACTTATAAAGGCAGCTTGTGTCATGATTCATCAAAAGAATCATCATCAATCTGCAATTTCTGAACACATTTAAATGAAAACTAAATTACTCTTATTTTTACTTTCCACAATAATTAGCTAATCCAACAAAGCACACCACCCAGTTTTTCATTTAATTAGAAATTGGGTTTTTTGGAGACCTGAAATGTAAATGTGTGTGTCTTTAAAGTTTTTTGGGTGACTTTCTGTTTGTTAACCCTTATCCACCTGCCTAGTCACACTTTAGTCCTTAACTGTACTCTTTTTTCTTTTTAGGTGTGAAGGCAAAATAAAAACAAAATACAGTTTGTATTTTCATGTACTAATATTTTGTTATTATCATATTAATATAGTGCAAGGTTCAGCTAGCTTTGCAACTTTTCAGACCCTCTACTGTATCACTTTTACTTCAGTACAGAGGTTGAATCAGTACTTTTGCTTTTGCCACTTCTGGTTATAACAATTAAATATAGTAATTTCATTTTTTATTGAAATCCTTGTTACATCCTTCAAAGCAGGCTCAAACTGACCTTTTTCGATCAGTGGGGGAACTTGTCCACACGCACAACACAGATTTATCGACGTACATAATCAATTATTGATTTGCAGTAAAAATCTGAGGGGAGCATTTGTTTGAAACTCGTGTTTGAGCACCAGTCCGAATACCATATGTACACAGAAGCTAATGTATGCTAAAAGGAAATTGATTTTAGTTTAACAAGAACAATCTGCCCTTTGCAGGTAGAGTAACAATTTGTTTCCTTCCTGTGTTTCCTCGACATTCCCTTGACCCCTACTACCTCTGATTCTCTGATTCTGAAGCCCAGCTAATCTCCACTGCTTTTATACTAAGGCTCACTTGATCTCTCTTGAGACTCTCTTCCTGTCCCCATAAGAAATTTTCTTCTACATTTCACATTTAAGTCACAGAAAACATTAAAATTAAGTCCCATACCCCGATCCCTGCTGGCAAAAAGCTTTCACCTGCTAGCACATGGACATGCGACCTGAGCCTAATCTCATATTAACGAATAATTAGACTGATGATCTATATAGTTTTTCATTTGTATATGTGACTGTGCTTCAAAAAAAAAGTTTTCCTATTCTAGTAGTAGGATGTGAAACAGTGCAGTCAGTAAGTGGGTGTCAAGATTATACGAGCCTCCGAATTAAAATTGAGCTCTCGTGGACTTTTGAGACGGGAGGCTATGCGCAGAACTTGACTCTTCATCACTAACTCTGACCTCCCAGATCCATTAGACACTACATTAAGACTTGAAGGCAATCACGCTCACGCAGCCTCCGCATCACTTCCTCAGCGACACTGTAATTATCGCAAACAAAGCGGTTCAGTTTACACATTTACGTTTGTGTTTCTGCAACTTGTACATTTAAGCAAGCATGTCCTTGTGCACACAAATATTTGCTGTTCACGGATTAGTTAATGCGACTAGGCCTGCGCGTTTTCGATGTTTGTCCACATGCATAATTCTTTGCATAGATTTTAAAAGTCTCGTCTGTAGATCAGCGGGGTTGAAATCCCCTCCATTTGGATCTATTTTTTTCATAAGATACTGGCACTTATCTCGCTCTGCTGTTACAGCAAATTCAACATCTGGCCCTGCTGTCCTTATCTACCGCTGACCTGTTTGCAAAACACATGCTGCGATATGATATTGAGCCGATTCTTTCCGCGGCTCTTTCTCTGACACACTTTTTCATGTTTCACAGAGTGGGAGCTTAACCTTGCGCAGACAAGCCTCGGGGCTGCAGGGCTAGGGGGTGTGCCTGTTTGTGTGTGTGTGTGTGAGTGGAAGGGGGGGGGGGGGGGGGGGTGATGCCTAGGTTGCAATAGGGTATCATTGATCTGATAGTCTGGGCCTCTCTGGTCAATGACTCTTGTGTGCTCTCCAGGTTCTGTTGCCATGCCAACAGTGGCAGAGCTAAAAGGTTTGGTGGGTTTTTAAGGACTTTCCCGAGAAGGACAGGCACTGTCAGTGTCGGAGCACCTGCAGGTGCTGGTGCAGGCCCGCACGGTCACATGATGACGCCCACAGATCAACCAGGGGAAGCCTGTAAGGAGGGGGAGGTTTCAGTTTATCTGCACAAACACTTGTATCATCACCCCAGGGCACAGTGTCTGCTGCCCCCTAGTGTGTGTGTGTGTATGTATGCGTGTGTTTGTGTGTTTCTAAGAGCTGTCAGGAGTTTTGGTGGTCGTTCCCAGTGGCTAATGTCTGTTGAGACCAGCATTTAGATGTGGGGAAAATTGAGTTTGACTATCAGGACAAGTAGCAATTTATTATATTGCGATTTGCCATTTAGATAGCTTTCCCACGAATTAGACAGATATAGAGTGTAACTGACTGAGAACTGATGCCTGATGCAATAAGGTCTGAGGTCACCGGTGGTGATGACTGCCATCATTAGGGATCCATTACACTACGGAGCCTACTTCAGCTGATGGACTCTAATGATGCTGCAGTGCAGAAAAGCATTTGGTTTTGATTAGACATCGGTGGAATGGTGCATTTCATTAACTCCAGGATGAGCTTTTGTTGTCTGGGAGTTGATATGCCACTGTTTGAGCTCAGGCTAACGTGCCGACTGTGCTCATGGAGCAATTTTAGAAACAAATGTAATGAAAGAGTATTTCATTACATTTGAGAGAGTATTAAGTACTTTCTTGATACGATATATTATTGCGCTATTAAAATGCTTATGTGTAAAATGTGTCTTTGTACCTTTGGAATCTAAAAGACAAACGTTCCCACATGATTTAAGCAACCAAAAAACCCTCGTGTGTCCAAATAAAGGCAACATATGGCAGTTAGGTACCGTGCAAGCCGAATCCCTAATTTTTACATCTTGTGTCTCACTGTTTGCATGACTTACAGACACATCTTAGCAAGCAGAGAAAGAAAGCGTTGAGTGAGTGAGTGTGTGTGTGGGAGTTGAATTTTTTAGCAGCTGAATGCAGCAGAACACTGTTAAGATAATTAGAAATATGATCCCCTTATTGGGTTTGATGCACACAAGCCAGAAGCCCTCAGTTTGCATCTATGCTTCATTATAATTGTATAATTAATAGTACTCAGCCCTTTTGTCTGTGTCGATGTTAGAAAGGGCTAAAGAATAAGCGATTAAATTAAAGGGAATCTGATGCTTAGTAAAAGTGGGTTTTAATTTAAGCACTGTAGGTTGTTTGAAATATAACAGCCCGATCTTTTTGTATGCACCCCGTGAGAATACGATCAATGGAAAGTACATTTCCAGAAGTATTTCTTTCCTGTCGGCTAGAACAACATGAGCATACATGTAGTACTTTCGGTTAGCCTTTTAAGCCTTTACTGAATAGCTCAAAGAGGAGCGGGCAGAGCGGGAAGTGGCATGCAAGCGTTGCAGACAGATGTGAACCAGCGACACTGGACTTCATGGTTGGTGGCCTCAATCCGAGGCCATCTGGGCACCCCACTGAACACTAAGCAGTCGAGAAGCAGTATTAAGAAAACTGAAAATGGAAATAAGTGCAAAATGCAAAAAAAATTAAACACTTAAGTGTACTTACTTAACTTGCATGCATTTATATGTTTACAGAGAGCGGTGGGAGATTCATAAATTGGATCAACAACCTAAACCATGTCATTTGGATGAGCATGCAGTCTGAAAGTAAAAATCTCGCATGTGTAGTTTGTTTTTTGCTGCTAACATGACACACTGAATGCCTGACTCTCAGGTGCACTGTGGTGAAACTACAGTGGGCCAAAGATGCAGTACAAAAAAATAATATCTTTGATCCTTTTGCCTGTGTGTTCTGTGTAAAAGCAAACCGAGAATAAAAAAATGTTTAAATAAAGGGAAAAAAACGGTTGTATTGAGACTGTATACTATGCATTGAAGTCATTCATTCCTTCTGCTGAGGAGATCATGTAGATTCTAACTTTTGCCTTTCTTAGCGCGCGGGCGTTCGGCGTCTTTCATTGAAGTAAGATTAATTAAAGACTGGTAATGCAGCAACACTTAAATAAGGACACAGCTAATGCAACAAGGTTAACCTCACCTTGATTATCCATGGTCGTCAGGTAGATAATTCCAGGTCACTTCATTTAGTTAAGGACCTTCCTAAGCAAAAGGAGACTATTGAGCCTTTACCGCAGAGGAAACTAACAGCAGGAGTGTTCAAAAGTGTGTTTAATAAGACAGTAACTCTGGTTGTACATTGAAGAAAGAGGCCAGCATATTCACAGTGAGACTGCCAATTTTTACGTGATTTAACTTAAAAAGATGTGAAAAAGCTGAATGCGGGGGTGCATTTACCTCTTTTTTTAATGTTTTTTGTTTTAATTTCCAGGTTCATTTCCTAAAAATAATTGTCAAACAGATAAGATGGTTGTTTTTACCATAGAGGAAACGCTTTCTGTAATTTATTTTAGCATCCATGTCTTCTTAGCAAAGGAAATTATTTTATGGCATGACTGTGTGGATTGTACTCAAGAGGAATTCGTGTGCCAAAACAGAGACGTGTTAAAGGATTTATGCTTCCTGCCGTCAATTTTTATAAGACTATTACCAGCATGTTTTATTTATTCCATATCCCCTAACAACCCTTAAAACAGAGACTTTCTTATAACAGCCCCAGCTCGGTATTTCCTCTATTTTTGTTCTGCCAGTATAGAGAGGTATAAATGAATGTCAGTTGACGCACCATAAATCAAAGCTATTGGTTTAGTATCTTGGAGGAAATTATAGCAACATGAGTGATGCTCCGACTCGTGTGATTGTATCGCCAGCCATTCATTGCAGCCTTGGTGTAGGAGGCAGTTCGACATGGTTGAAACGGAGGAATATCGGCGGCGCAAGCATGCAAACACGCACACGAGCGCATCCTTACTCAGGCGCAAGTGTCCCGCAGATATCCAAACGTTCAGTGAAGCTCGGTGTTAAAACATTTTTTTATTACATGTAAAACTGGAAATATTTTGAATGTCATATTGACGAGTTAATGTTGGGTACCAGGGGTTCCTGTCAGCAGGGACTCAGTACAGATGGATTTTTATAGCTCAAGTCGTGGTGATGATGGAACGAGCACTCACCAACTGGAGAAAAGTTTCTGTCAGGTAAAAGGAAAGAAAGGCTCTTTTACTTTGATGTTCTTTTCTTGATTTTTTTTTTAAATGACTCATAGCAAACGTGACAGTTTGTTCACCTTTTCACACATAAACCACTTTTCACTTTCATGCAATGTGCAGATTTCCCCCAAAAAATAAATCAGAGGAAGCGATGCAGTATGTTTATTGTTTTTTTCCTGCACATTTGCATTAAATCATCACATAAATGCACTTTTTTTGGTACTCTATATCTTCTATCATCTATATTCTTGTACTATTATTTCCTCTTCTAACTGAATTTAATGCTCTTGTGGCCACCGCATACAATATGTCACTGCATAACCATGAACCTCCAAAGCCAGAGAGGCAGCTACACCTTGGTGACATTTATCACTATTATAGTCATTCTTATCTTCCCTTTATTTGACAGTGTTTTGGGGGGGAGTTTACACCTTTTTCTCCTCCTGTCACTATCTCTCTTTTCTAGTCTGGACGAGGCTGAATTGAAAAGGTCTGCTGGGTATAGGGGTCTGAGGATGCTTTTCTCCTACACCTCTTCCCCTCTTCCTGCCCTCAAACACATCGTGTATTTGACTAGGGGGGAAAATAAAAGATATATCTGTATTATAGATTTCAAAACTTTAGAATTCCTTTTATTTGTTGTTATTAGTAAACCTTTAGTAAGTATTTATGTTGCATCCAGTATATGCTACCCGATTTATTATCAGTAGCCAAGTTGTGCCACACTGTGTACTCTAGTTATCTGGTCTGTTATGTTATTGGTGTTCTTCTGTGTAACTGTGTTGATAATGTTATTTCAGTCCTTAAATACTACACTACATCTTATTAGCCCTTGTTTTAGCCATTTTATACTGAAATAAGGTGTCTGACCAGAAGATGAATTGCTAAATATTTCTTAAAGTCAACTGGGTTGAATTAAAAACAAATCTAGAAATACTGTGGGTTTGTCGAAAAATTAGAATGAAAAACCCATGAGAGGATCATTATTTTGTAACCAGACTCTGTATACATTCTCCCAGCTAGTCTGGAAGCACCTGAGGGAGCAATTTGAGCAAGTTGCTCTGGAAATGTCATCTGGTCTGCTCGGCTCTATCTTTTCATACCCCAGCAGTATGGTATGGTTCGTGGTATGAAACTATTTACTGTCGAGATTGCACACATTTACTAAATGGGGATTATAAAAACGAAAAAGCATCTTTCTTGCAAGAAATGTTATTAAAAGCCATTTTAGCACTAAAGTTATTGCATTTTCCAATGAGAATAAGACTATTTATTTTTTCCCATTTTCACAGAAAGAAGCGTGACCATTGTGTGACATGGACACAATTTAATCAGAAAAAGAAAAAAAAATCTAGACCGTTATTTTCGAGGTCTCATTTTGGAAAAAAAAACATTTTTTACACCGTGGTCCAGTTTAGCCTTAGCACGTGTTTAATGTGAGACTGAGCTGTTCCTTCAGTGTAGCCTTCTAGCTCTACGCTCAAACTCTAATAATAAATATTACAATAATAATAAGTATCCATGGAGACTCCGGTCCATAGACACTGTTTGTTCTCTTAACTTCCCAAATTGAAGCTTTGTAGTTTTAAGCTTTTGTCTGCGCTGACATTTTGCCTTTTGAATGTATCCATGACTACAGTACATTCAGGCACGGAGTAATTTGCTTTGATTGCAGAGAGGCTAATCAGAGGGCAGCGAAAATGTGACTGGGCTCCGGTTAGGGCTCCCTCGGCAGAGAGATTACGCTTCATGCTGGGATCATCGGAGTCCTTTCTCAGAAATCAGGCCTTAAAAGAGGCTCTGACCTCTGAGGTGAATGCTCGTTGGAATTAGCCTGCGGTAAATCACTTCTAATGGGCTTCCCACAGACTAATAAATTAAATTCACCTACAGCTTAAAGAAATTAGACAGTTGTGTGTCTTCCTATTTATGTGCTATTATTGCTGGAAAACCAAATATTTGTGCGCCTTTCCATTGTTTTTACTCCTATGTGTTTTGCATATTTTATGCAGCCAGTGTAATGCACAAAATCGCCAACTTCATACAAAATAAATGTTGAAAACAATGATTTTAAAGCATTTTTTGGTCACATAGCCAACCTACAGTTAAGTGAAAAAGAAAGTTTTCACAGGACTCTGTGCAGTCATGTAAAAAACTACTTGAAACGCCTTTTGATTCAGTAGCATGCAGAGCCACCTTTAGAAGCAATAACTTGAAGTAGTCATTTTCTGTAGGACTTTTCAATTTTTCAAATAGTTGAAGACGATTTTGGCCCGCTCTTCTTTACAACGTTGCTTCAATTCATTGAGGTTTGTGGCTATTCGTCCATGCACAGCTCTCTTAAGATTCCACCAAAGCATTTCACTCAGGCTGAGGTCTGGACTTTGACTGGGTCATTGGAGTGCCTTGACTCTTTTCTTTTTTGCTGTAGAAGATTTGCTAGTGTGCCTTTTCACATGACTGTATATATATTCTTCAACAACAGCAACAGTTTTACATGCATAAACAACAAGTGTACTACATGCATCATAATAATGCAGAAAATCAAGCAGTCCACAAAATCTGGTAGTAGCAATTTGATTGATCAATCGACAGAAAAATAATCTGTTTGAATTTGGCTCCTTTTTCCTTTCTTCTCATGGGCTAACCCTCACAGAGAGATGATTTTAAGAGCGGGTAGGTGGTGTTTCTGGACTTACAGCCAGAGCTGTGTGCCGAAAATGACCGTGTTAGGGATACCCACTCTCTCTCTCTGACATCATGAAGAGCTTAGAGAAGATAAGTCTGAAAGGATTACTTGTACGTTCCCTCATCTAATCATTTGAAACACTTTAATATGAGCATCAACAAATGATAGACAATAAGAAAATCCATAATCAGTGATTGGGGTGCACAGTGGTGCAGTGTGCAGTGTTCTCAGGCTCCTGGTTGGGTGCATTACCAGAGAGGCCTGCTTGGGATCTCCTCAGAGTGCCCGAGTTTCCTCCCACAGTCCATGGTTGGAGTATTAGCGTACGGTAATTTAACTGTTATTTCTGAACTGAATATAGATGTGGATGTGAGATTGTGTTGTTGTTGTCTGTCGCTCTCTGTTAGCCCTGTGAGCAACTGGTGACCAGTTTAGGGTTTACTCTTGTTCTCCAGCAGTTAGACAGACTCCTGCTCCCTGCAACCCTAATATGGGTAAGGACAGCAGGGTGTATGCTTAAGTCCCCTTGAATCAACAAATTTTGCACTCCCAGCTTCTCATTTGGGTGTTTTTTATTTGTAAAGACAAAATTTTACATTTGCACTAATCTTGTATCATTGATCTTCATCTATCTTGATTATCTTGATCACATAAATAAGATATCTGAAGACACATCACAGTTTCATTAATAATGGCTAGAACTTGTAAGTTACAGCACTGAAGTCAAGCTCTGTTAAAAGACATTAATTTTTAACTATATTTTTTGCCTTTTAAAGAGGCAAGGGACTCCTTGGAGCAGACGGTCGTAATTATTATTTCTAATTTTTTTGTTAACTCAGTAGTGTTTAAAATAAACAGATAAATGCAGTCTTCAGTGAACACACTGTTTTTGCTTGTTGCAGAAGCTTTTGTGAAAATGTAAACATGTAGCAGTGATTATGAAATAATAGATCCTGGGACAATAGTAAAGAATGTGTGCTGCATGCTGTTGTTGTATACTGTATGTTTAGATTTAGATGTTTGGCTTTAGAAAACGTTAACAGCATGAGCGATTAGGTGTACAGTGTTTGTCTGTGTGCGTGCGTGTGTGTGTGTGTGTGTGTGTGTGTGTGTGTGTGTGTTATTGTTCAAACTAAATTTGACCCTATCAATTTATAACTAGTCTATCAAAGAATATGTTGGTTTTGGAGAATTTGTAAATTATGAAACTGACAATTATGAAACTTTTTGTTTGTTTATTTTATTTTTTTTCTTTTGCATACCGTTTTAAGCTTTCCTGTACATAGTCGTGTCCTACATTTTGGAGGAAAAAAAGAAATCGATTAAAATGTTCTATTTTATTTTAACAATCACCAACTTCATATGTCCATATTTATACAAGCAGTGTTTATAAGTGTGTGTGTGTGTGTGTGTGTGTGTGTGTGTGTGTGTGGTGTGTGTGTGTGTGTGTGTGTGTGTGTGTGTGGTGTGTGTGTGTGTGTGTGTGTGTGTGTGGTGTGTGTGTGTGTGTGTGTGTGTGTGTGTGTGTGTGTGTGTGGTGTGTGTGTGTGTGTGTGTGTGTGTGTGTGTGTGTGTGTGTGTGTGTGTTCAGCGACAGATTCCCACACTGATGCACCGGTGCAGAGCATGTATTGTGTTTGCACATACTTACACAGACAACTATTTGTGTGTGTGTATGTGTGTGTGTCTGTGTGGGGGTACGTGTGTGTCCTAGCTCTATTCTGCTGACTGGTTTATTGCTGTTCCAGGTGACGGAGCATGAGAACAGCAGAGATTCAGGGTGCTGTTTTCAAGCACCACTGAAGCCACAAATTTCATTATTTTCACCCACAAGAAGTTTGGTGTTCCATGCATGAGGCCCCATGCCCCCCCCCCCCCCCCCCCCCCCCCACACACACACACACACACAGAGACACACACACACACACAGACGCTGTCTTAGAGTGTTCTGGACAGCATCTCCTCTGGTCCCATCAGCTTGCATTATGCATATTCATTCTGACATTCTGTTCAACAGCCCTTGTTGCATGTATCAGCAATGTTTCTTCAGTTTCTCTGCTGGTGTTTATTGTGAGCCTTTGTAGTGTCGTTTACACCTTACACTGCGCATCCCATGGCATACAGTTAGAAAAGATGAGTCTTGCTTTAACTACAGATGTGCAGCTGGGCGTGAGGATGTTATTCTACTATAACTATAATACGACGGGATGTCTAAGAATACTTGACCTACAAGTTGAAGAAATGAAGAAATTGGACCTGAAAATGTCACTTTACTTATTCCACAAAAGCTCCCTGTCTATCTCTCTCTCTTATTCTCCAAATCCCACGAGGCAGTGGACACAATGATCCTATCACATCAGAGGGAGATTAAACAAGGAGTGTCACAATGACACAGTGAGTTTGATAATGGCACAATAGAAGCACTTTCAATTATAGCTCCTTCTCTGGAGATGTCTGCTAAAAAGGAAACTCTTCCAATAACTTTGTCCTGTGTCTTTTTATTCATTTTGACATTTAAATCTATTTTTCTTTAACCTTCTCACAGCCTCAATTCAATAGCTCTCTAGTATGCTGCTAACAAGATAAGATTGAGCTGAATAACCTGTGCAAGGTGCTTTTTAGACTGTGTAATTAGTGAAGACAGAAGTTTGAGTTTGTTGATAACGTGCTTTTGAAAGGGCATATGGAAGAATATTAGCTAAATATACTAGGGTATTTGTTTTAACCTTAAACCTACATGCTGCACCTTTGGCAATTTGTTCTTTTTGTATTTGCAAAACAGAGCTGGCAATACGAGCTAATTAACTTATTTCACTGGCAAAAAAACCCCCAAGAATCGGGTACTTTTGGATTCACGCTTTTTGTCATCCAAAGCATTTTTTTAAAGAAATAAAAAACAATTCTCAGTCGTGCTTCCTTTTCAGTGTGATACATGGCAGTAAGCTGAACACACTCTTTTAAGAGTGTTTACAGGCCATTTTAGATGCTTGTTGCTTTTTAGATTGCAGCATGTGCATGAGAATGTGAAAAAAAAGCTTTTTATCTTAGAGTTATGTGAAGGCTGATATTACTCCTTTATTTGTCTGTTAAATGTAATGGAATAGACAGCAGCTCTTTGTCTAGACTCAGCAGTGAGTCACCAAACTCCACCAACCCACATTCCTAATGTGCTTAAATATACAGAAAATAAAGAGGTATTTTTTTCTTTTTTACAGTTGGCTTCTAACTCTAACTGGGAGTTAACCATCTAGCCGAATGTGTTCAGCTACTGGATACTGTGGATTTAGGCATTTATAAAACATTTTTAAAAGTCCCCTCCTAAGACATGCAAGCCTGTGTCTTAGGAGGGGGTTTGCAGGTGTGAACGTGAGCATGAGTTGCTGTCTTTAAGTGTCAGCTCAGTGAGTGACTGGTGATGAGCCTGCCTGAGGTGTACCCTGCCTCTAACCCAATGTAAGCTGGAATCAGTTCTAGCACTCCATGACAGTCTAAAGGATAAGCCGATATATGGGTGGGTACGACGGAGCTGATGGATGGTATATAGCACACGGCAGTGGAAAACTTTAGAAAAGTAAAGGCAATCTGCATTTCTTTAACCTGTAGGGATACCAGCGCGCATGCAAATCCGGTGAAAGGGTGCCGTTATCATAATCACATCCGTTAACGGCAATGATTGACTTTACATTGTCATGTTGATGCATTCCCAAGCTTCATATAGCATTTTAAACACATTATGATGCTAGGGTGTTCACTTATGTTTCATTGTGCGTGTCTGACAGATCTGCTGGTGTCATTGTGATTTATGGGCAACCTGAATGGGCCCAAACACCATCCTCTCAGAGATCTCTGTGCTATTCTCAGTGCATTGGTTGTCAGCCGTCACCGACAGCACCTTGTCAAGTCTGATTTCCTCTCCAGTCCGGTCCCTAGAACCAAAGGGCCAGCTGCTTCCAACTTTTGGGCCTGTTATCTCTCTCTTGCCTTTGGCTGCCCTCTGGTCGTTTGTCTGCTCTCAGATTTAGTCAAACCATGGCTAGCTTACAGATAATTATCAGACCGAGGGCAGCTGTGTGGCAAGCATCCACAGCCCCCTTTTGTTGCTAATTGAATTAGACCCCATGCTGGAAGTGACAGAGAAATGAACAGTTTCCCCCAGCGAGCCATGTGATTAGCAGACTTGCAGAAAAGAGGTCAACTCAGGATGGCATGCTGGTATATATGGTTGATGTCACCGACTCAACAACTGTGACCACAGTCAGCCTCACACCGATGTTTCTGTCAGGTTTCATTTTATGATGTGTGTCAATGGGGGTCAAGTACAGAGGACAGTCAGTGGAGTGGTGCCAGGGCTGCTATGTGACTTTAAGAGGCAGGAACGTGTCGTTGTATTTCTTCTTTTTGCCATCTGTTTTTCACTTTATTGGTTAGCAATTCATGTGAGCAGGAGCTTTGGTTTTTAAGTATCATTATTTAAAAAAAAGAAAGTTTGGTCAGACATGGGCAATTACACATGTTTGATTTTTGCAATCGCATGCACAACTGCATTATAAATTAGCCTTTTGTCAAATGTTGAGAGTCAATCACATATTAATGTAAATATGTTTTACCCATTCTTTCTCGCAGGTCACTTTATTATGTTCATGTAAGCATAAGCATACCACTTCTCAGAGATATTCAGCAATGCCCAGGAGACAGTGAGAGCTACTCTTAAAGCTTTTAGTTTATTCTGGAGGTGTCCTTTGGATCATTGTTGCCTATTGTTGTACAAACTTTTTTTCAGTGTCACTTAAGTATCCATTCTTCCTTTAATGTAAGGGGACAACAGATGTTAGGGTGTGCAGGTCCAAACATTTTTAATATTGCTGATATTTTTCGTTAAATATTGTTGGATATAAGCGACAGTTCATTTTATTGCATACATATATGCGGCTATCTGTCAATTAATGATTTTTCCAGTTGCAGGTATTCATAAGTAACCCTTAAGTAGTTTTGAATCTACAGTGCATTTAGTGCTTCTGCCATAAGGTGGTGCTAAGTGTGGCACGTTTTTACGCAGAAGTGGCAGAAGAAGAATTGAGTTTATATGCTGTCAGCACATGCTAGGTTTTCGGGGCACCAGAGGAAGTTCTGGGCAGATTGGGAGCCAGTAATGTTGCTTTAATGTGCGGATTTAAATGATGATGGAAAATTAACAATAATCCATATACAGCCTCACAGCAGTACATATTGATCCCCACACAACTTTTGACAATCTTATTTTTGTCAAAGCAAAATCTCCTAAAAAATATGTGTGTAGTCAAAAACTCAGTTTAACTTTTTAATTCACGTGTTCATGTCATTGTTTCCAAAATGAGTGTAGCTTATCAAAATGTCTCCTAGCATATGTTAGATATTGTAATTTCTGCAACGTCTCCTTAAGATGACTCTTCCCTGCAGATGCTGCCTGGGCATCAATGCTGTTAATAGGACTAGCACATTAATTCTCCCTCGCTAATCTTTCCTGTAGGTCTCAAACTACAAACTCTGGAGCTGAAAAATGAATTGAGTGAAAAAAAATGGATTTACTTGCATCCAAAAGTCAATCCCCGTGGACTCGCACGTAAAAAGGTCAAACGTTTCCAACAAAGAGCAGGCAGTTTACAGCCTTGTGCAGCGAAATGATTGTGATCCCTGCAGCTATATTTGTCCATTATAACAACTCTCTGGGCTGAATTGTCTTTATAACTAAACCTTTCAGGGTGTTTTTAAACCTTAAAGTTTCAGTTTTTAAGGATATCGCATTAACTGATAGCTGGTTGCTAACTAGGCTGATAGATTTGTGCTAGGACTTACCTCGATATTCTGAGTCACTGAACTAGATCACTCGACCATGTTTGTTTCATTTATGTTTGTTTGTTTTTTTTATAGCACGTTTAATTACAACAGCAACACTGACCAAAGTGCTGTACAGAAACACAAAATAACTTGTATCAAATAACTTATAATATTAGTACCAAATACCAAAAGAACTCTCGTACTGTATTAAAAGCCTGTGAATACAAATGTGTTTTAGATGAGATTTAAAAAGGAGCCTGTCTGATGTGTAGGGGTAGATTATTCCACGACTCCAAATGCTCGATCGCCTCTGTGAACCAGCCTAGACCTTGGTATGGCACAAAGCAAAAGATCATTTGATCTAAGAGAGCTAGAGAGCGCATAAGGCTGCAAGAGGTCAGACAAATACCCGGGAGCCTGTCCATCCAGGGCTTTGTAAGTCAACAATAAAATTTTAAAACCAATTCTGAAGTGAACAGGGAGCCAGTGAAGAGAAACAAGCACCGGGGAAATATGTTCAGAAGACGAGCTGCAGCATTCTGGACCAACTGCAGTCGTGCAAGGCTGGTCCGACTAACTCCAACATTTAAGGAGTTACGATAGTCCAGCTGGGATGTAATAAAAGCATGGAAATGATTTCACCTTAGATAAAAGCCTCAGTTTGAAAAAAGACCGCTGTAGAACTGAGCTAATCCGTTTTTCAAAGGTGAAATTGGTGTCAAATTTAACCCCTGAATTTTTGCGTGTGACTTAATAAAAGGCTCAAGACTGTGCAGGTTAAAATGAGAAGTGCTGGGATTGCCACTTGGTCCAAACATTATCACGTCAGTTTTGTTCTCATTAAAGTTAAGGAAGTTAAAGGCCATCCAGGCTTTATCTTCACCGAGACACTGAAGTAAGAGTTCTAGTGGAGCAGAACAGCTTCTCTTCAGTTTGTGCTGTCGGACGACTATTTCAGTCCAATTACTTGACAAAAGAGATGACCAGTGTGATTATTTGTACTAACAGCTTATCTAAAAAGCTGGTGCTCAGGTGTGTTTGATTGATATTCTAACTTGTTACTTAGGATTAATTAGCAGGCATCAGTGTCTTTGTGATGTACTGCTATTGTCTATGGACACAGCTTCCTAGCAAAATTTACTGGCATTAGCTGGCAGCTTTGCAGTCCACTCTCTCGCATATGGTCACTTCTGGCTCAAGGAAAACCATCATGGCAGTGGCCAGAATGCTAAAACAATGGCTTCAAATGCGACTTCCACAATTTCATTAAATTTCAAAAGGAAGCTGTCCTTTAAAATTCAAGAAACTGAACAAGTGGAGGACAAAGAAGAAGTGGCTGTGCTAAAAGTGAACTATAGCAAGTGAGTATCTGAAAGTCATGTCCTCAAGAAATAGGGGGGGAAATCCAGCAAATATCTGACACAGGACCTGAGAGAGGCACCTGCCCCTTCAGTTTATCCATCTACTGTTCACTGAAGCCTCATCAGAAATGGTCTCAGTGGAAAGGTGGCTGTCAAGAAGCCACTCTTAAGGAAGGGAAATAGGGGGGAAAGTCTGAGGTATGCCAAATTACACAAGATCTCTACTGAAAGTCAGTGACAACATGTGTTCTCAAGTGAAGTATCCAAATTTGAAATTTTTAGTTTAAGTAGTCATCATTATGTATGGGGAAAGTCAACAATGAATGTCTACAGCCATCTGCAAACATTTTGGAGGCTGTGTCATGGTTTAGGGTTGTATTTCAGCCAGTGGTGTTGGTCTTGTCAAAATTTATGGCGTTATGAATGCACCAAAGTACAGTCAGATTGTGACCCACCATGTATTACCATCTGAAAAGCATCTGATTGTCAACAGCTTCTTTTTTCCCCATGGCAATGATCCCAAACCATGAAACTGTGAAAACCATACCCAGATAGGAAAACATACAATGGAACAGTTGTGGACTGGCCTCCTCAGATCTCAACCCTCAACGTTATTGAAGCAGTGCAGGATCATCCTGACAGAGAACAGACCAAAAAGCAGCCAACATCCAAAGAAGATCTTTGAATGTCCCTCAAGAATCCTGGGGAACTATTCCTTAAAACTACTGAAAGAAATGACAAGAAAGTTTGATTAAGAGAGTTCAGGCTGTGCTGAAGAATAAAGGTGATCAAACCAAATACTGACTTTTAAGCTCATTATAATTATACAGATCTTATATACTCTATTCCCATGCGTGTTTTGCACATGTTTCCAATTTCACTGGTAAAATATTGGGTAATCTTATAGCTCAAAATGTTTTTGTACCGTACTGAATTCCAGACCTTTGCATAGAGCTGTGTTTTTCACACTCTAACTTATTTCCATTAGTCCCCAGCAAAGGTGAGGTCAAATAAACACCAAGCTCTGACTAACAGTGTGCATTCTCATGTCTGTGCTTATCCTTCTCTTGCACTTGTTATTATATTGCTGTCATATGCTGTCTGCTTTTGAAGGAAATGTATTTCTCTCACAAAACTGCCAAATTAGCAGCATGTCTGCATCCTAAAAAGAAAGACCTGTTTGTACACTGTACAATCTCATAACCTCAACATTTTGTTGAGACTGTTATTATAAGGAGAAATACAGTAACCTCATAAAAGTCGCAGCATTTACGGCGGCTATTAAACTCTGCCAAGTGGATCACGCAAGGAGGGAAATAATTGACATGTTTCAAGGAGAGAGGGGGGAAAAAACTAATAATACATTGTGTCTGTCTTTTCTGGAGGCCCTTTGACTTTGTGAGTGTGTGCGCTCTTTTCCCATACCTGGCAGTGTATGTAAAGTATAATCAAACCTTTCTGCTGTGCAGTCGCTTTCATTCTTTTGCCTGTCTTCCTTGTTGGCTGCCTAAAATGTTTTTCCAGAACAACCCTTTTAAAAAAGAAGAAAAAAAGCCTGTTCTAAGAAAAGTAGGCCATTTGGACAGATGACTGACACAGGTTTTGTGTGACACTGAAGCACTTTATTTCGGGACGTTTAGTGCATCATCTGTTGAATTTCTTCGCCTGCTGAAATTTGTGACTTTGCTCGTCTTTAAACAGATATTAGTATCTGTGTTTTTTCCACAGCGATGTGGAGCGGTTATGTAAGTCCACGCTGTCGTTCTGTGTTTTCAGCGAGTCGTACACTCTGATTAGAACGATAATATGAAATGTGACACAAGTTGTTTGGTTGTCATCTTAATTATTTATACACACCTCTGTTGGATGTGAAAATTGGGTTGTTGTGCTCTGCTGCGTGACAAATCTTTCATTCTTTCAGTGTCAGATGCAAGAATATGAGAACGATGTGAAAGATGTGTCCTCTCTGAATATTTCTATTATTTATTTTGCCACTGTTTTTAGTCTCCTATTTATAATTTAGGATGTTATACATTTGCGTGTGCTGTCTTTCCACAAGTTAAATTTATCCTCTCTTCATGGCGTTGTATTATTTGCTTTTTTTTTCTGCTTCATGTTTGACCCTATTCCCCACATGTTGTATACAGACAGGCTCTTCTCTCCAAACAAAGAACCATGTGAATTTCTTCACCCCTGCTTTTCTCTGTCTCTCCCCCAAACCATGCTCAAATTACATGATGCTGTTTTGCGCCGGTGTGCCACAGAGACCGTGCATGAAATTTATTGGGCCCGAGTCCTGCCATTTGACACGCAAGATGTGGCTAACAGATCTTGTGCCATTTCCCATCTCCTCCGGCTCCCGTGTAATGCTGACCTTTCCTGCCTCGGGGCTATATTTAAACCGTGAGCACCGGAGACTTATGGCGGCATGGGAAATTTTATTATCGACGCTCTCCATTTGTCTGACTTAATTCAGGCCTACTGTAGATCGAGCTGAAGCATGCCGTATATTTATACTCCTGCAAGGCAAACAAGGGCACCGGTGACAAACCCAGCCATCAACAACTTAGTGGGGGTTACTCTTGGTGAAATATTCCTTTGAATTGCTCTTTGGAGTGTCGGGGAGATTGTGCCGTAGGTTGTGTTTACATTGCACATCACCTACTGTAAAGTGTGAGAGGAATATAGAGCGGGTGGGATGATATTCCACAAAGCAGAGAGTTGAACAGAGAGTCATACACAAAGGGACTTGGCATTTTGGAGAATCTCAGCTTGTAAAATGTCATAGATATCAACCTCAGACACATTCATCAGCCTTTACCGTTTGTCGTCATTAGACCAGAAACCGGGTTGAATGAACTCACCGACACACACGAGTCACGACATCCGCACACGCTCTTTTTTTTTTCAAGCCACCTGCTTAACCATTCACTCACGCTTTTTTTTTTTCCTGCACGCTGATAGGCCTGAGATGGGAGTTCAGAGGGTGCTCCAGGTGGATCTGAAAATGGAAAGCTTCCCGGAGCCGATGGGCAGCCGCTGGATGGCCTGGCAGGTGGAATACCCGGCCAGTCGCGCCGCCACTCAAGAGGTGGAGACAGAGATCCGCCTGGCTCAGGAGGACGTGGCGGGCATCGTGCCCCTGGCCATGGTGAGTGATGCCACTTCCAGCTCAGTGCAGTGCCCAAAACATATAAATGGCTGGACTCATTACCCTGAATGCGTGTAGTAGATGCTGGTAATATGGAGCACCATATTGTGAATTCACACCAAGAATCAATATTTGCATATGTGTTTGCATGACAAGAAAGAAATGCATTGCAAAGACTTTTTGCTCTATTAATTATAACCAGGATATCAGTATATTTATGACTGGGTCAGATTAAAAAAAAAAGAACAGATTCAAAGTATTAATAAAAGATTGGTGCAGCAAGGAGAATGCATTCGTATTATACGGAGTGACATTAATTTAGCTGAAGCTGAATAATCTTTGATAATAGTATGTTTATATCAGTGATGCCATCCCGGGGGGAAGAGCACGTGAAATTATTCAAAATCTTTTCTCTGTCCAGTCTGTTGCTCTCAGACATGACAGAATTTAATTTTAACATGAGAGTTTGCTTAAATTTAGCTTTTGAGGAATGGCCTTCCTCTCATCTCACTGCGATCCCTATTTAAGATCCTAAAAAATACTCATTTTCTCTCACTGCTCCCTCACTCTTTATTTGACTGTAATAATCAGCTTTTGAGATAACGGTGAGAACGAAAGGAAAACTTGATTGGTTTATAAATGGGCTTGTGAAATGTAAGAACTTTGTTTCATTGATCCAAATTGAGGCTTTACCTCCCTGTTTTTCTTGTGCTTCTCCTGTTATTTTCATCAAACTGGACAGGATGATTAATCCTAGACTGATTTCATTCGTTTTGCTCTTTATTTGTCCAAAGGGGAAGCTTGGGAGAAACAGCTTAGAAATTAGTAATCTCCATTTATATGAAGATGATTTGTTTTGTAATGAGACAGAAAAACCAGGCTATAGTGAGCACGATTTTTTTCTTTTTCCTCTGGGATGCTTCAAATAATGCGTCACAGACAGTTGCTCCTCAGCTGGGGTGGAAATTAACAGTATTATTGAAGCATTTTATTTTCCTTTTCCAGCTTTATATTTAACGCTTCATTACATTTCACAGAGAATTATTACGCTTTCTAATCAATTGCATGTATCCGACAACAGTAGCTTAGTTCTCTGTTTCAGGTTTTTGTATATACAAAAAGTTAAACCCATGTTTCAATAACAAACCTTTAAATTTAACTAAGCTATTAAGCTATTCTGCATAATAGGCACTTTAACTTTTAATTCGTTAAATATATTTTAGTAATAATACAGATAACTGCATTTACTCGATTCTGTTTTTTAACTTTTTTCTTTGTAGTGTATCTGGTTTAACTTTGCTAAAGGACTTCTAAACTTCTTCCATGACTGTTGTTTTGACAGCGAAAGCAGAGGCAGTGATGTTTGCTCTGTGCTCACAAAGTGTGTTTAGGAGCAGGGCAAGAAGACAGCATCTGTAGCTCCCAGCAGGCCTCAGTTGGAGTCTCAAGGCTGGCTCTGGCTTGAGGGTTTGCCCGGAGCTGTGTGTCTCCCTCAGCGAGGCGCAGGTAGTCGGTTGTGTTGCTCATCCCTCGTCGAGGTTCATGCAAGGAGCATTTCGTGCATCTTTGTAGCTTTGTTCAGCGACCCGGAGAACACGGTTTCTGATTTAGATCAAGAGCGTTCAAGTGAATAAATGAGTGAAATCAGTTGTGTTGACAAAAGGGAAAGACATAGTGTCACAACTGTGCTGATTACTAAAGCAGAGATTGCGTTTGTTTCTGATTCGGTGCTTCTGATCTGCATGATACAGACCTGACTGCTTTGTCATTGTTATTCTGTAAGTATTGCCTGTAGCTGCGTAGATGATAGATGCCTGTGGGTGGCTGTTCCAAGATTCAGAGGAATTCGAGGCATCCTCACTCCCAGATCCAGTCTTGGGATAATTGAAGTTATGTTTTTAATGCTTCTGTATTGCTCGAGTTCCCTCTCTCACGCCCTTTTTTCATGTCGCTGATGCATGAACAGTGCATCTTCCTTAATCTAGGAAAACATGACTTCTAGTGACATAAACTACAAAGATGATTTGCATGATTACTTTGCAAAAGCCTGTGCTTGTAAAAAAAGAGACCCAAGCAGAGATTTTGCACCCGCTAGCTCAGTGAACGCACTGTAAATAAAATCTTTATTTGTATTATCTGATTGTATTTAGCTGTTGTGCAAGGTCGTATTCTTGGCAGTATTGCCTTTATTGTTTTTGTAAAATGAAGTCTGTGAATGAGTGCACAAGCCTGCAGACACGTCCCTGCATTTTCACTCCACCCATTGTGCACAGAGGAAGGTTTTCACTGCTAAGTATAAATCACACATTTTATCACTGCGACAAAATGCATCTCAATTAACCAAATATCGCAATTATTTGCTGAACTTATAGACCGCAGCCTTAAAGATCGCTAAGATGTTATGTGTCCCATAAAAACGACGATGCACTGTCTCTTCATTTGTGTGTCTGTGCCCTGTATGCACTGAAAGGCTTGATTTTCGTTTTCCTTACCTTGATTTTCTAATCTGCTCAGAGGGCTTGTCAGTGAGTCAGTGAAGCAGCTGCTATCATGTGTGAGTGTGTGGATAAAGTATATAAAAAAGGACTGGGTTCACTGATCAGCCTGTACCTTTGATACTAACATTTCTGACATTTTCATCATCAGAAATTAATTTTAAAATTTCTTTTGGGGACTTCTTTTTTCAAAATTTCATTTTATTTGGGTTCAGCACAAGACATATTTTCTCTGCTTTGCTATTTCATTTTTCTCCATGGCCATCTCCCACACAGACAACAGCCAAAGGTGCACATCGACTCCAGCCACCCCAGTGGTGCAGTACTTAACACATAACGCAAATAGATGGAGATACATCCAGAACTCATTAACTCTCATTAACTATATTTCTCTGTCCCCCTTTTTTTCTCCACCTGCACACCCACACATACACACAGGCACGTAAGGCTTTTTGCAATCTGCATGCACCAGTATGAGAAAAGCACACAAGCGAGAAAGAGGAAGGCTGAATTAGATTACTTGGGATCACTGTGGCATGAAAAAGCCCAGAGATAAGTTCCTCACCCTCCTCCCTGCTACACTCTTCGCTGATAGAAAAGAGGAAGTAAGGTAATGTAAGAGCAATGCCGTCAAGCCCCCTTTACACACGCACACACCTGCAGGTGTGTCACCATCACCATCTTGCCTCCGAAAGGGAAAACAAAATCTAATATCAAAACAAAACTGGTCTCTGCACATGCAACTGAAGTTGCCATTTTCACAAAAATGGAAAACGTGGAGCAGAAGTAGTCTTTAATGGTATGTGGGTTGCCCTAATGCTGCCAAAGCAGCATGGGCAAGGAATATCTGAGAGGGTATTATGATGTTCAGGAGGCCTCTATGGATTATGCCTAATGCTGGGGCTTTCCGCTCCTTTCCAATCTACTGCCCACTACCCCTCTGCTTGATCCCGAGTTTTCAGCTGCTAGCCGGCTGCCTGCTAGCTTGCTCTCTAATCTAGCCAACCAACACGCCATGTGTTAGGTTCGGTCTGCTTCATCTTTAGCCAGGTACTCCTAAGCTACTCTTAGTACTAGCCGCATCCACCCTTCCACACACACTTTTATTCTGTGCCTTGAAGTTTGTGTTTGTGTGTGTTTTTCCTAACACTTGTGCATGCACTCACACTCTGATGAATGCATCTGGGGCAATTTGAGGTTCAGTATTTGACTGGTAGATGACCTCCTCTACCTCCTGAGCCACAGCTGGGCCTTACTTTTTCATCTCAGATTCCTGGGAGTCATATTTTTTGGAACTGAGCTTACTTTCAAGATGATTTTTCAATAAAAAGTAAATGCCAGAGCTCTCTCTGTCCTTCCGCTTCCTGGTCTTACTTCTGGTCAGTTGATGTAACCACTCAGAAACACAGAACAGTTTGTTTGGTCACCTTTATGGATGACATTCCTAGATCAGCTGATGCCAAGTCGAGCCTGAGTTACTCACTTCTATCCCGGTTGCTAATCTTCTTCCTGGTTCAGTCAATGTCTCTTGTGTTCATTCACTGTTCTTTCCTGTCTCTTCTTGGGTTGGGTGAAACCTCCTGTTTAAGGACTGATGTCACATATAGTCCCAAGTCTTTATTCAGGTCAGTCAATCCAGCCTTCTTTAGGCTCATGTTAAAACTGTCCTGTGGCAGTGTACAGGTCTGTTGGCCCTGCCAGTCTCACCTCTTCGGTTGCTTCTTACTATAATAGTGATACAGAAGCTCTTCGAAGAATTGGGACCACATGGTGCTGTCTTTGCTCGATAAAAACATCCATAATCCCACCAGTTATCCTTCTTTTGACTGCTTTTGTTAAGCCGCAGCATCTCAGGAACATCACACTGTTTTGCAGATGTTCTGATCCAGTCACTTAGCCATCACAATTTGTAACTTGTCCAATTTGCAACCTTTCCAAGTCACTTTAATCTCTATTGGCTAGCCCGGTTTTCTTCCTGACTGTTATTGCCTAAAATATCCCATGAACTGTCTTCTGTTCTGACATTAAATTGTTCTTTTCTCCTTCTCTGAGCACACAGCATCAACTAAAGGATACTTGGGTGAATGTATCAAGGAGTTTAACAGTTTAAATTATCTAACAGTCAGAAAGATTATGGTAGGCTTATTCAGTTTCTCATTTGTCTCAAAACTAATTGTTAATGTTTCTACACTTACATGCTCTTACATCTATCAGAAACACTGATGCTCCTTCACAGTACAAACCTGACGACTGACCAAATTTAATATATAGTTGCATTTTTAAAGGCACAGCCAGTAATTTTTTTAGGTTATTTAATAGAAAATGTATGCTGTACAAAAATATACATAGAATAGTGTTTCATTACATCTTCCAATAAACTGATGCATTCTCATAAACCCATAATTAATCTATTAAAAATACACAGAAGATTGTTTGCTGTTTGTGCCATGATCCCCCGCCATATTTGAGTACAGGACTTCTCCGTAATCACATTTATAGTACATCAAAGGAAAAGACGTGCTGCAAAGGGATATTTATATTCATGCCAGTCTTAACATATGAAGGATCATACTGTACCTTTGTTTTATCATCACAGAAGGGGTTCGCGTCACCAAAGAAGCTAAAATCCGAAGGAAAGCGACAATGCCACTGGCATCTTAGTGAAATATCATCCACTTCCTCCCCATGACTCTAACACACAAAAACATACATAAACATGCTCATTTATTCCTGTTATTGCCGCAGTTACCTGTCGTGTCCCTGTCATCACAAAAAGAGCTGGCTATGCAACAACACCTGAATATAAGCTAGCATTATGCTAGCTAAAGTAGGCTTAAAAAAATCTGACTTTTCTTCTTACAAACAGTTCAGTTACATTCTCACATTGTATGAGAGTTTATTTGCTAAGCATCGCAGTCTAGCGCTAGACTGTGGGTGCAAAATGGCCCACTTTAAAGAAAGTTTGACTAATGCTGGCAAACAGAGGCTAACAGAGGCTAACAGTAGGTAACGGCACAAAAACAGCAGCATTTGCCGACAGGTGAGCATCTCCTCAGCTGAACTTAAATGAGCTTCTCCTACTCACTGACTCATATCGGACTCCTTTCACAGAGTCTTACGGTCTCTTCCAGAATAAATAAAAGTGGGTGCTTTTCACCTGGCATTGACAGCTGGGATAAACAGTGGACTGACAGCCGTCCACTGATAGGGAAAAGCTCCGGGACGGATCCAGATCCCAGCCAACAGTAGTAGAAACACGCCTGTCAACTTATAAACTACATTCTAAAATTAACTTTTCTTATACTCTTCGGTGACTTAAACATGTTTTTCCTATAACAGCCATTGTTGCTATGGTATGCACTTGATAGCAAACAGAACTCAGCTGACTGCAGTGAAAATTGGTAGACAAACGCAATCACAGAGGGCGATTTTCAAAACTTCATAAAGCATGCTGAAGGCATCTGTTGACACAACAGCTTCTCTAGAAAGTGTTTTTCATCTGTAATTAGCTCTAATTAGTCTAATAAGCTGGAGTGAATTTTGTCACTCGTACTTTAAAAACCGCTCTAATTGTTTTTTGAGCAGAAATCTCATAAACTCAATGCAGATCCATAACTGACCACGTCTCTAAAGGTTATAACGTAATAAAGCTAATGAGTATTAGTAATGGGAAGCTGATTTTTGGTTTGATCACATTTATGGTCTATTACTCCAGCGGCTCCTCAGACCCATTCCCTCCCCATTTACGGCGTGTTCTAAATTATTGCGCCCTTGCTTGAAGTGATTATTATAAAAAGCTCCTTTTATTTCATTACCCAAGCCAAGTGAATGGCTCCGCTATGGGTGACGCTCCTGGGAAAGCACTGACATCGTTTTGAAAGATGAGCGCTCCTTTTTCTGCTCTCTTTGAAGAGGGCTCCTCCTGTGTGTTGTCACAGATCCACCTGCACTGGGAGGGCTTAGAGCGCTGCTCTCCACTTTGTCACCAATTTCAAACCGTGAAGCAGGAGTTCTGCAAATGCAGCAATTATTTCAAAAGACGAAAATGAAAAGAGTACTCAAAAGTTTCCGTCAGTTTAGAGCGAGGGAAGGCTTCTGAACTCCCTCTGTCGACTGTAATACCACTGTGGCTGTCCTAGCTTGTCTCCTCTTCCCCCTACTTTTTAGATGCTTTCTTCTTTTTTGAGACCTCTTTCCACTCTGTATTTTTCTCCTGTTTGCTCCAGATGAGCATAAATTTATTTAATAACAATGCAGATTAATTGCCTCCCTTCTCAACCTCCGCCTCCTTAATGCGGGCATCCTCCATTTCAGTAAAAGTGTGAAAAAGCTTTGTGGGTTTTTTTCTGTCATCTTGAGATGGATTTTAAGGGCAGTAATTGGATGCCTGAGCAGATTCCCCTGCACAGTAGGAGGCTGGTCCATTATCTTTTACCATCGTAAAGTAATGTGCTCCTGTCCAGGCTACCCTCATCATCATTACCCATGCTGTGGATGCCCGGTGATGGAGAGGGAGCGGGAGGACAGGGCATACATCATATCTGGACTCATCAGTCTTCCTATTCCAGCCGAGACACCAAACTGTGCTCACTCACACGAGCATTCTCAGGCATAGAGATGAGGAGAAATGAAAGAAGCCGTTAGCATTCACGTACTGCTTCAATGTATTGTTAACCAATACATCATCACCCCAGCCCTCTCTGGCCACTTCTGCTCTCGCATGATAAAGTCATCTATCAGCATCTTCCAACCAATGTTTTATTTTACTTTCTATTCCATTCCCTCTGTTGCAATGCACATCTTTTCTCTACCAGGCAAGTGAAATCTGGAGTGCCATTCATCAAACATATAGTTAGACATAGAGCTATGAGCACTTACATCCCAGCTAATCCTGCAGAAACGTATCAAGGGCACTGGTAAAATCATGCAAGCTGTGTATTACACAATCATGCATTGTACAGTTTGCACAACCACCTTCCCCCAAAACCCATCCCACCTCCCAAAAACCTGATTTTGGTCTTCTGAAAAGCTTAGCCACTTTATTCCACTACGGCCAAGCCTGTGTTGGATACCCCTGCTGTTTTAATGAAACATTGCATTTTTTCCCCCATCTCATGAGTCATACAGTTTACAATAAAGAGCTGATGGATGCACCCCAAGCAAACAGTCCATTAGCATCTACTACAGCTTAGAGGCTGATGATGAAGTGGTAGCACTAATTGAGGCTGCTGCCGTATGCACGTGGCACACTACATGTAATGCTAATTAGGACAGACGATTGTGACAAATGCTTTTCTAAACCAGAACATGATCTGAGTACTCGAGACTGCGTGCCTAAACATTTTCTACGTGCCTTTGCTCCTTTGTCATCGCAGGATGTAAAATGCTCTCGGTAGGGACTGACACCCCATAACTGCACTTACGGCGAGAAGTGAGTGGGTGAACAACCACCTTTTCACTGCACCGCTGCACACAAACGAGCACACACACTGAGATTTTTATGGCAAAGCCATTGTCACTTGGATAGACTTTAAACTCATTTTATTAAACAGAGAACAAACATTATAGGTGAGCAGGATGATACCTCTCAAAGCTTGCTCATTACAGTGACATTTGCAAATTAGCGGGTCACCATTAAGACAGCTAACCTTTCCGCTGCAGTTTGGAAAGCTTCTCTACAAGTCAGGTCAGAGGACTTGTTTACTGTGCCACTGCAGATCTCGGAAGATGGTCTCCGAAGCGTTGCATAATTCATGCATAAAACACCGCATTTGTGCACAGCCTTATTTTCCAGCACCTACAGAAAATGGCCAGGACCTGCACCGCCCTGTGGAACCACTTATAGTTTTGTTTTTCTAATAGATTGCGCTGAACCTAAATCGCTTTCGCTGCAGACCTCTCTATCCTGACTTTGCCAAGTTGAGCTGGAAAAAAAAAGTTTCTTCAGCTCAAAAAAGAAGAAACGCAGGGATGACGCGAAGGGCAGGATGCAGACTGACAGATCAATTTCAGAATGACATGTGTCCATATCTCACATCTCCCCATGATTGTTAACATCCTACTTCACATTCCGGTCCAGTTCTATTCACTCTGACTTTAAATCCTTACCCACTGAGGTTTGAAGGGAATGTGTGTATTTTTTTTAGCAGTAATGGACTCTCCAATAGAGCTGACCTTTGTGCCTGTTGAGAGAGGTCTGTGTCCAGAGGGCAGCTAAGCCAGGCTAAGCCAAGCTAAGCTGGCAGTATGGATCTCGATCAGAGACGGGTGAAGAAATCAGACAGAGATCAAGAGGTCATCCCCCTACAGGCATGGCTGGCTGTTGCTGAAGAACTCTTCATCGATCGGCTGTGTGTGATAGATATCGGGCTGAAATTGAGCAGACTGGCGCAGGCGGGGTTGTTTCCCTGCCTTCTGGCCTCTGGGCTCTTACACAATGGGCAAACAGCAGGGGCACGCACGAGGTGTACCGGAGCCAGCATCACTCAAAGCACCCACCGGCTACCTCCCCTGAGCCCCTGCAGCTTTTGCGCTCATCTCCAGGCGAGCTCAGAGCTGATTGTGTCCATGGTGGCTGACCTTGATTCTGGGTTCTGACTGTTATGGAAATTCGCCAGGGACGTCTTCGCCTCCCTTCTGACCCACTGATCTAGATGTATTATAGGTATAGTATTCATGAGAACTGCAAGAGGATTCGTCCCATAAACTTAAAATGCAGAGCTTCCGCAGGCAGCCATGTTTTATTCACAAGCTCCCTTTCTCAGCAAGGGTGGCAATTCGGGGCCAACGGGCTCTTGAGGATGGCTCTGTCCTTTTAGGAGCAGTCCTCAATTATCCATGTATATTTAATTTTGCAAGCACAGACACTAATAAGTCTGTTAATGTATTTTCATGGACAGGCAGGTTTACAGATTGCCTGAAGATGAATAGATGCAGCACAGAGTTTTAGAATTGAATGCCCGTTCACTATGTCATATTAAACTAAAAGTGTCTCCCTTTGCAGTGCGTTTGTGTAAATTCTTTTTTTTTTTACAAACTTATTTAGATCTTACGACATTAACCAGAGCCCACGCACTGCAGACAGTTATTTATATTGTTAATAATCCACACAGGCTAAGGAATGAGGCACAAATAAAGCAATTATCTGTGGAGAGATTTAGCCTGTCTACAGCATGTCGTTGTGACACTTCCACATAGTCAGAGTTTACCCATAACTTATGTGCACTCATAAATAATTTACATTTGAGAGCAAGTCAGCGTGACTAAAAGATCAATACTGTCCATAAATGGTTGTGCGAATCCTCTTGCATAACTGTGCAAGCAGATTAAACGAGAGGAGTTCTTCATACATCACTGGTTGCCCTTCTTTTGAAGGGTGTGAGGGCAAGAAGACAATAAAGAACAGAAGGAAGATGATTTATTCTTTTACTTCACTAAGAGGCACCTCAGTCAAGGACCCGACTATCTAAATGGTTATATAGTCAGATTTAGACGGAAGAGGCTCAGAGGGACTTCAAAGAGTCGGAGCAGCAACAAGGATTCAGCTGAAGAATTCACCACCTATAATGAATATTTGAATAACTTGAAATGGCTTTATTCGCTGTATAGCCAATCGTCACAATCAGTTTATTTTTTTGACAGTACACATGAAACATAAGAAACTGCGGCCATTAAAGGCTCGCCTCAGTATAAAAAGTGTAATAGTGGGTAACGAGTAGCATTATTTATTTATTTTTTGAAAATGCCCACAACAGACCAGAACTTAATTTCTTATTTTCCTGATTTTCAGTTTTTAAAATGATTAAACCAACAAGCATGTAACTTGTTTTCATTGTGGTATTTGATAAATGGTAAAGTTTTGCAGTAATCGGTGCATACAGCACATCTTAGTTCTCCCATGTTGTTGTGAAGGGGGTAGAAATGGAATGGATGTACTGTATATAAGCAGAATAAAGCTGTTACCTTACCAACGCTGCATATGAAAATGCAAAAATGCATTCAGAGACCCTACTAGACCCCTGGTACCAGTTTCCAGCTGTATCTATGTTAGAATAGCCCCGGTAAGCCTTTGGAATATTGTATTTCCACTAGTGAGAATGTACTGTTGTGTGCTACATTGTGCAGAGAGCAACAGCAGACAGTGTCCTGACTTGATTCTGTCGACGTAGTTCAGAGTTCATGTGTGAAAACAGCTTAAAAGCTTAAAAACGCTGGACCGTAATGCCTATATTGTACAAGTGTTTGAATATTACTAGGCAATAATTAGTCAGCTGCTAGAGAAACAGCTGACTAATTATGGATGTTCACAGTGATTATGAAGTACATATGAAACAGCTGATGCTAATCAGTTGTCTCTTTTCCTACCGAGGCAGTGACGGTGCATTTTAAAGGGAAAAAACGGCACAAGCCCCAATATACACTCTTTCACTCAGTGACACCTTTCATGGCTTATTTCTATTCTGTACTTTAATAGGGAAAAAGGTACCCTTTCTTTGATGTCTCTTAATTATTGACTGAGGTATCTACAAAAGTGGCCCCCTTAACAGTACATTTTATTCTGAGGTGCCAGTTCATCCATGTCCATGTCCTCATTACATCTCCTTTTAAGCTGAACAGATCAAGTATCAAAGCAGCCATCAAGTTAATCTTCTCTCTGCCAGCCACAGCCCACAGTAATGAGCAGATCAGATCTCTGACCGGCATGTACCCCAGACAGGGCACTGCTACTGAAAGGCGGTTAGATGTCTTTTAGGAGGCAGTGAGGGTTGACCGGCAAGCGGAGATGGGCCGCGTACCGCAGCCACCTTTATCCCATCAGCTGGGAGGAGACAAGGAAGAGGGGGAAATGAAGGCAGGAGAGTAACTTGTTCTTACTTGGAGAAGTAAAAGTGGGATGAAAAGAGAACGACGCAAGGGAGAAAGAAAGAGAGAGAGAGACCCTCATTAAAAGCCACTGTGTTGGCTTCACAATCATCCCACCACTTCAATGCGCTGTCATGCAGTGATGTATCGCTCTGCATGGCGCTACCAAGGCCTTTATTCCCACTCTCCTCCATGTTTCTCTCTTCTAGCCAATTAAACGCCCACTAGAATGGAGGGGAGGAAGTGCCACATTGAGCATTGCACAATGTGGAGAGAGAAAGCTGATGAAAGGACATGTCTCTTTTAGTCTGCTTAATAGCTCCAGGACACTGTCTGAGTGGCGTTTAATGTCTACAGCATATTCTCCGTTCCTGTTGTCCCATTTCAGTTTCCTCACACGTACATATACTTTATCACCAAGGGATGAAAATGTTTATCACAACTATGAATATTTCATTCACTGTAGTTAAGCTGACTATTGGCAGGCATCACGGCTGTCTTAATGCACCTGCTCTTGAAATGACATGAAGGATCATAAAGAGGCTCACATCCAATGATGAGTCGTCAGTCAAACTAAAACACCAGATTAGGTGTTTTGGCTCGTAGGATTTTTCAATGCTGATGTCTTTTTCTTTCTCAATTCTTTACGTTTTTGTTGTATCCTGGCATCCTGCTGGCTTCAGGACAGCCACATTTACGTGGGGGTTGACACAAACAGGTGCACACGCTAAGCATTTACACTGTATTTACCACACTCTCTTCTGTCTGCCGCGCTATGAATAATGCAGGCCCTAAAATCCTCAACTCGACAATGTGTTTGACCTGTTCATTTGTAGCTGCAGCGCGGATGGCGGGGTCAGAATATGGATGTGTTAGCGCCGGGCTGAAGCAGAAGTTAATCGCAACACCGGGACGGGACGGGCTTTGCTGCTTCTCATGCTGCCTGTGTCACTCAGGCTGACACCATAAATCTCACTTATTTTCAGATCCAAGTGAGACACGGGCAGAAATTACGGCCCAGAGCACATTACCAGCCTCAGCAGCGTGCTGAATGCTAACAGAGAGATCCTTGATAAAGCAGACAGGCAGTTCTCCTGCACCTTATTGGACAAAAAAGAATCCCATGTATTAGACTTGAGGGGCCAGACCGGCTCGCAAGTAAAGCACAAACACCGGCGTCAACAGGTGAGATGCAAACTAACATTCAACCCACATACTTAGAGGTGTCTCTAAAGGTATCAGCTAAAAATCTATATAACGCACGCAGAGGTGAAGGACACAACCGTTCAAACCCGAGAACATCTCGATTGGTACATTACAGTTTCGGGCCAGTTCTCATGTTTATTACTGATTCACATGAAGGAATAAAAAGTACTCTGTTTTTATTAAATGTGTGTGTCATTTTCAGATGCATGCTGCACATCACTGTTCTAAGCCAATGCTCACTGGAGATGATGTTCCAGGTGTGGCTAAGCTATAGCATCTTTGCCTGGCTGTCATCATGAGGATCTGTTTTGTTAAGGGTCTTTATAAGAAAGCCTAGTATCTTTTTTTCCTCCCTGCAATGCCGCCTAAAGAAATAATATTATCTGATAAAGATATACCTACTCTCCACTCAAAGGTGACATTGACATATGACATTTAAACACAGAATATCCTTAACTGTACATTTTGCTCATAAGTCAGTAGCCATGCTGCCGACGTTTGCAGTTACTGTATGTCACATATCGTTCTCGTCATTTCTCCCGATGAAAACATTGTTTGTCACCGCTCATCTTAGGCCTTGTTATTCTTGTAACAACAGATCATAAATCGTAAATAATTTAAAAGATAACATTGTGTCAATACTGCATTGTGACGTGATGTGTTAATTTGTTAGAGTTGTAATCTGCTGCATTCAGTACAAAGGAAGCTCGCTTCGTGACACGACACAGAAACCAATTATTTTATAGCGTGTCTTATCTCCTGTTCAGCCAATTTCACATTAAATGCAATACGTATTTGGTCCTATCAAAGGCTGCTGTTTTCTCCCACTGTTTCTGATACGACGCAGAGGAGGCCTTCAAAAAAATCTTTACATGCTAAAAGTAGCACTGGTATTATAAATGGCGCATTCAGAACTATCAAAATATAGCTTGCATCTCAAAGACCAGCCTGATCTATAGTAAGAACATGTGCGTTTTTTTCTAGTTTCTCAGGCCCATATTTCATTGTCTCTTCATTCACACTTTTTTAACCTGCTGATGTTCACCACTGGTCTCTATTATGTGTTTAATTGCGCTGTCTATGTCCGAGCGTGTGGACCGCTGATGCATCACCGTGCGATCCCGCTGTGGCTTATTACTGCCAGGCTTCGCTCTCTACAGCTCTCAGCCCGCTGGGTCATATCCAGCTGCTGTAATCTAACATTAGCACCAGCTTTCACCAGGTCCCCACCATTTACCCTATCATATATTATAGATGACCCTCTGAAAATGGAGGAATCCCAGCAGACGTGGAATTAATTTATAGCATTCCTCGGTTTTAAGACGAATTGAATCAAAGTCAGTGGCACAGCAAGAGAAGGGTTTATATTGCTATATAACACTGTCACAGTCTATAAAATTGTAATGAAATGCCATTTGAAGATTAAGTGGGGGTTTTTGTGATTCATCGGTATCTCTTGGCTCAGCTAATAATCATTTCACTCCAAAGCTGAATGATGCTACAAATGACCAGCCTTACAAACGACGAGCTTTCTTTCAATCAAACTTAATCCTCCTTTTCTTTTCTTTTTTTTCTTTTTCTTGAATGAGCTCCATTGGAAAGCTCCCAAACAAGTCTTTGGAAAGCGAGTGCACGGCTCTTGTGTACTTCCCCGATGACTGTGGAATACATATGAATATGGACAGGAAGTCAGACACTGTCGATTGGTCCTGTCTGTGCCTGTCAGGTTTAGCAATAAAACACTAAACAAATGTGACGTTTAATTCAACAGGCATCACTCCAGAGGAAGATTTCTCTGTTAAAAAGGGGGAAAAAAATAGTAGGAAAACATCTTCAGTGCTGGCAAAGCTTCAATACAGTGGGGACAGAAAAAAATGCCCTGGGGTTCTCGCCTATTGAAATCAAGGAAATCTGAGCTTTTGTGAGACTGTCTCTTTAGCGGAATGAAAACATCTTGAAAATAGAGACTTTTGTCATGCTTTACAATTAGCTGAAGTCCCCTCAGTTCACCAGGCGCAATATATGCGTGCTGTACACTATAACTATTGAAAAGTACACTTTGACCTTAGTAGCGACTATTTACTGTGGCGCCCAGGGTTCTGTAGCAATTTGTGTAATTGAAGTGCAATTTCTTTGGGCTGAATAGGCAGAAGAGACAATCCAATGTGCTTTGGTGACTTCAGAGAGAAAAAAGTTAACTCAGACTTATCTTAATTGGTCCCGATTATCTTCTGTGACAATGCTGGTGTGTGTATGTGTGACTGCGTGCGTGTGTGTGTGTGTGTCTGTAATGAAAGGTTAAGACTTCTGTTCAGAGTAATGAAGCTGTGCCAGTGGACTTAAAGGACCGGGGCTGTCTGATCACTGAGGTCATTTACTGGAACGATCTCTACTGCAGTCCAGGGGCAAATTGGAGCATTTGGTTCTTCTGTTTTTTTCACAGAGCCTAGTTAAGTGTGATTGGGCAGTAAGTGCCAATTTATACATAATGGAACTGACTAGTGTTGGCAGGTTAAGTTTCACTTTGACTTTTATGAAAAACATTGTAGGTAAGGTAAGGAAAAGATAAAGGATAAGATATCTATCAGTTGTTAGTCTGAAGGTTTATCCACAAATGATTAACTTTCATTTCTAAGCTGTTACTTTCTAACCGTTTCTTTGCTTTGATCTCTGTCTTCTTTTTATATCTTCAGGACTCTGAGATTCTGAACACCGCTGTATTGACTGGAAAGACGGTGGCTGTTCCTGTAAAGGTGGTGACTGTTGGAACTGACGCCTCTGTTACTGACGTCTCTGAAGCGGTGACATGTCGCTCAACAGACGAAGACGTGGTCAAGGTCAGTAAGATCAACTTCTGAAAAGAGGGGGGGAAAAAAGACTTCCGCAATCTCTGCTCTCGCATAAACACCGTGCCATCGTATGCTTCAGATAGGTTTCTGTTGATGTTTTTCAAAGAGTGACATTTTATTTATTTATTTTTACATGAGCTGCTACAGCGCAGTGCAGTACCAAGGTGATGCCCCGTGCAAATATGCCTTCAGATATATAGACAGACGCAGTACTAGTATGTAAAGGGTTTGCATTCTTAAGTAATGTTGTGTATGCGTCTACTCTTCGGTTTTAGTTCAGTTTGGTTTCATTTAGTTTCCAGAGTGGGTTTTATTGATTCAGTTTAGTTTTATTCTTTGAAAAAGTGTAGTTTTCTTTAGTTTTCATTATTTTCTGTGTTAGTTTTAGTCTTTTTAATTATTATTGTATGAAAGGCACATGTCAAGATTTAGGAAACTCTGTACAGGTATAACAATAAAAACACAGAACTTGTTGAAAGCAGTTGACTCCCGGTCTTGTAGACATCCATCAAAGTCTCATTAGGCAAGCTGTAATAAAATATTTTATGAAACTAACAATTTGGGCATATTTTATTTTATTTTATTTTTGTTAGGTTTTCAACTTAACAACATCATTTTTTGCAGTTCTTTACTTTTAAGACTCGTTTTTATTTTTATATTAGTTAACAAGATTTTGGTTTTCAAATTTTATTTTATTTTAGTTATCTATAATATAACCTTTATGTGTGGATATACCTGCAAAATATGTTTAAATGATTAATAGTAAATCAGTTAAATGTGAACAACATCTAATCTAAAATGTCTGTATTCCATTTAAGTTAATCAAATGCAATTTGCAATGGAAACTCAAATTGCCATTATAATTAACCCACATATGAGCCCATGCAATTATATTAAAGATTAGGTAGGTAGTGCATTTTTTATAGAAAGTGTTGAAATGATAGTACATTTAGCACACATGCACCCTGAAGAAAATAAAAACAAACACTGGAAAACAACATGAAAGAGCATGTTTGATATGCAGTGACTACTGACAACTTTTTCTTTATACGGTCCCTTTTAAACCTGCAGCATGAGACCAAAAAACAAAAAAGTGTAAAAGTGGCTTTGCTATGCAAACAAAGGAAGTCACTCTGAGACGGGATCCAAGAGACTCAATGCAAACCCAAAGAAACAGTCACATCAGTCAGCACCCCCACGGCTCATTTGGATGAGTGTGCAGGTCCGTGTACAGAAGGTTTGGCCCTTCCTGCAGTGTCTTGGTTAGATTCTGCCTGAGGCTCTTTGCTGCATGTCATCTCTCCTTTAATTGTCCCACTATTTTTTCTGCCTCTACTGGCTCTATCCAAAAAGCCCCACAATGAAAATGCCCTTGGTCTGTTTCCATTTCTAAATGGCTGTGATGTTAGTTTATATCAAAAAAACAACACATTACCACCAACGATGGAAGATTGGATACATTCTGTACAAGAGATCTATACGATGGAAAAATTGTCATTTTCTCTTAAACTTCAGAGGGATACCTTCTACAGAATATGGTCTAAATGGACAGAATATGTTAAGCCTGTGAGGTGTGATTTTTTATGAACCACGCTTTTTTTTTTTTAACGTTAAAGCCCTGAGTGAAATTCCCATAACAATCATATGATGCTAACTTGCCTGGCCTGCTACCCCCTTACCCAAGTTTTTTTTTCTTTCTTTTCTTTTTCTTTTTTTCATCTTTCTTCTTTTTTTCTCTCTTTTTTCGTTTTTCAATTACAAGTTTTAACAATTTGAAAGCAAAGACAGTGTAAAAAGCCATACTACTGTTATGTTCAACTGCTTTCTCAATAAAAGAGAAAGTGTTTAAAAAAAAACACCACATTGCTGGGTCGTTTCCTGTTAAATCCTGTCACAATTCACCTTGAAGGTTAGGCGAATGTAAGTACGCTGAAAAGCAACAAGGAAACAAAAATTAAAAGCTATAGTAGACGAGAACATTTACCATAACTGATCACCTTAAATTGTCTTAAGTGTGTTCTGGAGGACGATTAGGTGAAGAAGGATGCTTCTTCTTTAAAAACAAAAAGCGCCACCTGCAGCATACTTACTGTTGCTCACTCAGGAAGGCTTTTTTGCTAATCATAGCCTGTGATCGTATACATAAAGGTGACAGATTGTGACCTGGACGATTAGGATTAAATAAACACAGAGTGACTTTAACATAGAACAGTGAATCACATCTCATGAAATGGTGCTTCCACTTACTCCAGCCTCCTAAATTACAGTAAATTATAAAGAAATACCAGGTTACATGATTTTTCTTTAAACCTCTTTGGGAATTTGTGCAGTTTACACAAATTTGTTCAGTGTAGGAAGAAATAAGGCTATGTCTGTGCTTATTCTGGGTTATCATGTTGACAGCTACGTGTAAGGCTCATGCAAAGCTCACCATATGAGCTGCATTTACTGTGTGTGAATCTATGGAAAGCCAGTATGGACCTCTTCTACTTCATACCTGCTCTGCTCCATGTAGCCACGGTCATCAAACTGTTTTTGGCCAGAGGGCAAGCTCTTCTATTGGCTGTGTTGTCAGATTGAGGCAATTTTGATATCTCATTTGTGTCATTGTCCTCTTTTTTCACTTAGCTTGCCTACATCACCTTATACATGTTCACACAATCCAAAATAAGTGTCTTGTTACCTCTGGCTCAGATCCAGCACTCTTCCAAAGAAAGCCAAGTTTCTTTTAGAAGGCATATTTTTGTTTTCCAGGTGCCTCCTTAGCACAGTCCAACCAAAGCCATAGGAGTGATAGCTTTTGCTGTAATGTTGATTAACAAGTTATTCTTTCTTCAGGTTGCCTCCACTGGCTGTGGTTACCCATGGTTTGCTTCATAAATCCATATCCATATAACAGATTTAATTTTTCTCCTCCTGGGCAACTTTGACAAAAGCCTTTTAAGGGTATAGAACTTGCCTCTGTGTGAAGAAAGTACTGATACTGCAAAATAACAATTCATTCATAACATTTGTAGCATTAATAACTTGGAGCTCTGTCTTCACGCTCAGCGTTAAACAATTTCTTGTTTCAGAACTGACCTCTGAATTCTAGTCAGAAAAGATGTGCGGTATTTCAGCGGCTCGCACAAATAAAAGAATCGTTGAAATAACAACAACAACACACACACATTCATGAAATTGCAGGGATAATCTTCCATCTTCACATTAGCCATGAAGGTCGTGTTATGAGCGAGCTCCTGCAACTCCTGCTATCGCCGCGCAGCATAATCATTAGAAACCTTGCTATGTGCAAACCCTTTCCTTGCACTCAAGTGAGCGCTGAATCTTATGCAGAGAAGTCTGAGCAGCTTAATTGCTTCTGTCAAACCGGCTCTGTGTACAAGCCAGAGACAGACTCATCCTACCTTCATGCTCCCTACTCCCATCGCTCATATCTGCCTTGGATTGTGTCTGTCTGGTGAGTAGTTAATTTCCTGGGCTAGATCCAGAGACAGCCTTAATGTCCTCTGTAAGTATTCTCCCGTTAGCTGCCTAATGCGCCTGATTAATGTGGCGGTGGATCCTCCTGGACGTTTATGATACTTTGTAAAGAAGAATGACGGAGAGCGTGTAACTCGCAGAGGCAGTTCCACCCTCGGCGTGGCACGACACATACCCAGTGGTGAGAGTGGAGGAGGGGTTAAAGGGCCTGCTGATTAAGTGGCAGTGTCCCCTTATGTCGCAATATTGATTTAAGTCTATTCTGGCCAATCAGAGCGCACAGCAGGGTGGTATAAGCGCGCCTGTGTAATTGGTCGGGACAGCACGATGTCAGCTGCCATGTTTTCCGTAATTGTTTCTCCCTAGATTACTGGGGTGTTGATCAAATTCCTAGCAGGCAGTTACAGTAATTTCCTTGTCATTAAGAATACCGTAGCAGAGCTGTACATTAATAAATACCAGATGTTTACAAATTCTTTTATTAATTTAAATTTTGTAGGCTAATAAACTCTCTTGTACTGTTTTTTCGTTTAGCTACTAGATATGGTCAGTGAGCCCTGCACGTCCTTTCGGTCAGGCATCGCATAGCCTGCAATTCGCTGCTCATGCAGCTAAGTTGCTTCACACCAACTAAGTAGAGTCAGAGATGAAGAGACTGTCAAAAGCACTTCAGTCTCAGCAGACTGAGTGTGGTGAGAGAAAAAGAGGCCAACAATGAGAGCTGATAAAGAGCAGGGCCTCCTCTGACATCTTTATCTGTTCAAACACACTCCCGCATCGGGAGCGCTGAGTCCATCTGCTCCATGACTGACTGTAACCAGGGGAGGGACGCCACGCTCGTACAGACGTTTAAAAGCTTCTTTAAGCCGTCGGTCTGTGTTTCATTGCGCTGTATTACAAGGTACCACTTTGTACGTTCTCCATATTTGGCGTAATAACACAGAGGAAATATCCACTCATCCTGCATGTGTCCACTTGAAAATGCAAGGCCTGTGCAGTTCTTAACAGAAGTTCTCTGATGGTTAGATGTAGCCTTGAAGGATGCCCTACAGCGTGCTTTTCATCTTTCTCACAGGGGCTTTCAGAGCTTTTTGGTCTCTGGTCATAAAGTCCACTGCCTTTGATAGCTCGCTGCTGTGCAGGAGACTTTTTAACAGTTTAAGAATGGCTGGTGTAAAAACAAATGTCCACACTGGAACTGACACGAAAACAATATTTGCTAAGTAATTTTTGTTAAATGAAAAGCAATGAGAGGAGATCGAGGCTGTATTTATTTTCAGCCGCAACAATGCCACCTGTGTCTGTGTTTGGTTGAGTGTGTGAATATTTGGTGCTTTGTCACAATGTTGTTGTAGTGGTAGTTTTATTGGTACAATAACGCTGAGGCAGACACAATAAACTGTTTGTTATATCACCTCATTTTCAACAGCTGAACAATGGCATACAACAAAGGGTGTAACTGTCCCAGAATTAAATGGAATTTCAATGTATTTTATTTGAAACGACCATGTAATTACATTTACCTACAAACACGTAGCAGTAGATATGCTATTGTACAAAGAAAAAACAAATAAGTATACCATGAGTAATTTTAAGTAGTGTGCAATCAGTTCAGTTACAATCAGAAACTGTTCACAATGTTTGTGGATCTGCACCAAAAATGTTAAAATTACTTTATTGTTTATCACTTGTCTCTCCTTTTCTGTAAAATACCTATAAATGTGCATTACTTAAAGTTACTTACAGTATAATTGTTTCTTCTTCTGTATAAAAAAAATAATTATTATTACTCTTTTACTCAAGTGTATCTATTAGTAGATGTTTGTAAGTAAGTGTAATTACATTGTAATGCCATATAAATTACACTGAAATTCCTTTTAATTCTAGCAGATTTACACCCTTAGTCAGAGGCTGTATTCATACATGCCAACCCTCCCGATTTTTCCGGGAGAATCCCGAATTTCAGTGCCCCTCCCGAAGATCTCCGGGAGCTATCATTCTCCCAAATTTCTCCCGATTTTCCACCCGGACAACAAAATTGAAAAACCATATCGCAGAATTCATAGTGCGGCCCAGCCAATTCCAGTTTCCAACAATGGCGGCAGCTACTTAGTTTTAATATTATTTCTCTTTCTGGGTCGCAAAATAAACTTTTAACATATTTCAGGCGAGAATGTAGCTGTGTAAACTTCAAATATCTGAGCCGGCAAGAAAACCAAACTCCTGACACATCGTTTTCAAACCCCCGCGGTCTTTCGCTACTCGGGTTAAACATGATATATATAAGTCACTTTGATAACTTAAAAATGTTATTGTTGGGCTTTTTCAGTGTTTTATTTGTTCGTGAGTAAATCGGTTTGGCTGAGATTAAAGTCATTAGATTAGATTAATTTTAACTTTATTAATCCCTCGGGAGGGTTCCTCCAGGGTTTTCACACAGCTGAATAAACGTCAAACAGAAAACTGATTAAACAGAAGTGTGAGATGGTCAAGAATTTACGCCAGCGCCCGGTTATATTTTAGATAGCAAGGAGCAGATGGCAGAGTTTCACTCCACCGAGAGAACTCGTGACGTACTACCCGGCTTTCTTTAGACCGCGAAGGCCGGGTCCTCAGGTGGAAGCAGCCTCTGAATTTGGACACCCCCGCCGTTTCCGGCCAGCCAATAATAACGGTGACATTTAACTTATTTTATCCAATAAATAAACACTGTAAAATGTATTTATCACACCCCCCAACAGCCCTTTTGAATGTCTCCCTAATTCTGAGGTCTCAAGGTTGGCAAGTATGGCCGTATTCTAAAGTGCTACTGAAGTTCCCAATGATTTGGCTAGTTAGATTCCATTCCTGCATAAATTAGAGTAAAATTCAAGCATAACAGCAAGCTGGATTCTTCCAACCAGTGAATTCCATAGTACGGGACCAGAGGTGAGACCCGGCTCACCTCTGGTCCCTGATATGAAGGTTTGGTCAGTTTGACTCTGAAGTTTTCTGCACAAATGCACAAGCAGTCAGAGGGATAAGCGGTTTACCAGTGGAGAAGAAGACAACCTTACAGAGAAAAGCAGCTTAATTCAGATCAGATCAGATTTGGGGCAACTTTGTGAAAAAGTATAAACTTGTATCATAATCACTACCATGTCGTCTTGTTGACAAAAAGAGAGAAAGAATCACCTCTCTGCACTTCCCACCTGCTGTCAAACTCGGGAAGGCAAAGAGAAAAGAAAGAAATGAACAAATGTGCACATGTGGACTACAGTTATGTCCAAAATAGTTTTATACAAAAACTGAATAAGAAAACAAAGTACCGAAATAGTGTTGAAGGTTTGTATTTTATTGCACAAAAACTATACATTGCAAACACTACTATGCATTTCATTTCAAAGCAGATTTTGCATGTACATGTTATTGCATCAAATTGTTCTTTCACTTCTTTCCTGACTTTGAAGCTGCGTGTTTATATCCATATGTCAAGATGAATGGAAGCAAAAGAAATCAGCTGGAAGGTCTCTCATGATGCTGTTTTGATGTTCTGTTGTTTTGATCAGGCGTACACCAAGTGGGGCTATTCTTGCAATCCACATACCAGTTCTTGAAGAATGCCACTAGTTCAGCCTGCAAGCTCAGTGGTGCAGACAGAAAAAAAGAAATAAAAAAAATCGATGCAGCAACTCTCCAAATATCTGCTTTTATTTATACAAAACAGCCACATTTACTTTCCACGGTCCCGCACAAACTCCACAGCTAGCTTCATGCTGAAGGTGAAGTGAACAGAACACATTCTGTCACACACTATTTTTTTTTCCTCCTTTGGTCTCAGAGGATGTCCTGCCACAGCTTCATGATAAATGGTTGTTTATGGTTTTATCTCACTGTAGAGAAATAACTTGGAAGAAGAAGCAAGGAAAAAAAAGATATTTTTCCCAGACCGTCGAATTCCATCTGGTACCAGCCATGGCAGTCTGTTCCAAGATGAGATTAATATGTACGATTGAGAAAACGCCCAGAGGAATAAAAAATGTGTTTTTACATTCAAGATATACTAAATAATTACCTATTAAGTGCTTAGACTTAAAGAGGTAATTGTGTGTCTGTAAATCCTCATAATCAATAATCAAGGAATAACCTTCTGACGGTTACATGTTTCTAAAGCACAAAACTGGCTCACTTATTCTTTCTATGACATAATTTACAAAACCACTAGCTTCAACTTTGGTCATTTTTATCAGCTGTCATCTTACTAGTGTCCATCTGCTGGTTCCTCTTTCAGCTGCAGGCTGAACAACAATAAAACAGCAGACCACGCTGTGCTTTCCCTCAGGTTCAAAGATGTCCTTGCTGTCCTCCCCCCTCTTCTCCTGAGAGTCGAGCAGATCGAGGACCTTTCATCTTGTTCAAAGTAGTTACAGGAATGCTATATCAGAGGAGTGCTCAGAAGTGTAAAGCCTTATAATCAACTCGCAGGGCCGGGGCCAACATGGTACTCTGTACAGTATATTGCACTGTGTAATTTGCTGTGTAGTCATCTAGCGCAGCTGTCAGAAGAGCTCAACTTAAATGCTGTCTTTTTTAATCCTCCCCCCTCCTCGCATGCAGGTGTCTGACAGGTGTGACTACGTTTTTGTGAACGGCAAGGAGATGAAGGGCAAGGCGAAGATGATGGTGAACTTCACCCACGGATACCTAAGTGCTCAGCTGGAGCTCAACGTGTGGATCCCCCGTCTCCCCCTCCAGATTGAGGTGTCAGACACGGAGCTGAGCCAGATCAAAGGGTGGAGGGTGCCAATAATGGCCACCAATCAGAGGTACTGCAGCGCGTGCATCTGTTGCTAAAGGGGCTTTGCGACTGTGTGTTCTGCTCTCTTATTTTTTCAGGGAGACATTTGTTTTACTAATTGGATGGAATATAACGTGATCTTTATAATTAACGTTTAGTCATTTTCTCACTTTCGTGTCAGCTCCTGCGCAGCCATTTCCAGGCGTAATTTACAGTTATCCAAGAAAGAACACCAAGGTTGCATCACAACCTTTAGTACAAGTTGTTAAGTTTAATAAAAATAAATTGGTAATTTGTTCACTTTTGCAGCCCCAGTTTCAAGAAAGTACAAGTTCAAGAATAGCCTTTCTCCTCGGTGATGTATTTGATTTCAGTAATGGCAAAGATAAGGTAATGATGTGACATGTGACGAACACCACTCCACCTGTCTCTTCCTGACTTCAGTCCTACTGACAGGTCTTGGCTGATAACAAAATGGCTGACCTGTGCATTACAGCTTGTCATTACGACTGGCTTAGGGTGGCCTGCCATTGCGCCTTGTGCCTGTCAGTTGGAAAGAACATTATTAGAGCTGTCTGGAGGTCAGACTTCTCCCCTGGGGCCTCATCACTACACACCACCTCTGCTAACGCTGCTGCGCAGTGTTACTCTGCAACTGTTGAAATCCATCAATTGATGGAGCAGTTATCAGCCACCTACGGTAATTACTTCAGGAAAAGCGTTGAAGTTGGACTTTAAGTCATCCCACGCACCAGTGTGGCTACTCTAATTATCCCTGCTCCCCTCTTATTTTGAGTGACAGCATTCAACTAATACTGTGGCTTGTCCAGGTTGTTGCTTTTCCAGCTGTGTGCTGCTATGCCTTTATCAGCGGAGACAGCCAAGCCGTGTTGTCACTGTTGACGCCAGCACCGGAGCTTTGTTTTGTCTTTGTTTATCGGGGGATAACAGGCATGACCTTGCAAAGAAGCACTATACCTGTTGATGAGAATAAGCTTTGGTCCACGGTCCGTAAGCACACGGAGAAGTAAGCCAGCGAGCAACAAAAGCAAGCGGCACGCCATTCCTCTATCGGGGAAGCTGGCAAGTTGTGGCCACGCTGGGAGGAGAGAGACAGAAATATAAAAAATAAAATAAAGACACATTAGGCCTGTTAGTGGGAGAACTGCAAATGTACTCCTCACACAGTTTTGACTGACACTGCCTGTATGGCTCACCTCTTCCCTCCCTAAGCCCTGTCAAAGCACAGACAAGATAAGCCTTTGCCGACAGCAAACCTAAGTGTAGGCGTAGCACTCGAGCATCCACCATCCTTTACCGCTTCTCTCAGGATATGTATGTTGAGATTTTACTTGTTTAATCAAGTTAATCATTTAATATTCAAAAAGAAAAGAAAAAGCAACCCTAAGTTATCCTATAGAGTGCATACCGAGTGTTTTCTTGCTGCTGTAAAACAAATAGCTGTACTGACATGCCTGCAGCATTCAAATTCGAAAAATATCCACCAGTGTTCTTTCATATTGGAACAACATTCCTGCTATAACGACCTTCATCGTGTCACTGTAGTAGAAAATAAAATGCCAACACAAACGCAGCACATGATCCACGGGCACAACAAAAATAAGCATGACACACGCATTAATATGCAGCACCTCCTCTGAAGTCAGAGCTGGGCTTGAAAGCGAACGGAGCGGAAAGAAAAATTGCTTTGTGAAGCGGGTTGTTCTCAGCACCGAGTGTGATTTGTTTATTAGATTAACCTTAGATTAGATTTTGAGATGGTTGCACAAGTATTGGCATATAAGATTTATGCCGAGGCTAAAATGGTCAGACTTCACCATCAGCTTGTTTACTCCTGAATGTGTTACACCTAACTAATAATCACATTTATAAGTGTAACAATTACATGTGTCAGCGCATGCTCTCGAACATCAGAGCTATTTGTCAATTCATTGGCTGTGAATTTCAAGCGTTTACAGTCAAAATGATTCAAAAAACGCAATTATTGATGAGAAACTTTCAATTACTGCATTGGAAAAATAATATGGCGATGGTTACTATGGGCCTGGACTTGAACAGGTAATAAAGGCAGGGATGAGCAGTCAGGCTTGTAGTATTTCAAGTTTCATTTCTACCTCTTTGTCTCTTTGAGCTGGTTTTCATCTTTGCTTCGTGTTGCTGATTTGTGATGGTGTGTGGAACAGTAGCCTAAGGTTTATATAGTCAACTGGCAATTATGTGACGGTGCATTTCAGGTTATTTCTGAAGTAACGCAAAACTATTGTAACGAGTAGTGTAACCTCACAATATACAAGGGACCAGTTCAGTACATCTCTAGATGCTGAATGACTCTGTGTGTCAATCTCCCGCTCCACTTTTCTCTCACCCTGAACACGCTCAAGCTGTTCTCCACTTGAGGCAGCAACTCATACTCAATCTGGAGCAAGAAAACCACGTCTTTCGGGGACAGAACTGTGACCTCTGACTTGTAAACTCATACCTGTCAGTTTACACTTGACTGAACACTGAGACACCAATGTTTGGTGCTGCAGTAGGCATCCAAAACCTCTTCCATGGAGTTGTAAAATAGGGACCATTCAAACTCTATGTTACAAATCTCCGTCGGAAAACTGTTAAAAGAAGATCTCCCAGACCGAGGTGTCTGCTGTGTGCCAGGTCTGCCCAGAATCCTCCCTGGCCACCTGGGGGGGGCGATCATTTGAGAGCTGAGCTACTCTGCTCACCCAGGAGTCTTAAGACTCATGCAAAGCTGATGATATGACTACAAAATCGATCCCCGATCCACTAATTAGACTTAGCTGGTGCCAAGTGTAATTAAGCTTAAAAGTGTTATTCATAATGCAAAAACAGTGATTAGCACAGACATTTAGTAGCAAAACACTACTCAGATTCAGATCATGCCCCTCTAGTTTCCAATGCCATGTGCTAATGCCAGGCTAAACAGTGTTTCCAAAAAGCCTCTACCACAACCTTAGTTTTAAGGCGGGGCGTAGTGTTCCTGAACCAGGCAATCTTTATGTTCTGTCTTTCTTTTTTTTTAAGTCTAGCCCATCACCTGAAACTAGTTTACCTTAGGATGTCTACCTCAGCTGTCACTGTGCGAATGGCAGGGTGTATCCTGGACAGGTCACCAGCCTTTCAGCAGTGTTGGAGACATTATTCAAAAAAAAAAATTCCAAATCAAGTGAATTATTTATATAGCGCATTTTCGAAACAGCTGACAGTCACCCAAAGTGCTTTTTTTAGGCACTTATTTTGCAATTTCTGTCTCCAAGAACCCGTTAACAAAGCCTGGAATTCACATAAAAGACAAATATAACAACTAACTTCAAAAAATAGTAAAAACATGTGGTAATGTATTACATGTTGTTACTTATAAAGAAGGTACTGGAGAAAGTATTTCGTTTTAAAGCTCCTTGCATTACTTTTACATTACTCCATAACAAGGTCTGAAATCACTGTCACATCATTAGCAGTTGATAATACAGACCTTGAGCTTATGTCCCACACGCTGACATTTAATGAGGACACACAAGAAATCTTTGTTTTTGTGTTTGCACCCTGAGACAACTGTTTTTGTGATATGGCGCTATATAAAATTAAATTAAATTAAATTGAAGTTTTGATATGAACACAAACCTAACAACACAAAGAAATGTTGAAAATCAACCCAAATAGACTTTAAAGAGATCTCCACTGTGATTCTGCTGTAGGAACATGTACTGGTAGAAATGGAGGCTCATTACTGCCTTTGTTACCCGCTGAAGCGCAGGCCCCGGCTGCTGGGCTGGGCTCTGCATACACTCACCCTGGGTTCTTTGCTAGCTTTGTGTAAACATGCTGTCTGTGCAGATGCTCGCAAAGCGTCCATGTTGTGTGAGCAGTATAATGCAGTTGTTTCAGGACATACCTGACATGACAGTGAGATAACCATAACTTTAATGTGATTCTTCAAGTTAATAGAATAGAATAGAATAGAATAGAATAAACCTTTATTATCCCACGGATGAGAAATTTTGGTGTTACAGAGCTCTTACAGCAAGGGAAAATAAAATATAAAAGGAAGACACAAGGTGGTCCTATAAACATAAGCAACCGAAGTTCATATATACAGGTATATACAGGTAACAATGTACAGAATATGTATAGAAAAATTGAAACATTGTACGGAGATATGTATAAAATGCAGTAAACCTTTACAATACTGTGTTGATTAAAAATGCAATGTGATTATGTGTTACCTTGTAGCACTTTGTATACCCAATACTTACCTACACAGGGCACATTATGAAAAAAATTGTATTTGAAAACCAAAATACAGTGAAATTGCAAATGTACTTTTCATAACTGTATGCTGTGACTTAGCTGGATCCCTAGTGATGATGCCACAAATTGTTTCCTTTCAGTGTTACAATATTGACTCCACAGTAATTTCTCCGGTAAAGGCGGTCATTCACTTGCGAATATGAAATCAGTCCCTCCAGCAAAGCTTTTAAGCCCTTAACTTCAAATCTCTCTCTACCCTTGGCTTTCCTCTGGAGAATGCAGCTGACATCTTTATTCCCACAGCTTCGCATGCAGTCCGATTTCTCAGGGGATTCAGACAGAAAGAGACAAGCAGAGCGGATAATCACAAGAAAAAGAGTTTAAGAGATTAATTTCGTGTTTTTTTTTTCTCCTTTATCATGATTGCAACCTTTGCTAGAGTTTATGTGTGTGAGAGAGAGAAATAGCGACAAAGGAACAAATGAAGATGATTAGATGAAAAGGAAGGCGCAAGTCTGTACTGTAGGATATATGATTAGTAGTTGTGTTGACAAAGTGCTTTTTTTTTCCTTTGGAAGAATCCCAACTGTGCCCCAGTGTAAGCCTGAAGAGCTGTAACAGCATTTATTTCCCCAGAATAACCATTCAAACAATGCTTTGTCAACATTCAAGGCTGATTGTTTTCTTCAAAGGTGTTCGTTAATGCGAAAATGTAAAAAAAATACAGTTATAAGTAAACTCTAATGATATTGCGGCTGTATTGTAACCATTTAAACCTAGTTTGTCACACTCAAAGCAATTTTCCTAGTGAGAGATAGGTGTGCCTCTGTTGGCTGATTTGTTACCGAAAGTAATAAAATTAGATTTGCTTGCAACAGAGCGATCTGGGAGGCTATTAAGTAAAGCCGTAAGGAGGTGTATGCACATTTACAATCCAGGCCGGGTGCTCCAAAATAGTAAAGGAGAGACATTTAGAAAGAGAAATGATGGCCATTCGCTGGATTGATCCCGCTCTTACTGGTTTAATCAACAACATTGCATCATAGCTTGAGCTTTGTCGGGTGAACATCCCAGTATGAGTTACACCCGTCTGTGTGTTTGTTGTTTACTCCAATTTAAAATGCTACTCAAAATACCACAAACCATACATCAGTACAAAATGAGTGCTTTAAATTCTGCCTTTTCTAGATTGTTGATACCGATAAACACAAAGTACACAGCAGCATTTTGTTTTTTAACATCATATAACTTTGATTTACTGTGTAATGTTTTAATCAAGATAACACACAATGAGCATGCATAACAACTGTAGCATGCATATGCATAGCTCATATAATGTTAAGCACCAGATACAAAGGTAACAAATTAGCAACGCATGTTGCTAAATGCACTTGTCAGTGCATTTTGGATGTAGGCAAAGTTCTGCAAGAAATCCTGTCTCAGCCTCAATTGTACCAAATTTCATGGCAGCTTATCCAATTTTTTTTTTCTTTTAGTCTGTAAAACAGCCAACAGTGCTGTCTCTAAAGGCATGCCACTCTCACTGCTAAGAAAAGAAATTCTTTCCACTTTGCACTTCAGACTGTTTTATTTTTTATTTTCTTTCTTTCTTTTTAAACAGGTCCACACGGGAAAGCGAGGATGAAGACGATGAAGACAGGCGAGGGCGAAGCTGCACCCTGCAGTACCAGCATGCCATGGTCAAAGTCCTGACTCATTTTATAGCCGAGTCAGCTGATCCTCGAGGCCAGACCAGCTACATGCTGGGCACCGATTGGCAGGTGGACATTACGGAGCTTGTTTGGGACTTCCTCAAAGTAGAGAATGCACAGGTTGCACAGCTGTTGGACAAGAAGATACTAGTGGGCCTTGACACCGGCATGACCACTATTCAGGTATACGAAGAATCTGTATCTGTATTTGTTACAACAACAGATTACAGGTGCTGTCTAAAATTACATTTGCTGCAACGAGACAAAATCTGAATGTTAGTCAGGCAGTGGGGGGTTTATTAACACATAATAATCATAAAATTATTATCTTTAGTACACATGCAACCACAATACAATTTGTACACCGGCTGTTTTGATTAAGTTTCATTTCAAAGCACAGTTAAAATCTTAGTGGGCACGACTGTAACATGCTTGGTGCAATCCCCCGAAGCTTGGCACAGTGTTATCATGATAAATAGAAAGAAAAAAAACTGTTAAAGGTGGTGGTTCCTAAAAACTAATACTCAGTAGGCTTCTTTCAAGTTGCATTTTATAATTTTTAAAAATGCAATTTTACTGTAATGCTCCACTTTGGCCAGTTCTTCCCTGATTTAAACCATATGTTCTCTGACCAATGTTGCCTCTGATTCCAAATAGGTACTAGGCATTTATTCTTGTTCTTCCCTGAATACCTGCTTTGTTAACAGCAGTAAGAGATCCAGAAACAGCTCGAGTGAAATGCTGTCATTCAGTGTGCAATTATTCTGCCGTTGCTAGAATCTTTCAAAACTCCAGCTATGTTTGTGTTGGAAGATCAGTGCTTCCTTTTAATCCTCTTTACTCAAGTAATTGTGCAAATCTCAAAATCTGTTGTATAGATGCGCACACACACACACACACACACACACACACACACACACACACACACACACACACACACACACACACACACAGTAGTGTAGAAGCTATTTGATGTTGGCAACGATTTGTTTTAATATAGAACAGTATGATATTGTGGTTGTTCTAATGAGTCAAAAAATAAGACTGTAGTGATTTTATTAGTGATTTAACTACAACCAGTTGGGAAATACAGTTCTGGGGCTTTTTATGATTTCTCTGAACTGGACTTTTTCCAGAGTGGAATGATTATACATACATCTTTAATGACATTAAAAACAATCATTTGGTGCACAGCTTTGAATCGATTTAGGATTTTCTCTAAACCACACAGGGTCATAATTCTACTTACAGGTTCAAATATATACGTACACACACTTAAATCTTCTATTAAGGTGCTGAAGGTGAGATGAGAAACCACTTTGTCAAGGTCTGGAAGAAAGAAACCCCAAACTGTCACCCTCAGATGAGAGAAAGATGAGAAACATTATGCTAATGTTTTGCTCCTAGTGGTACTGGTACATTGCACAAAGTGGATGGAGTAATGAAGAAGTATTTCTACCTCTAAATTCTTCAACTTATGTCAGTTCAACAGGTAGTTGGACACAACTGAGAGTATCAGCAGGACAATGATCCCAAACAACCATGGAAACTAGTTTTGGAATGAATGAAGCAGGCGAACACTAAGCTTCTAGAAAGTCCTTCACAAACCCCAAAATTGTGGACTTTCCTTAAGAACTTTGTCCATGCCAGAAAACAAACAGATTTAAATGAACTCTACCAATTCTGCCAAGAAGAGTGGTTAAAAATATCCAATTAGAAGCTTGTTGATGTCTACCAAAAACATCTGGCCGAGGTGCAACTTGCTAAGATACATTTAATCATATATTAGTGTGACGTGTGTATATATTTGAGCCTGTAGGTACACTTTATCCCTTTGTTGGTTAGACAAAATCCCAAATAGCTTCAAACTTGTGCACCCAATTCTGTTTTTTTAATCATTTAAGATATATTCAGTATAATCATTCCACCCTGGAAGAGGAACAGTTCTAAGAAATCATTAAAAGCCCCAAATTACCATGACATTCATGCCTGTAATGAGCTTAAACTTCTGACCACAACTGTGTGAGTTTGGCTGTAGCATTCATCCCATCAGCATAAACGCAACATCTTAGGGATACTTCTTTTTATAACTTTGTGGTCAACTCTGAAGTCTCTTTGCCTGGCCAGAACTCGAGAGTTTATGCACTAATTAGGAAAAACATTGCAATAAATTTCAGAATAAATGTTAAATTGGTAACCTTTTATATTTAACAAGTCAATGGTGAAATTTGGTGCCATAACTCAGGAACTGATGAGCATTGGTGGTTCTTTGGTGGTTCTGTCAATCTGCCAGGCTAAAAATGTGCTTGAAGCATTCATGTTTTAACATTTTTGCTTCTCTGTAGCAACAGCTATGACTGCTGTCATGGTTACAGCTCTGTACTCTGTCAGAATCTTTAAACATAATTACATTTAGTATGTTTTACTACAAATCCTTAGATGTGAATGTGTTCACAGCCAGACAACAACATGGTTGTAATTCTAGGTATATCTAGGAATATCTTAAACTCTAATTAGAGTTTACCTAGCTTAACATTACATTATTCTCTCTAGAGAAAAACATGTCAGAATAACACGCTGTGGAAACATGTTGCTTATCCCGGGGACAGTAACAATTGTGAATGTTGCTGCTGCAGTTTGACTAGTACCTCCCTTTGACCAGAGCAGACAGGTGATTACTGGTGTGTCACAGCCTGTGTTTCAGGCTCTCTGTAGTGAGTGGGTCCTCTCCCCTCAGCCCTATGCTTTGTCAGGCTCTTCACACTAACTGGATGAATATCAGGCTCCTAATGACATCTGTGAGAGTGGGATCTGTTTCCTGGCTCTGAGTACTCATCCGTCTGTTTCTGTGCAGAGATGTGTTCAATCCCCAAACACCACAAACCTGAAAATATAAGCACCAACCGGAAAACACGACAAGTACGAGGGTCTGACAGCTGACTGCCTGTGCCATGCATCATGCTGATGAAAGATACGGCACACGGATGAGGATAAGCATGCGGAGGAAGTCTTCCTCTGCATGCTTCGTTCTTCTGTTTTGGGGTTAAAGTGTGCCTCTTTTTTAGATTACCAGTATTAGTCAAAGGGAATGGATTCATACCTACATGAGGTACGAGGGTTGGATGGCATCCAAGCTGAGTTGTTTTTTGATCCACCCAGCCTGAGTAGCGACAGATAAAATTTTAAAAAAAAGTGTGTTTTGTGTATCGTTTTGCATATTGCGGAGGAGCATGCAAGTCTTTTATGTTAGATGAAAACCCTTGGAAAGACATTTTCTCAGCTTCACCTATAACTCACAGTAATCCCTCCCTTTTTTTCTCAAATCAGTGACATCTTCACAGCCAAATGCTCATTGATGTGTTGTTTTTGCATTTCACTTGCCAGAAATCACTTGTCAGTCAAACAATGTGACCAGTGTGGATTTTCCGTTAATGAAGTTTTTTGCTGTTTTCTTTCCGCTCCATTCATTTCTGTTTGCTGTTGCTGCTGATTTCTCTTGGGAAAGACCTCCCAGGCCTCAGTGTTTAGAGCAGGAAATCATAAAGCCTTCATCAACAGGCTATACACTAGGTTTAGTCACTGCTGTTGAGTAGCATCTATAATTGTTCGTACCAAATGTGACAGGTTACTGTGTGTATTCGTGAGGAATACCGTCAAAGAAAAATGTAATTATTTGCCTTTTTTACTTTAATGTCTCCATGGTAATCTGTCACCTCTCTCCTTGTTTTTCTTCACTTTTTCAGGTGTTGTCTCCTTTATCAGACTCAATCCTGGCAGAGAAGACTATCACAGTGGTGGATGACAAAGTAACCATCACAGAGTTGGGAGTCCAGTTGGTGACAGGCCTTTCCATGAGCCTGCAGCTCAGTCCGGGAAGTAACCGGGCCATCCTGGCTACTACAACCACACAGGAAGTCCTGCAGAGCCCCAAACAGGTCAGGATGCTGTAAGAAATTAAAAGCAACAAAACTACATTAAATATGCGTAAGGGTTATTGACTCACAAGTCTGAGAACATATTGTCTAATTGAATGAGCAAATTCATCTAAATTTATACACTCACCTGCCATTTTATTAGGTATATCTTGTTAATACTGGGCTGGACCTCCTTTTTGCCTTTGGAACTGCACAATTTTTCATGGCATGGATTCAGTAAGGTGCTAGGAAACATTCCTCTGAGACTGTGGTCCATATTAACATGACAGCATTACACAGTCGCTGCAGATTTGTCAGCTGCACATCCTTGATCCAAAATCTGCCGTTCCACCAAATCCCAAAAAAGCTCTCTTAGATTGAGATCTGGTGACTGTGAAGAGCATGAGAGTACAGTGAACTCGCCGTCATGTTCAAGAACCAGTTTGGATTTATTTGAGTTTTGGTGTGTTATTCTGAGGGAAGCAGCCATCAGAAGATGGACACATTGTGGTCATAAATGGACATGGTCAGCAGCAATACTCAAGTAGGCTGCTGTGTTTAAGTGATGCTCATTTGGTACTAAGGAGCCCAAAATGTGCCCAGAAAATATCCCCCATTCGAATATAACATCGGCAGCCTGAATTGTTAACAAAAGGCATGATGGATTAATTCGCTCATATTGTTTATTCAAATTCTGACACTAACAGCAGAAATTGAGACTCATCAGTACAGGCAACATTTTTCCAGCCTTCTATTGCCCACTTTTGGCAAGTCAGAGTGAATTATGTGAAAAATGTTCAGATGGCTCTACAGGGAAAGGAGAAAATCTGAAAACCTGATTGTAAAACGCCGTAAAGATAGGAAAAGATATTTTAGTTGACTGATGACCAAAGAAAACATCGCTTGAAACACATTCTGCTGCAATCAGGGGGAACATAAAGAGCCACATCTGCAGATGTGCAGTGGCCACTGTCTTAAAATGACACAGTGGGCATTGCAATACTTGCACAAAAAACAGACAAGTGCTTCAAGGATGGTGGTTGGGGTGGGGTTATCAACTGGAATCTGAGTTTCTGTGACAGCTCAGACAGTGTGAAATAGATTGTATAATGTCAACAGGTATGGAAAGAGTCCAGTTTAAAAATCATTGCTCCTTGGCACAAAATATTATATGCAGTTATGTACAATTATATTCATTTAAACTGTTTAAATACCCTATTCAACTTAGACGTAATGTAGTTACTGGAAGTGATTCAGTTTTGACACTTACAGTACCTTTGTTGCATACAGAAAGTGGAGATGTTTTAATAAGATAATTGCTCAGTAAAACCAACAGGTAATCGTTAATCAACTGTGATTTTCTATTAATCATGTTATCAGTTATCCATCAAAATCAAATATTTGATAGTTGATGCTCCTCAAATCTAATTTTCTTTGTCATACCTAATATCTTATTATCGTCTTTCCATTTCCTTAAGCTGCAGAAAATTATAGTCAACACTTTCATGTGTTTTAATAGATAAAATGATTAATGGATAAAATGAGTGGATAATTAGCGGGTTAGCAGAAAAAGAAGATAATAATTTGGTGCAGACCCACGTATAAGAGACTTCAATGTGATTTTACTTAACAGCTCATTTCTCCTCAGAGCCTCCTTTACAAAAGTGAGCGCTGATTCTTCTCTACTAGATGAAAATTATTCACAGACCATTTAGACAGATCTGATTAAGGCAGATAATTATGTTCATTTGTTTTACAATGGCAATTATTATCACCTAGAATATTAAATTACTCTTAATTAGATGAAATAATTTTTTTATATAAATATCAGCTGAAGCCAAAAGTGCTCAATCGCCAACTCAAATACTTTTAGGGTCTCTATAAAGTTATTTTTTGTTTGCATTACACTATCCTTGTCTAAATGTGCAAAAGAAAAAGAAAATAAGTGTGAGATTATAAAAAGTTATCTACATGAGAAGCACTGCTTTGAGGCAAGCTGGATGTCTTAGGACAGCGGTCCCCAACCTTTTTTGGGCCATGGACCGGTTTATGTCCAACAATATTTTCACGGAACGGCCTTGTGTCACGGATAAATAAACCAAAAAAAACACTACCGGTACCAAAAAAACAGAACATTTATTCTTAACACACAAGAAAATACCCTGGGAAACCAAGTTAATGATAAAAACAATTAAAAAATAACAATAAAAACCGATAAAACCCCTGAAAACCATACATTTCACACCCGGGCCTCAACTCTCGCGGCCCGGTACCAAACGACTCAGCTGCGAGAGTTGGGGACCGCTGTTTTAGGATTATCAGAAACTTCAGCAGAGTCTTATTGTCATGGCTTCCAAAGCTTGTGAGCATAGTGCAGCCTGAGGGTTAGCAGTCCATTGGCATAGCCTCTCTTAACATTTAAGCTGGTGGGCAAGCCCATAGCTTCAGCCTGGCAGCTTGATCCTTTAATGAATAGCAAAAACAATACAAAAATGGAAAAATGCTAAGCTTTTTCATTTACTTCTATTTGTAGTTCCTCTTTTTTAATGAATTTTGTTATATTATTTACTTTCCTGAATAGATGTACATTTTTTTCTTCTATGTCTTGGCTAGTCTGTTCTTTTTACGGCACTCATATATTAACTCGAAGGCTTGAAAGCATGTAACGCAGCGCTTCTCTTTGGTTATCTAATGGAAACAGAAGTTTAATCTCAGAGCAAGCTCAAGCAACACCACAGTACTGTACAAAATTTCGACTTAAAATCTGAACTTTGCAATTCTGTCATGTTTGCTTTTCTTTATAATTTGCTGCAGCTACTCTCGCTGTGGCTTCTTTGATCAAGCTCTCCAGTGAGCTCTCCGAGCTGCCCCGCACTATTCCACTTCACCCTTTTTTCTGACTGAGGGCATGAAGGCTATTTATCAGCTCTATCTTCTTACATAGAGTGTGGGGATAAGCAGGCAGCACTGCGCTTGCAAGACCTCTGGTGTTACTAATATAAGGAGCATTGACAGACCACTGTGGGAATCTATATACTTGTGCGCCTTTGGGGGATTTGTCTCTTGGTGATATTAAAATGCAAATTGTGAAACTGCAGTAGTAGGCGGCTTCACGACACCCATGTATGGCGAAGCCTCAGTGGCATGAACAATATTTAAAGTAACTGTTTGATCTTTTCTGCCCCTTGGCTGAGAGAAAATAGCTGCTGAGGTAGCTTAACCACAACTTAGTGAGCTTGACTAAAGGAACACTGAATCCAAATAATCATTATGCGGCTCATTTGAACAATTCACTATACTCCCATAAGTTAAAGCCGGCGGAAACAAGCAAGGGGAGTTTCAGAGCTAACCTGTTGAAAATAATCCGTTTCCATGAAATTATGCTCTATGCAGTATTTTTACAGCATCATTTAAATCCTTTGTAATGTCTGACGATCCTGCCTCTCTCTCTCTACCTCTTTTGTAGGAGGCCTTGATTAGTGCCTGGCTACAGTTCAGTGACGGCTCTGTGGCTCCACTAGACCTCTACAATCCAGACTTTTTTGTCCTGACAGCCACTTCACTAGACGAGGAAGTCGTGACAGTGCAGCAGGACCCTTCCTGGAAATGGCCTGTCATTGTGACGGAGGCAGAGGGTCAAGGCCTGCTGGTCAGGGTGGAAATGACTGTTAGTGAAGTGTGCCAGAAGTTCAAGCGACGTAGCATTATAGCGGCGGGGAACTGCAACATCAGGGTGAAGTTTGGCCATAGTGACAGCTCAAGGGGAGGGAGCAGCGACTATGGTCCTGATGGAGATGATATGGAGAACAGGGGCAGGCTCTCCTCCCAGGACAGGACCGGCCTTGACACACACTATTACGGTAGTTCGATCTCTGACATGGAGGATGGCGTGCTGAAGAGAGCCACCACAACGAGAAGTGCAATAATCCGCAGACCCAATGGGGATAAACTTTCAGTGGATGGTAGCCAGAGCATACCAATTGACTTTGCTGACTTCCCTGCACAAGTAGATCTGCCCCGTGGTCGCAATGTGGACGACGAACTCATTCAGACTGCCCGAGGGCTCACAGACCTAGAAATCGGCATGTACGCCTTGCTCGGGGTCTTCTGCCTCGCCATCCTGGTCTTTCTTATTAACTGCATTTCCTATACGCTCAAATACCGTCACAAGGAGCTCTCCATCGAGGGCCAGGAGAACATGAACCATGCTCACGACTGGGTGTGGCTGGGGAACGAGGCCGAGCTGCTGGAGAGCCAAATCAGCCTTTCGCCTCAGCAGGAAGAACAGACCTCCATGATAGACTCAAGCAGCGGCCTCGAGGAGGGCAGCCACTTACTGAACGGAGGCTCTTCCCAGAAGAGCGTGCCAAGCCAAGTGCATCGGGCGGCGGACACAGGCTGCATAGCCAAGGACAGCAAAGGAGACTCCCCCACCACCAAGAGAAAGCGAGTTAAGTTTACCACGTTCACCACTATCCCCTCGGACAATAGCTACCCCACTGTTAGCACACTGACTGGAAGCCACAGCCATGACATTAAGTGGGTGTGTCAAGACGTGCAGCTTGGAGACTCCAAGGAGTTGCGCAGTTACATGGAAAGATTAAATGACAATGCTTTAAAAGAGGTGGCATAATGTACTGTGTGCACTTGTGACAAACTCACCCATATGCCTTCCAGCCAGCGGAGAGTGGGTCTCAACAGAAACCAGATCCACAGTTGGTGATCAAGGAGTAAATTTACTTCAGAATCAACCCAAACTGCCAAAGGGTCATTAAACTTTGCGAGAAATGTCATGATTCCACATGTGACTGATGATAAATCACTGACAAAAAACATGAGGTGGTTCTTTTGTTTGTCAGATGGTTGCCACTTAAACATTGTTTTATTATTACAGGATTTAGAATCGTGCAAGAATCCCAGAACTGATCTGCAGCAAAGCATATAGAGTTTAAAACGAACAGTGACGTGTCTAGATAGATATTCCGAGTGTGTGTGTGTGCACATTAAATGGCTTTGGAAGTTCTGTATCAATTTTGGATTTCTTACATGAGAGTTCTGGAAAGGCCAAAGCAAGTCAAGACAAATCTGCATGTTGTTGGGGGGGAAAAGAAAAGAAAAACAAGAATGGCACAACTTTCCGGTTCATTGTCATCCTCCTTAGCAAGGCATAAGACCTGTTATGTATATACTGAACAATCTCCAAAGCATTGTACTGTTGCTCTGTATATTGTATTTTCATAACATTTAAGGAATACACAGTAATGTCAAGAGTGTGCATCAGCTTTTATTGACTGCAGCATTGTGAGGCATTGAGTCTTTAGATTGGAGAAGGTGAAGCCAATTACACACTGATCTTTGTATCAAAGACTATTTATAAGATGTAATTTACCTACAAGCAACAACACAATCTAATCCCGTTTAATGGTGGCCAGTGAAGAAAAGCATCAATACTCTAATCTTGTCCATTACAATCCAGTACCCTGACACCACAGCCAGTATATGTGAAGGAGCTTTTAAACCAAATGGCTGACCATCATGATAATGTGACATTTCCCAATACCACCTCTCAGTTAAAAGTTTTTCAAGGTTTGAAGAAAATACCAATTAATGCCTCTGTCCCATAATTACAAGCAAGGTAGGAAATATTTCCTTTTTTTGGAAGTGGATCTTTTATTATTCAGATAATTGCACAAATAATAATCTTCTCTGAAAACTTCCTAAACAAGGGCAGTCGGCTGAAAAATTGCATTTTGCTCAGTGAACGTTATTATCTTCACAGTGGTGTTGGGGAATTGTGTGTGCGTGAGTGTGTTATTATTTTCCATCAAGCAGAGAAATGTTCACATTATGTTAACTGTTGCCGCAGTATGAATCAGGTTGTTAATCAGTGGCATTGTCAATATTATTCGTTTCAGCAAATAGTGGCGCTACCTTGAGTAGAATTGGGGATGTCGTTTAGAATAGCTCACTTCTGTCAGCATTCTGCACTAAATGGAGCCCCACCAGATACCTACACGGAGGTTTAGCAGCTTTTCCGGCTATTTTTCTGCCTATTTCCCTTACTGTGTGTCAGCTGAGAAGGTTTATACCATTTTCATGTCCGCACATTAGCTTAAATATCACACTACAGAGGCCCCAGACACAGAAGACCCCCTAGCAACCTTTAGTTGCTAAGGGAAAATGTGTTTCCCCCAACTGGCCGGTCAGTCATTGCTGACTGTTGGACCGAAAACCTATTCACGATTGCTTTGGTCGCTAGCAAATTGCTCCAATCAACTGTAGTTTGCACGGAAGACACCAGCTTGTCTGTAAAGACTTGCTAACTACTAGCAGAGCGGTAGTAGACTTAGGTTGTGCCTCACTGCTGCATCTGACACGTTTCAAAAGGTCAAATTTTTACTTTGAAGACTAGTACTCTCTGTTTCACTACTGCTTAGCGAGTAGTTGGTGAGCGTTAGCAGACAGGTTAGCATCTTTCATGCAAACTATAAGCAATAGTAGCAATCTGCTAGCAAAAAAGTTTTTGTTGCAGCTAACTGGCAGTAAATGCTACTACACAAACATACAGGTAACATTAATTTTCTTAGCTAACCCTTATCAAAGAAGAATATGTAATAATATGCATTATTTTTTAAATGTATAACTAATGTTTTCTGGTGTTGCAGTGTTTTAAGTGCTGATATTTCTAAATTGGGGTAATTCAAGTAGAAAAAAATGAAGACATCTATGAGCAATGTAACACGCACACACACCGTGATACACACAAACAATTATGTTCTGTCACCATGTCGTGAGCCGCTTCATTTTGTGGGGTTTTCCCGCTTCTGAGGCTTTACCGTTATCTCCAGGGGACTGAAGCGGGGGTCCATGTGTAGGGTGCGCTGGGGCCATAGCTGCTGCGCTCGGTCGGTGGACCGTGAAGGGCGAGGAATGCCTGTGTAGATATGGGAGGGATTTAACTGCCAGCCACAAGGGTAATGATTGATGGAGGGCCCCGGTTAATTAAAACACCACTGTAACTCTCTTTCTGTGACCACTGTTGGTGGCTTCAGCCTCTTCAAGTAGAAGCAATACAACCCATTAAAGGCACACCACATTCACCCCCTTGGGCTCCAGTTGTGGATGTGCTCATACCTGCTGGGATGTAGCACAGGAAATATAATGGCTGTATTCACTTCGGTTCATGGAGCATGTTAACTCAAGTCTCATTTTTGTTGGCCTTGAAGTCTTGACTTCATGAAAAGGGAAAGGAGAAAAAAAGAAGCTTCCCCAGGCCTCCATCTTAAATGGATTTTTAATTAAATTGATGATGTGAGACCAACAAACTCTCACTAATGGTTGGCTGTGCTCCCTGTGGTCCTAATGTGCCGAGCCCGTATTTGCAATTTCCAAATGATTATTCGCTGTTTGATTTATGTTGCTTCATCTGAATTCATTTTACCGTCAGTTCACAGCAGGTTCACGACGGTTAAACGTACACAAACACCCCGCTGGAGAGGAGCGAAGAAACAGCCGACGAGGTCGGCTTGACATTCCGGTCCGACCGATTCTTACAGATGGAGTCGCAGGGAACTAGAGGCAACATTGTTTACAACGCCCCTGTGCCAAATCTGTCTCCTGTAAACACAATCTCCCACCTGACCAGCAGACCACATTGGGAAGATAAACACCACAGCACACATGAACAAATGTTCCCTTGTCTTACCATCTTTGTAAGGGCTCTCAGGCAAAGTCCTTACCCACAAGATGTAAAGCTCTAAAAGAAATAAACAAAAGGTCATAAATATGTATGTTTTTTTCAAATAAAAGTAAGTAAATTGTACGTCTGTTAGACAGCTGCACACTTAGTAAACGAATGAGTGAGTACATCATGAAATAATTTGTGTCGGAGTGCTTCAAAACAACCAAGAGTGCGCGTGTTTCTTATAATGAAGACATCACCCAGTGCAGCAGCGCGTGTTTATCCTTTTGGACAAAAGAGGGACTCTGTGGCACAAAAAAAATGTGCTAGTGTGTTAGTTGTGGAGATTATTCATTTGTAGTCAGTTAATTAGTTTTTGTCTTTTTTATGGGATTTCTTGAAAGTAAGAAATAAACAACCTTGTGCAGGTATTTTTGGCCTCCAGAACCAACAAAGTGATGGCAGCACAAGCTCACAGGTACAAACAGAGTATCAGCGATAACTCCGAACTCCAGCAGCTATAAACAACTACAGTAGCTGGCGAAAGGCTTCAGCAGCATGACTCGAGCACCCAGCCATGTCATTTAGATGTATTGGCCCACTAGTAAGGGCACCGTGCACAGGGGAGCGACATATCAGGCAGTGCTCTCAGACAGGCTGAGGAATTTTTCTTCCTGCTGAAGAACAACAGAAGGTCAGAGGGCTACCAAGATACACCTGGCACAAATGGTACTCCTCAGAGTGGCTAAAAAGATTTATCTTGATACCTGTACTGTTTTATGGGAGTCAAGTCCCATTCTGCACAAATAAGACACTCTAAACCACGGGGCATGCACATAATAACTAAGGCTGATGCCTTAAATCCAGATGGATGTACGCTGTTAAAGCGTTTTTACGGTTGCTTATTTCACACATCATCTGTCTGAATGAACATCCTCACCTGCTGCCTCGCTCGGTCCTACAGAAATCAGTCTTACAAGCGACAAGACAAGCACATTTTCTGGAACAAGAGATTGGGAGAGGTTATGTTATCCTCAGCACGACTTCTTCGTTGGTGTGGTATTTCAGAAACATATCAGACACGAGTTTAACAACCCGCCCCTCGTCCCACTTGGATTCCCCGGACTCCAGGATGCCGCGTGATTAGTTCGAGGTAAATGCTGATGATGAGTACTTAGAGATGAGTGATTTGTCTGCTTGGCTGTTTTCTTAAACGTTGTGTCTGCATTAGCTTATCCTAATTAACATGCAGCGATACCTCCTAATCCTCCAATTACTGGAGCAACATCTTAGGGAGCATCTGACGGCCGCTCATTACACAGGTAAGACTCAGTAATACAATTAAAAGCAGCTTAACATTCTGTAGATTAGCCCGCCGCGTGCCCCTGAAAAATCATTGACATACAGCACGCACAGTGGTCTTAATTGAGAAGTATGGAGACGTGCAGAGCAGAATTCACAAATGAAAACTCTTTATGGGATTAAACTTTTTTTTCGCAAGGAAATACTGTTTGATACATGTCTGCTTAGTACTAAAGATACTTGGAGTAATAGTGCCTCTAATTAAAACTTACAGTCATAATTTAATCTTCAGTTTCTGGAAGTCTTTTGTCTTTTACTTGATCTTTTATCACAACTGTGCCGCACAGACTGCAGACAGAACAGGGATTCAGCTACATCCATATTGTTTGTAAAGTCCTGTTTTAAAGCCTTCATTTTAGTGTCTTGGCCAACTGTTGCCAGTTTGGGGTTTTTTGGGGCCACACGTTATCATTTGGTGTTGTTGTAAGCTAACGCTAACTTTTGTCCTTTAATTCAAAGGGGTGAGTCCATGGAAATCTACTCCCATGGAGCCGTGCTACAAGTGGAAATACAGAGATCAACACTCCACTTTGTCCCAGAATATATAGTAAAGTCAGGCATTGCATCACATCATCATCATTTTAGCTTGAGATATAGAATACTTTTCAAAATATATACATCTATTGAGCCACATTCAGACCATTTTTTGGCACACTGAAATCTGAAGCAAGGTTGGATCCTGAATATCTCATTAACTATTAA